>NC_137876.1:22967424-23567424 GCF_963924005.1 Protomyctophum bolini
GGGGTTCGTCTAAGCCCAGCGCTTTACGGGCCGGCCAATGACGAGAGCCGTGTGACCATACTGTGTGTGGTGTGTGTGTGTGTGTGTGTGTGTGTGTGTGTGTGTGTGTGTATGTGTGTGTGTGTGTGTGTGCTCCTCTCCTCTCCTCTCATTAAACATGATCCATTTCCTTTGTCAGAGGTATATGTTTGTGTGTCGAGCAGCCCCAAGTGAATGGCCGGACGTAATCCGAAGACTCTACTGCCATCTATTGTTCTCTGAGGCTCATTAATGAACAGCACTGTTCATTATATTGCGTGATTAAAATCACCCTTAAATTCCACATGGTCACCTGCCTTGTGCCTATACTAGCAACTTGAAGTGGATTTAAGAGAGAGAGAGGGAGAGAGAGAGAGAGAGAGAGAGAGAGAGAGAGAGAGAGAGAGAGAGACACGCACGCACGCACACACACACACACACACACGCACACCACAGTGTTTTCCCTCTAGCTGAATTTGGGATGTATAGGGACTCTTTTTTCCACTTCCTTTCTAAAGCACATACTGTATCCAACTCAAGCCACCAGGGAAAACCTTTCCTATAGCCTATATTCAGGTTCTTGTATGGTGGAACCGAGAACTGGGCCTATACATAGAGGCCATGTATAGTATGTACTTCTTATAGAAGTGGGCAGGAGACTGCTGGTGCAATAATGCATAGGCAGAATCACAGAGTTGTAGCTTATATGGAAGGTTATGTCCTTTATAAGCTTTGTCATCAGATCAGATCACTTCTTCCTAAAATGGGAGCAAATTGGTCTTTACTGCCGTCTAAGGAAAGTGTTCGCATATATTTTCCAGGCCACGACCCCCCTTAACTGTAATAAATGTAGTAAATGTAGTGGAGTAAAAGTACAATATTCGCCTCTGAGATGTAGTGGAGTAGAAGTAAAACGATTGGAAATTTGAAATACTCAAGTAAATCCCTCAAAATTGTACTTAAGTACAGTACTTAAGTAAATGTACTTACCGTACTTACATTCCACCACTGGTGATCTGACCATGCAAACCTGCACAACAACAACAAAATCACTCCTGTGTGAAGTGAGTGGTGCAACTCTGTGTGGGGGTCCCCAGGGGGTCCCCGGAAATTCCAGACCCGTCCCACAGGAACACAGCCAGGGTGCCGGCCCGGTTCCGGCGAACCGCCTCACGTCCGAAACGGTTGAGAAATGACAGAGTTACCGTGTGGGGCGTCCCTCTACTGTACTGTCACTGTACTGTAGTGACACACCCGAAATTATACAGTTAATATGTGCGTGTGTGTTAGTAAGGGCGTGGTTGCACCACTCAACAACAACAACACCTTGCTCCTCCCACAGATGTTCCATGCCTGGCATTGTTCAGTGGAAGTGACTGCAGAGTGCAGACGCCTCCCAGCCTCACAGCTTCCATGGAACAGGGTGGCCTAGCTGTTCCATGGAAGCTGCATGCATGGAGAGATCTGTTTGGCAGTGTGTGTGTGTGAGGTCATATGCAATCTGAGAACTGCCGTACAACAAGTTAAAAACAGTCAATACAAAACACAGTTAAAAAGCAAAGCAAAAACTAAAGTATAGGCCTACAGCTTGCAGCAGATGAAACAGAGGTCAATCTGCCTGCCTAAACAGGTGGGTTTTTGCTTTTGAGGTGGGTTTGGATTGGAATATGGTGATTGAGTCCATGTTCGGTGGGAATATGGGTTAACATTAGTGCTTTTGAAACACTTGCTATGCATGCATGTATTGTGTATACTGTACATCCCACTGTTTCTCAACCAATGGTCCATTGACTACTAATAATTTCCAAATAATAATGACTCAACCACCAGGCAATCCAAGGCACTTCCCCCTCTCGAGATTCGAACTCCTTTTTTCAGTTGAATTTCCCGACCTCCAACTTGTCAGTAAATGACTACATAGGTTACCAGGTCATTCAGTTCACTGTTTCTCAACTAGTGGAAAGAATCAACAAATCCTACATTACCAAAGGAATGGTCAGGGACCACATGCAGTACTTCCACGGACCACCTGTTGAAAACCCCTGGATTAGCGAATGGTTCAGCACCACATTATGATGGACGGCGACAGGCCATGTGTGCTGTGACCCAGCACCATGTGTGCAAAGGGTGTACAATGTGTTTAATGTCGTTTTAAACGACATTAAATTGACTGTATGGACTGTCAAGGCTAGAAAGTAGGTTTTTTTGCCACTCTGTAGGCGTTCCCGAACAATTTCCGGGTATGAGGATGATGTCACTCTATTGATGATGTTCTGTTATCCTCTGTGAAACATTGTCTTTCCCCTGTAATTGCCTGCAGATGACAACTCCACAGGTTTCTTCTCAACCATTTCACACCATTATTCATTTATGGAGTTGGAACAACTAAGGTTCGGGAGGTTTGGCCAAGCAGAAGACAACCCACCTGCCTGCCATCTCCACCCTTGCCAACCAAACTCCACCCTTGCCAACCATGCAAACCACTCACCCACCTCCAACTAACCTGGCCACTCCTACCTCGCCCATAACCGTGGGTACTTAAACCCAAGTGTCAAAAATGCCTTGTGCCAGTTTCTTGTAAACACGCACACCCTAACGTTACACTTGAACAAAATCGCGCGTTTTCTCAAGTTTAGCATAGCACAGCATAACCAGCATCTTTCTCAGCATTCAGCATCACCAGCATTATCAGCTCAGCTTGGCAGCCCTGCCCAAACCTGAACTTTTTCAACATTCACGCCTAGTTCACCAGCCCAGAATGGCCTCTCTGCCCAACGCCGCCGCCGAGCACAGACCCGGTTCCCACCACCGAGCTAGACCCGCTACTCACCAGGACGCCGATCCAGACGCCGTGCCCGACACTCAACCGGACCAGCAGGGCTCCAGGTCAGCAGCCGAAGCACCTCCTCGTCCCGCCGCGTTCGACTCTAACCGGACTCCCCGGGAGTTTCGCGAGGGTCCACGTCCCTCCCCAGCCGGACAGCAGAACCATCCTGCCGCCTCTCCGCGCAGCTCCAACAACTCCGCACCAACCATCGCGTCGGACTGGACCGTCGTCGGACTACAACGAGCGCTCCTCGCCAAAGGCATCCCTTTCAGCAGGTCCGCCAGGAAACTCAGCTTGTTCACTCTGCTCACGACCACCCGCATCGCACAACAATCCAACAGCACCACAACAACAACAACAACACCAGCCTCGCCAGCCAGCACGGGTCCGTCGCACCGTCGTGACGTCATGCGTCGTCCTCCCGGCCCAGGAGAAGCCCAGCAGGCGCCCGTTCGGCCGAGAGGTGGCGTTGTAACGCGGCTGGCCGCTCTGCCACGCCGCGGTAAGAGGAAGGCTGCCACAGTGACATTCAGAGGCAGCCTTTTCCCCCAGACGTCCACCCTTCCCCCCCCCCACCCCCCCTCTGAAAGAGCTCCAGCCACCTCAGCTCTCCCTACCCCCCACACTGCTAGTGTTTTCCAGCCTCCACACATCTCTCCATTACATCATCCACCTGGGTCTTTCCCCCATGCCCAACCTGTTCCTCCCCCCCACTTCCAGCAGGCCACAGCACCCCACCCCACCTCCTCCCCCTCCCCGTACTATTTCCAAGCTCCACCTCCCCTAGGTTTTCCCCCAGCAGCAACCAGCGCCCCACACAACAACTTGTCTTCTCTTCCCCCCCACCCAGTGTTCCCCAACCGCCCCCCCCCCTTCCTTCTCCCTCTTCACAGCCACGCCAGCACCCATCCCGCCATCAGCCATCGCCCTCAACGCCCCCATGGTCCCATCACACCTCCGGTCGCAGATTCTTCAAGGTATGGACATTGACCTCTCATCACTCATACGCCCCTCCGCTAGCACAGCCCAACACCGGTCAGTAGACCTCGGAGGAGTCTCCATCACACTCCGTGACCTCACCCCATCCACTTCCTCCGTCCTCACACCCACTGAGTTCGTCCTCGCCTTCTCCATTTTCCGGGACATCATATGCACCTCCTTCCCTTCCCGCCGCCAAGAACTAGACGACCACCTGTACCTCTGCATGGACCTCTGCACACGTTTCGGGGGGAGCCTTTTCTATGAATATCACCGCCAATTCTCCGCCAGGGCCGCCTCCAGATTACAACAGTTTAATACCACAACCTACTGGGGCTCCCTCGAGCTAGAGCTCTACTGCAGGATATTCGCCGGAAAAACTTCAGAAGCGTGCAGTCTTTGCAGCTGCCCCACCCATCCCACCACCCAATGCACCTTCCGAGCTCCAGTACCCCGCCCCCACACCGCGCATCAATCCAGCTACACTCCCCCCCCCCTCCTGAGCGTCACCACCTCCAGCAAGGTTTTCCCCGCCGCCTCCAAAGGGAAAGACAGGCGTGGCCGCCCGCTTGTCTTTGTCGGCAGCAAAACGCTTTGCAATAATTACAACGACGGAGGCTGCGAGCTGTCAGCATGCCGCATGCTCCACATCTGTACTTTCTGCGGCGGCTCCCACTCCCGCCCCAACTGCACCGACAAGCAAGCATCACGCCCATCTCCCCAACACCAACCCCCCACACCTTAACCCTCAACAGCTACATCCTCTGCACCGGCTATTCAGGCCCCCCCACCAATGCCACGCGCTAAGCCCAGTTCTACCGTCTCGTTCTTTGGGCTTCCCATCTCCAACACCTTCCTCAACCCTTCTAACCACCCACTCACCCGACACGCCCAGCACGCACGGCATCGGGTTCGTAACAACAGCGGTTCAGTCGCCACCCGCTCCTGGTTCCATTCCTACTCCGCATGGTCCCCGCCGATCAGGACACTCCCCGGAACACTCCTTCGGCTACTCCTCCAGAACTGGAGCTGCGTCCGCAGCTCCAACAAAGGAGTTCCCGACCACACAACCCAGACCCTCGGCCCGACGGCCTTCCCAGGCTCATCACAGCACGTCTGCTCCAACGCGCCTGATCTCCACGACACCCACCGTTCCAGGGTCTGGTAAATTCTGTTAAGATACTTTTGGGGTTCTACTATACCACTCAGGCTCACGCCTCGACCCCTAAGCCAAAGTATCTGGGTCCGCCCCCTCGAACCTCTGGTCACACCATGTATTCATGCCCTGGCCGTCTACCCCACGCGTCCCATGCCTCGCATGCGACGCGTTCTAGGCGACCACGCAGGCTTCACAATGTATTCTAAGCCATGGCCGTTTATGATGCGCATTCCATGCCGCGCATGCGGCGCATCCATAAATGACCATGCTGCTCCACTATGTATTCCACGCCCTGGCCGTCTACCCCACGCGTCCCATGCCTCGCATGCGACGCGTTCTAGGCGACCACGCAGGCTTCACAATGTATCCTAAGCCTTGGCCGTTTATGATGCGCTTCCATGCTGCGCATGCGGCGCATCTATAGACGACCATGCTGCTTCACCATGTATTCCATGCCTGGCCATCCCTCGCGTCCCGTGCTTCGCATGCGACGCGTCCATGGGAGACCATGCAGGCTCCACCATGTATTTTAAGCCTTGGCCGTTTATGATGCGCTTCCATGCTGCGCATGCGGCGCATCTATAGACGACCATGCTGCTTCACCATGTATTCCATGACATGGCCGTTTATGCTGCGCACTCCATGCTGCGCATGCGGCGCACCATAGACGACCATACCCCGCATGCATACTTCAAGCCTCTGCATTTGTGACCACAAGTACCCTACTCCTTCATTCAATAAACCATCTTAAAGGGTTCCTATGTCTGATGCTTGGTCTTTCCTAGTGAAATGGAGTTGGAACAACTAAGGTTCGGGAGGTTTGGCCAAGCAGAAGACAACCCACCTGCCTGCCATCTCCACCCTTGCCAACCAAACTCCACCCTTGCCAACCATGCAAACCACTCACCCACCTCCAACTAACCTGGCCACTCCTACCTCGCCCATAACCGTGGGTACTTAAACCCAAGTGTCAAAAATGCCTTGTGCCAGTTTCTTGTAACCCACCCTCCCTCCCTTTCTCCTTAATCTGCAGGTTCCAGAGGGGGTTCTACTATACCACTCAGGCTCACGCCTCGACCCCTAAGCCAAAGTATCTGGGTCCGCCCCCTCGAACCTCTGGTCACACCATGTATTCATGCCCTGGCCGTCTACCCCACGCGTCCCATGCCTCGCATGCGACGCGTTCTAGGCGACCACGCAGGCTTCACAATGTATTCTAAGCCATGGCCGTTTATGATGCGCATTCCATGCCGCGCATGCGGCGCATCCATAAATGACCATGCTGCTCCACTATGTATTCCACGCCCTGGCCGTCTACCCCACGCGTCCCATGCCTCGCATGCGACGCGTTCTAGGCGACCACGCAGGCTTCACAATGTATCCTAAGCCTTGGCCGTTTATGATGCGCTTCCATGCTGCGCATGCGGCGCATCTATAGACGACCATGCTGCTTCACCATGTATTCCATGCCTGGCCATCCCTCGCGTCCCGTGCTTCGCATGCGACGCGTCCATGGGAGACCATGCAGGCTCCACCATGTATTTTAAGCCTTGGCCGTTTATGATGCGCTTCCATGCTGCGCATGCGGCGCATCTATAGACGACCATGCTGCTTCACCATGTATTCCATGACATGGCCGTTTATGCTGCGCACTCCATGCTGCGCATGCGGCGCACCATAGACGACCATACCCCGCATGCATACTTCAAGCCTCTGCATTTGTGACCACAAGTACCCTACTCCTTCATTCAATAAACCATCTTAAAGGGTTCCTATGTCTGATGCTTGGTCTTTCCTAGTGAAAAAGGTTTTGATACTGTGTGCATGTGTACTTTGTTGTATTTGTTTGTTGATATACTGTAAGGGATGTTACTGGTTTAATCATTATCAATAATTCATATAGTAATCAAAGTCATGATGGAAATGGAAATGTTGTTGTTAACAGACATGTTAAGCAGCTATACTATATAATCCAGGAATAGGTTTCTGCTGTGTATACTTTTCTCAAAAGGTATAGACAGTATAGCCAATTCAGGCAATAATAATGCAATATCAGAAATGATGCCCCCAGCTGGTTTCACTGCATTCACGAGAACAAATCATCTTATTTAGCTTCTTTTTTTGCTTTGACATATGTTCCTCAATGATGTCATGTGTTGAGGATCTAGACCACCTGACTGACTTGTGGCCAAAAGGGCTCTCTGTCTGTGTGTGTGTGTGTGTGTGTGTGTGTGTGTGTGTGTGTGTGTGTGTGTGTGTGTGTGTGTGTGTGTGTGTGTGTGTGTGTGTGTGTGTGTGTGTGTGTGTGTGTGTGTGTGTGTGTGCGTGCGTGCGTGCGTGCGTGCGTGCGTGCGTGCGTGCGTGCGTGCGTGCGTGCGTGCGTGCGTGCGTGTGTGTGTGTGTGTGACTTCATCAGCTGTTTGACTTGTAACTTTTACATTACTTCATTACTTCCTTCGTTCAGTAAATATGCAATTTCTTCACAAAATCTGCGAAATATGCATTTATCTCTTCTCATTGGTGCTTGTCTTTCTGAGCCCAATTCCAATGGATAGTTTCAGCTGAAATGCAACTTGTATATAGACATTTTACTTTTTCTACTGACAATATTAAGTCAGACAAACTTTAGGCAACAATTTCCAAATATGCCTAAACGCCTAAACCTAAACACAATTATTCTCATAAGCATTCATATTTTAACATTGCTGCTTTTCTCCAGATATCTGGACATACGTAGGTGTATTTCCAAGGTTTGATAATATTTTAGTTATCCAATCTGCTACAGTTGTTGCAGTGTGCTACTTGGGTATCTGTATTGACAACTCACTAACTTGGAATACACATGTTGACAGTCTCTGTAGTAAACTATACAGCAAAGACTGCACTTCCTTCGACGTCTCAGGGTTCATTGTGTTGATCAAAAATGTATGTTGAGCAGTCTTGGAAAGCCAGGTCAGGTTTGGCATCACAGTTTAGTTTGGTAATCACTCAGTGCAACTGAGGTCCAAATTGTTCAGATTGGTGCAGACTGCAGGGAAGATAATAGGGGTAAGACAACTCCTCTCTCTGCAGTCTATTTATGAGCAGGTAACACTAAAACAAGCTCAAAAAATTGTCCGTGATGTCATGTTACCCATGTTTTAAATGGCGAATTTGTACTTCTGCCCTCTGGGAGAAGATGCAAAGAACCAAAGTGGAAGTACATCAGATTTTTTTTAAATCGTTTGTACCAGCATCAACTAAGATGTTGAACGAGGCTCTTAAACAGCAGTATATGATCTGTTCATTGAAAATGCTTGGTATGTATTACCAAACTAATAACTATTAACCTGTTTTGCAATCATTAAAATCACTATTCATGCTGCTACAGTATATATTTTAAAAATAAAGTATTCCATGATTATATTTGACAACAAAGCTGGCCACTGGCCATGCACACCTAAAAGTCAACAGGATCTACTGAGGGAGAGAGAGAGAGAGAGAGAGAGAGAGAGAGAGAGAAAGAGAGAGAGAGATAGAGAGAGGGGGGGGGGGGGGGGGCATTGCATAAGCCAACCTGTTTTTTTCTTCCCCTTCTCCATTTTTTCTTTCCTCTTTTTCACATGGTGAGCAGCAGAATAAATAGCAGGCCTGGGTTCTAAAAGTAGCCTCTTGAACACAGATGGCCCCCACGCTTTCCGCCAGTGGGTCAGTGGGTGAGGAAGGAGAACCAACCATGCAGTGAGAGAGGAGGAGGAGGAGGAGGAGGCATGTGGCCATACGCCGCTATCCAGGAGAGCTGTGTGGGCGATGTGGGCAGCGGGGCACCAGGAAAGACAGGGACTTCCAAGGCCAAGTGAGCCGGTGCTGTTCTGAAATAGAACACGGCTAAAAACGGCACGCCGGTGACGCCGAGCGAGCGAGGGGTCAGCCTATCAATGTGTCATCAGCTATTCCAGGAATGTCAAACCAACTGGAATGTCGACATCGTCAATGCATGTTCTGTTCCAGCCCCTTGCCCCCCCCCACGCATTCTTCCGTTCATTGCATCACTGCCAAAACACCAACTGACTATGGCCTGATATTACTAGATTCAGGTGGAGTGTGTGCCTTATTTGGTCATAATACTGTACGGAACCAGTTAAAACGTAACTGCATTGAATCACCTGGTAAATGGTATGCCCGTGATTCAACACTTGGCAATTGTTTGCAGCAATAGTGCTTTTCAGAAAGCATGTGTAGTCTGAGTATTCAGACAATGTGTCAAAACTGGAAGCTGGGTAATTGTCTACTTTATTATATTCCATTATAAACTAGTATTACTACTCTAGATCAGGGATTCTAAACCTATTTAATTTCAAAGACTCCCAGCTCAACATTTTAGGCCACAGCACAGACCCCCACTTCATTTGGTTATTTATCAGTTGGATGTACCCTGGGCTGGGTCCCAAGACCCCACACTGAGAACCAGTGCTCTAGTCTAGGCTATAGGTTATTATATTGATACGTACATAGTCTACTACTGTACATATATGTAAGGGGTTCGGTCTCACACTATATTGTATGTTCCCCTCACATTATTAGAATCAAAGTGTCCCTTTAAGGAATGGTCTGTTTTGACATGCTTGTATTACACTATTACCTTTCAAGTATTACACCATTTCACTTTTTAAATCAACTTTATTGAAATTTAGTCAGGGTTTACAATTCAGTCATACATTAGTATATTACATTAAGATTGGCATTTCGAATACAGTACGGAAGGCACAAAACACACAAATTACAAAAATATCCAAGATACAAAAATATAGTTTATTATTATTGTTTGGGTGCCATGGTATTTCAAATACACGGCATGATACATTTTAGAGCTATTTTCAGTATCGGTGAGTCACTAAGAAAAGGGAACGTCTCCCTCCTGATCTTTAAAAGCACCCTCTGAGGATTAAGCATGTTGTCATTGTGTTTTAGGTGTCACAACGCAGCACAAGTTGTCTCTGACACGGTGTTATGTCATTTGTGGGAGGCAATGGGTATAGTAGCCAGGTGAGGTGAGCGACTACTCTTTTAGAATAGGTCCCTGGTTCACTTCTCAACATGCCATGGGGACCAGGGACGCCAGGCCATCCCCAGCTAAGTGACTGATTCATCTTCACCATGCATTATTTCATGTTCAAGTACATATACAACCATTTCTATCAGAGTAAACGTGCAGTACATATAGACAGTAAACGACCAAATGACAGACCATAATTATCAGACTAAATCATGGCTAACGATAAAATGCTCTTGGGATATGGGCTCAGAGACTGTGGATCTGGGGGACTGCGACTGATCAAATTGGGGGTCCTTGAAATGAAAGGGGTTGAGACTAGCTGGTGTATAGATAAAGAAAGAGAATAGTTTTGGCCCAAAAAAAGCAGATCTACAAGTTGAGAGCGTCGCGTTGAGAGCTTGTAGATCAGCTATTTTCGGGGGCGCAACCCTGCACTCTTTATCTACTGGAGATGCGGTGTACGACATGGATTTCGAAAAAAACGAATTAGTTCAGGAGAAAAAAACAATTCTCCTGAATGCTGCCTTCCGGTATGGCATGGAAAGGAGAGAAGGGCATTTGCATTTTCACCCATAGTAGGCCTAAATGCTGCATTCGTGGTCTGGAGAGGGCAGTTATAGTTTTACAGACGGGTAAAAGGGCAGGGGCTGAAGCCCCCTTTGATATCTATGTGTGCACGTCCCACGTGTTAACCAGCCAGGCATGTCTGAGCCGTTGGTGAGTCTTAACCGGCCACGCATGTCGGACTAACGAGTGCCCCACGGTCGGAGGTCAGTGCAGTGCAGGCTGGGGCAGAGGTGAGGCTATTTCTTAACCACTTCATTCTTTTTTCTCAGAGTTACACACCATTTGGAACCCCCCCTCAAGGAGCCCTGAGGGTCTCTGGACCACGCTTTGTGATCCACTGGTGTATAGCAGAGTGTTTCCAGTGAGCCAACGGGCGCAATATCAGCACCCTGAGTCTGTACATTGACCACAATGAAGTGGAGCCTTTTTCATTTATGTATTTATTTTATTTGACCCTTATTAAACCAGTAAAAGCCACATTGAGTCAAAAGTCTCTTTTATGAATGTGAACTGCCACAGCTCAGCTCCTGCAGGAAGTAAGGAAGATCGAGGCCCAATTTATTTCCAATGGCTGCTGCCTACTAGTGTCTGATTGGATATATTTTGGATCGACACAGATTATGTTGGAAGAGAATTGACATTTCAGTGATTTCACTAATATTAATAACTAGTGTTTGTAGAAGGTCAATTGTCTGTAGCATGTGGATCTCAGTTCATTGTTGTTGAAGTGTGAGACTGTTGGAATGTGAGAATGTCAGGCAGCAATTATACACTTAAAAATAAGGTTTTTTTGTCATTGAGTTATGAGGTCATATAGGCTGTGCGTGAATGGGCAGTTGGTAGATGAGCAACAGGTGAGATGGGTTTGAATTAATAATTAATTTGAACCAACTAGTCCCATTACAAACAACATCCTGTCCACCAACTAACACACGCACGCGCGCGCGCGCACACACACACACACACACACACACACACACACACACACACACACACACACACACACACACACACACACACACACACACACACGCACATGTCACACACACACACACACACACACACACACACACACACACACACACACACACACACACACACACACACACACACACACACACACACACACACACACACACACACACACACACACACACACACACACACTCAACAGTGTCATAATATAATGTCGTGCTCTTCCAAACCATACACCAATGCTGCCCTCATGTGGACAAAATATGTCACTACAAGAGCCATTAAATAGTAGGCTACTGTATATCTTTCACACAAAACCCAAATGTGACAAGATTGACACACAAGCATGAATGTATAATAAAACATGCAGTTTTCTTTTTATTTGATAAAAAAATGCACATTAACCAATTCAAACTTGCAGCACAGGGAATGTGTATAGTGCAAACAGCCCAGTGTATTGACAATAGACATGCTTTTTGCTATAGCAGCAAAAAGGTTTCTCAGCTAGACTGGCCCAGAGCAAAGCCCCAGGGGTCGTTGGTGTTGGGAACAAACAAACAAGCCAGTTAGAAATGTTTAAAGCTAACTGTAGAGTGCTGCTTCTCAACCTGTCCCCACATCAAGCCAGTAGTTGCCGTTCATCAAAATAGAAGCAAGAGGCCGGCGTTTAAACAGGTTGAAAATGTTAATCTGTCAAACTACAAAGGACAACAAAATCAATTGTAATCAATATATCACATAGTCTCAGCAGGAGTTCTGCAGTGCAATAAGTATAGAGTAGCCTATCTGTGCAAAACTAAATATTATGAGACTAGAGGGGTGCCCGTTGGGCACTGGCCTGGAACGATGCCAGTTGGAAATGCATGCACCACTCTCTGTGTCCCTTTTGTGTCCATATATGGAGCTCTTTGTCAGGCATGCCCAAATAAGTCTATGCAGATGTCAGAACAACGTTGTGATGTCAGAATAGGCCAGCTCCATATATGGAGATCTAGGGGTGATCAGGGCCAATTTGGGCCCTGTCCAGGGGCCCTGTCCAGAGCCTGGGCAGAGGCTTTTGTGTTGGTTCTGGTCAACCGTGGGTCTGACCGACTCAAGGCTGGGCACTGCACTCCCTGTGGTGGTGTGGAACCTTTGAAGTCGGTGGGGCGAACGGTTCTCGAGTTACGTGGATTACAGACGTACACACAGAGAGACATGGCGCATTTACTAGATGGATTGGAATCGGATGAACAGTGTGACCACTTAAATCCCATATGGATGAGTCCCTCAGGGCTCTATGCTAGTGTATTTTCTGTTTTCTGTAATTGTGGGAAAGGCTTCCACTGAAAATAGCCAATCGACAAGCTTGTCGATCTGCTATTTTCAGTGGGAGGCTGGGAGCTTTACCGCACTGTAGTGACAAAAAGATAGCTGAGCCAGAAGGCAAAGCTCTGTTTACAGAGCAATCTTCGTTCCTACTCTCACCTATGGTCTTGTCTTGAAGTGTGGGTCATGACCGAAAGAATAAGGTCGCAGATACAAGCTGTCGAAATGAGTTTTCTCAGACGGGTAGCTGGCATCTCCCTTAGAGATTGGGTGAGAAGTCTTCGCTTGGAAAGGAGCCAGCTTAGGTGGTTCGGGCATCTAGTAAGGATGCCTCCCGAGCGTCTCCCTAGGAAGAAAGAGACCCCCTGGGCAGACCAAGGATCAGATGGAGTGATTATATTTCCAAACTGGCCTTGAATTGCCTCGGGATCCCCCAGGATGAAGTTATACTAATGTTGCTCTGGAGAGGGAAGTCTGGAGCTCTCTGCTGGAGCTGTTGCCCCCCGCGACCCGACTATACGGTTAAGTGGTTGAAGATGGATGGATGGACGGATACTGTATATTAATATATTATGTTAAATGTTTTGCATTCTAAAGAAGAAAAGAGGAAAAGAAAACATCAAAGATTCTAGTTTGAGTTAAGGGTCAAAGATGGAGCTTATACAGACTGCAGCCCCATGCAGTGCACGCCAGTGCACGCACGCACGCACGCATGCATGCACGCACGCACGCACGACACACACACACACACACACACACACACACACACACACACACACACACACACACACACACACACATGCACTTATCCTCAGCCAAATGCTCATCTGCCCATTATGTTGCACGAGACAGCGGTTGTAGAGAATTACATCATTGAAATCTGATGCCTCACTCATACCAGTTATACTTTTTTCCATCTCTCTCTCTCTCCCTCTCTCTTTAAATAGCCTATACCTGATACACAGTAGATACTGATGTGGTACATGTTTGTGTATGTATGTATACGTATATGTATACTGTGTCTGTCTGTCTGTCTGTCTGTCTATTTTCAGCATTTGAATGCGAATAGATTTCAGCATCTATTCACGATATGAAACTATTTAAATGTTAAAGGGATCTTTCACTTTCAAAAAGGGTTTGGGTCATTGTATCATCTATACTCAGGCTTTTGTAAACACCTCAGATAGATTTTAAGTTGCTTGATTCAGTATTTTGATCTTTGATATTCCTTTTATCAGACTAATACGTGAGGGCCGAAATTAGTTTTCTACGACGGGTGGCTGGCATCTCCCTTAGAGATAGGGTGAGAAGTTCAGTCACACTAGAGAGACTCGGAGTAGAGTGTCTACTAGGGTCATGTCTAGGGACCCATTGACTCAGTTCAAATGAGAAATTCCCCAAGGTCTACACTACAGGCAGGTACAGGACTAGGAATCTTTGTTGGAGGTGGACTGAAATAGATGATCCCTAAGCTATAAGTTTGAACTAAAATGTATATAAAAACAATACAATTATAAACTAAAAACTAACTTTAAAATGTATATTTATACATTGTTGGGATAATATTTCAATAAATAACGTTTCTCAAGCTTTAGACGGGAGCTGCAGTTGAAACTAAAAGCCCCTTGAATGTAGTTGCAATATGTCACCTGAATGATTGATTGATTGATTGATTGATTGATTGATTGATTGAATGAATGATTGAAAATTGTATTAACAGTTTGTAGAATGGGTACAGTTCAAGGAAAGTACACTTCAATACAAAATGTACTATCTAAAGAGGATAAAAGATAAAAACAGAAAAGGCACTATAAGACCTTTATTTCCATTCATCAAAACATTTAAAGACATAAAGATATACACATCTATGCAAAAATAAATAATAATAAATAAATAAAAATCATCATATAGGCCTACTGAAAATATGTAGTAAAACAAACAGTACAAGCTGTGACTGTAACTGACTCTGTGAGCTTGTAGATCTGCAATTTCCACGCCCGTAGTATGGCTTTAACTCACACGCCCCTCCTTTGAGGGAAAAAATGAAAAGGTTAATGACATCACTGTGCAGAGAAGCCAATGAACGAGCAGCATAAGCGGAGAGTACTATGCGTGTTCGTCATGTAGATTGTGTGTGTGCAGTTGTTGGTTTGTTGTGTCAGTGCAGTGTGTATGTATTGTATGAATGTGTGTGTGTGAGAGTGCGTGTGTGTGTGTATGTGTGTATGTGTGTGCGTGCGTGGCTGTGGTTGGATGCGTGTGAATGTGAACAAGTTGATTTTTTTTGTTCTTCAATTTTAGTTCTTCATTGTTTTACAAACATCTTGTTTTTTTGAAGTAAAAGTCATGGTGGAGCGATCAGTGAGACTGAACTGAACCCGGGTTGAGAGCGACCTTTAACGGACACGATCGCAGCGAAAACTCCCAGGAATAACAAGCTCACCGCTTTGCCCCGCAGGGCTGCAAGAGATACGCTGCTGTTATGACAAAGTAACGGATTTTCAACAAGACATTTCTCCATGTTAACGAGGTCGGATGCTGCACGTACGGCTGATAAAAGTACAGTTGGCCTGCTTACAGCACTTGTACAAGAGCTGCTTGAATATATATATTTTTGTACGATAAGTTGTGTTTTGAGCCTGCGTGTTACAGTATCAGGCTAATTATGTCCGTTTTGCGGCAGTGAGAGTCCTGCCTGCGTGCCTTTTGTTTTTTCAATGTGCGAAGTGCGAAAGTTTCCATTTTAAATGAGTTAATTGTATAGCTGTCACCTGGCGTCAGCCCAGTTAAAAGCAAGCAATTACAGAACAACTGTAAGAGGATAAGCCATATAAGCTAATAGTATAGTCAAGGCAGGGGAAAATGCTGAAGACCTTGACTAAGAAGTTGAGAAGACACTCACTGAATGAGATTCACCCCTTTCAACTTAAGGTAAGTTGTTTTGGAATAATAGATCAGTAGTGTGGTTCTCGAACCTTTTCATGTCAAGCTTAAGGACCCCCAATTTGGCCTTAAGTTTGACCCCAACTGAAAATACAAGATTTGTGTTCTTAAAGATTTCACAGTTACCCCCAAGCTTTTTAGAGAATAATATACTATAGTTTATACGGTATATCTATTTGGATGCTATATCTTTTTATGAACTCATTTAGCCGAGGACCCCCTGGAACCTCAAAGCTGGCCTGGGGGGTCCCCGAACCCCACTTTGAGAACCACTGGAAAAGATCTTCATTTAAATTGCTGCATCATCTCATATAAAACAAAAGAAGATGAGCATGCTATAGTGGAAGGTGTGTTTATCTTTGCCTTGTGACATGTTAGGCAGACTTCAGCACTATGATCATGGCCTGCCCTGTATATAGCCTTGAATGAAAGTCTACTTTTACGCATGCATGCGCACACACACACACACACACACACACACACACACACACACACACACACACACACACACACACACACACACACAGTCTGTGTTTGGAAGTATGTGTTGTTGTGTTCTTCTCAGGGAGTGTACTGTGTACGCCTTCCAAACCATCCATTACGGTGGTATAAAAAGGAGTTATACTACATGCCTTTTTTTGTAGCCAGACATTTACAAAAGGAATGCACAGAATTATACAAACAATGCAGTGAAAACATGAGTTACCATTTACACACAGTCTCTCATTCACATAGACAAACAGGTGTGCCCACACACACACACACACACACACACACACACACACACACACACACACACACACACACACACACACACACACACACACACTTACACAATATTTATTACACATCTGTTTCTCCTCAGGGGAAATCTGGAGTTTTTTGTGTGTCTGTACAGTAATGTCTCCACATTATGTTGTTCAAAGTGCACACACACACACACACACACACACACACACACACACACACACACACACACACACACACACACACACACACACACACACACAAAGTTTAGTAAAACTTAAGGAACTATAGTTTAATTTCTTGACCCCCTCTAACAACACAGCTTTCTGCCGAGGGGTCAACTTAAAAGTTGTTCTCTGAATGTGTGTACCTCCCTGGCTACTCGCTTTGCATATAAGTCCGTTTTTGTGAGTAGAAGGGTGTACTATTGTGCTGCATTGTGTATATGGGTCACTAATAACTTGCCCCATCCACACTACCTTTGTGTGCCAACCAGTAGGAGAGTTACAGGAGCCATTTTGTGTCACAGCTAGTGGCTATTAGTTAAGGATACGTATCTTCTTTAAATAAATACAATAAAATAAACTGAATAAAGAAATTGAAAATGTTTGAGAACCATTGGTTTACATGCTGTGCAGCTTACCAATGGGACTCCCCCCAAGTATTTGCAGTTAGTGTGAAAATAAAGGTGAATTGTATGCAAACAGCATTGCCTGCACCCTGGTGTGGATCACATGGAAAACTACCGGTATGTAAGTAGGTTCTGCATCCCCAATGGCTTTTACAAAGGGAGGCAGCTGACAAAACCCCCGGTGCTGTAAAGATCCCCAGCTGGGGATTCAACTGGTCATTTAACTCTGACGGTGTACAAATGGAACAATTTTGTACACTCTCAGAGTTAAATGAACACCAAGGATTTGTACGGCGTGGTTATGAAGTAACTTTTAGACTAACCATAGTGGTATGCTGCAGCTGTCATTTCTTCCAAACAAACTCCTGATGAAATCAGCACAGCAGTTGTGAAAAATGGGGGATTTCTGTCTTCCTCTGCAAGGTGAACCAACCCAGCAAGCCAAATGACGTCATCATGACGTTATGACGACGTCCTCCGGTGACTCTGGTCACAGCCCATATGGGGATGATCTTTATGTCATTTCCAGGGCGTCTTCACCAGTTTAAATAATATAGCTTATTCTGGGCCAGATCTGAACAGTTATGATATGACTACAGTTGATCTGCATCAATGCAAATAAAAAGATACATGAACCTGTGTATTGGCGCCCTCTACTGAAAGTGACGTCAGACTTCTGTGCTCTATTTATATTAGGATAAATTTGTGTGACTGTAAAGACGAAACAGAAGTGGGGAGGAGGTTCCACTTCCTCTTTATATTTTACTCATGATAGCTCTTCCGTTGCTCCAGACTGTATGATGGAAGCATTCGGAAATTGTGAGAGGCAATAGTCTGGCAACGCGAAACTAGCTGGAAAGTTGCCATCCTGTATGCCAGTGGTTTTCAACGTTTTTCATATCATTCTGCATTTGAGCCGGTATAGTTCTGCTCCCGAGAGCTTACGCTAATGAACACTATTTACACAAGTCTAGAATTGGTCGAGATCCCTTTTGAGTGTTACAGTATAGGAAGTCTATACCGTGACCCTGCAAGAGTGTGGGAGTTTGTCAGAGGATGAGGAGAATGTTTTCATGTCAGTGTAGGACAGTGCTGTGTGTGTGTGTGTGTGTGTGTGTGTGTGTGTGTGTGTGTGTGTGTGTGTGTGGGTGCGTGCGTGTGTGCGCGTGCAAGCGTGTGTGTGTGAACTGGACAGCCTGGATACACTGACATTGCGAGTTCCAAGATTTCCATTGATCCAGCTTAGCAAGCTGCTCAGCGATGGAAGTGAGTGACAAGGATTTCATTCAAGCGTTCTTGACACACTAACATGCAGCAGCCATTCTCACTCCAGGCACGTAGCACTTCTTAATTTGACCCATCAGCTTGTCGTTTCTGCTGTGATCCTCATTACGTGCATTAACCACTTTCAACCTGTTTTGGGCATGTCATTATAGGTGAAAGTTCACACAAATAATAAACAAAACCAAAAAGGTTGTATATTTACATGCTCAAAACAGAGCTTAAGGTGAGTGTGTGGATTGTAAGGCTGTACCCTAGCCCTGTTTTTAGGACTCGAACCTTCGGCAGGAATTCTCGAGTGAACCGTCGAACCATTTGTTTCTAATTAATTTGACCTTCGAGCTCCGAACCTCGGCGGCATAACTTTGGGAAAGTGTCATAGTAGCTTGTTTACAACTGAAACGGACTTCCTGTGCACTAACTTCCAGTTCAAAATAAGAGCCACATGTAATGATTAGTCAACACTAGTTTTATTTCTAAGTCTACTTACAGGACATTAACATCACATTTGAGTTCCTTTTTAATGCCTGTCAGATTTCTCGACATAACTGTCTCAGCTTTGGTGCGCAAATGCGCCTTGCATGCCTTTGATCTACGCGCAGAAAACAGACGTATGCGCACTGGCGCATCGGTTGTGTGCCCCCCTGATTTATTAATAATCTAAACATCTAACATGTAAACACAACATGAACATAGTACTCTTATTATGCATATTGCATTCTCGCCATGATATATATAATATTACCATCCCATGGGCTTAATAGGGCTTAAGTGGTTTTTAAATAATTTAAGGCATTGTACTTGATCTCCCCGGAATTATTGTTGTTAAAAATAATCTGCCTAATGATGATGTCACTGGAAGACGATTTCTAAACTGCCCACAGCCCTCCTAGAGAGAAAACAATTGTGTCATTTTATCATGATTATTAGTGAGGACCCATTATATGAAGATAGGTTGAAAAGTGGTCCTTTAACATTGCATAATTATTTTGAATTTAATTTGCTGCACATGATTTTTGTAAGCTAATAGTTACTAGGCACCAGACACTTAGAAAGTACGCCGCCCGTTAGTGTGATATCAATTTATCAACGGCTGCAGATATTTTGAACACAAATGCAGCACACAGTGGTGGGCTGAATGTGGTGTTGTATTGTTGTACAGAATCGATTGACTATTAAACTCTTAAATTAAACACTCCATTCCCCCGTTCAACATCCAACTTAGATGGGGAGTTCAGTACATGTACATGGGACCAGGGACCTCCTAGGGTCCTTGGGGGTGATCCAGTATTAACATGATGTTTTTTGGCTATTCTAAAATAGCCAAGTTCACATCCACAACCCTTTGCGATGCGCTGTGAGATGGTAGATTTGCTATTATAGAAAGATTTTGACTATCCCTGGTACAAAATGTGTTTAGCTGGGGATTTGCATGAAACTCTTTGAGAACAGCTCAGCTAAAGTGTAATGCATCACATTTTCAGTTGAAAAGTTGCGGTGAGTGACACGGTCGTATGACAAAGTATGAGTTAGGCTTAAGTCTGTGGTGGATGGTTGGGCAGTCTGACGCTATTTGTCTGAAGACCTGCTGTACTGGCTCCTTCTACCACATGCCTCTATTGCTTTTAGTGTAATTTATCACACTTAAGTCACAACAACTATGAAATAATTGCTAGTCTGCACTCTGCACATCCAAAACAGGTGCCGGGTGAAAAATAATCAAATAGAAACAGGGACACAGGCAAACTAGACCCTGATATGCACTGCTACACAACAACATACATACATACTAGGCTACATCAATGCTCTTCATCTGGTAATTACTTTTACGCTTCCTCTTACAATTATTAAACGCTATATCATGTGACATAATAACTAGGTTACAACATGCTACAATACAATGACATACGCTCGCCTGACGGCCCGGGGGTGGCATTTCATTGACTTCATAGCAAAATGGCCGCCGTGTGAATGGGCACAAAATAAAGCCTTATTTTCCCTACGGTGTGCACTGAACACCACGAGAGGCATTGCTGCTTAACCACTTGGCTGCCAGTGTGTCAAACACAATTGCTGTTGACCTCGACCTGAATGCACCAGCTACGCCTGTTGGGTAAACTAAGGCAACAATGAATGCCAGGAGGATATCCTCTACTTATTATATGATGATGTGTTTCATCTCAGCCAACAATTTAGTAGGTAGAGAGATAGAGAACAAATGAGCAGCCTCTCCTTGATACATGCTCCAACATTGAAGTAGCTGTGCATGGGTGTTGTCATAATTAGCTTTTAGAGGTCATGATCAAACCGTTTTACCAGCTTGATACATGTGGGTGTGTGCACAGTGCATTCCAGGTGATGGTGGGTGGTCCTTTTGCGTTTGCTCACACAAGTAGATTGTATGTGTGTGCATCTCATGCCTTGGCATTGTGTGTGTCAGTGTGGGTGTATATGTGAACGTTTGTGATGAAGTGGTAAACATGGTTTTCTTAAATGCAGGTGTACATCAACACCCCTCGAGTCCCATTGATGCTACCATATTATGGGGCCTGTTGTGCTTCTGTGCCCATGCTGCACAGCAAATGTGTTACCAAGAAGGATTGTGGAGCTGCTGTTTGCCTGTGAAAAAAGGCAAGCTTGTACGTGGATTTTCTTTTTAAATGTCTTCCAGGTCTGGATAACATAAGTGAAAAAACTGGTCAACAAAAGAAAAGGCAACTCAAACAACATAGGTACAGGTGTCAGCCTCTCCCCATGGCAGCCCTCACTCAGCTGAACCATTCCCTTTTAAATAGACTACAGACTCCACCCATGGCTTAAGTAATCAACCAACCCCAAGGTACTAGCAATCCACCAAAGGTGCTCCCCATAATGTAATCAGCTCTTAGTCTTCAGGCACCACACCCCACTACACAGGCTTCAAGGCAGCTCCGCCAATAACAGCATCTGCATAGATAAACACAAGCATTTTAGATTCCATGTCACATAACAGCAGATCTGTGAACCTTCTGTGGGACTGAGAATCTACATGTCACAAACATACAATACAGCATAATAAATACCACTAGAAAAAGTGCCTCTCGGGGCACAGGACTCCACCAGGGCAGGTCAGGTTGTGGCCTCCTGGTGGCGCTATAATAAGCCAATGTGAAAAGGGTGCCCTTAATTTCTTCTTACGCCTTGGCAATTGGATGATTTGAGGCATTTTGTTATAGTGCCACCTGTTGGTGGCACTATAACAGGCCAATGCCAATAACAGACTATAACAGGCCCATGTGAAAAGGGTGGGATATATTCCTCAGCCTAGCGTCTGTGAAAGATTTCACGTAAATTTCACGCTGCGTTCATGATTTGAGGCTTTTTGTTCAAATCCAATCCTGTAAACTTTGAAAGCCAATGTTAGCCAATCAGGAGGGAATATGAAATATCGGACGGATTTGTCTAGAGCACATGACTATAGAGATACTGTGTAATGATTTTTGGACAAAATATGGAGGAGTAATATAAAGAAATGTGTTTTACAAAAGTGGGCCTCCTGGTGGCGCCATAACAGGCCGTTAAATTTGGGGCAGATGTTCATCGTTGGCATCCAGGGAGTGTGTGTGCAAAGTTTGGCATCGACCGGATTAATGGTGCCAGAGATTAGCTGTACACAGACGGACGGACAGACACACACACGGACGGACACACACACACACGGACGGAGTGCAAAACATGCTCTCTCCCCATGCCTTCGGCCTGGTGGAGACAATAAATGTGTATATTGAACATCATAAAAAACGGTACAATGACTGTATTGTTGAAAATCAAAATGAGTGGCCCAGAGGCTGCTCTGTCACAAAATGGCTCCGGTCTGTTTTTCTATGACACTTGTTCGGGGTTAAACTAACACACTCCAGATTTTATTGTCAAGGATACATCCTTAGTTGATTCCCATGTTCACATTCAGCAAGTGTTAGCAGGAAAGCTAACGCACACCACAATTTGACCAAATACTGCGGTGGTGAGGTGATGACATCTGAGGCCGATTCTACAAATCCCTTCCAAATCACTAGTTCTTAATACTGTTTTCTTTTTGTTTGTTTTTTTGTTTTTTCAGGGCTGTAAGTCTAGTAGAAAATGACTGTGAAAACTTTAACCATTGCTTAAACTTAAAGTACCTTGCTGAAACAGTAAGCAAATCAGTTGTGCCTCATTGAATAAGTGAATAGCAAATGCAAAGCTGTCTTTTTTTTCCCTCTTTCATTTTTGCTGACAGATAGGCAGTCTGTACCACGTCCGTCGTACAGCCTGTGCCCTTGCAATATGCAGTAATGATATTTGCAGAAGAAGAATGTGAATGCATATAGGCTCAGTACAGACAGACCAGACACAAACGCTGAACAAAACAATTGCATGGTGTTTCAAAAGCTTCCCATTTTGTGTTGATGTTCTGTAGTTATTAAGTCCATGCTTGACTGACGGCCTGGCACTGTTTGTTATGGGAGATAGACCTATTCAAATACTTGCAGTATTTGAATAGTATATAGTACACCACACACACACACACACACACACACACACACACACACACACACACACACACACACACACACACACACACACCTTTAACATACAAACCCAGTTAAGTTGAGATTTGCATATTCTTATTTTCTTTTACGACCCATATGCAGTGACATGCCACACTGTGTGTGTGAGTGCATGGTAGTTCATCAGATTGTGAAACAGACTTGTTACTCAACTGGTCAGCAGTAGTATTGATAATACCATGGTAACCTGTTGAGTAAGGCACACGAAGGCAATGTTAAATTGAAGGGTTGCTTGTTGGGAGGCTGACTCAGAAACGACACACTGTTTAACCGCAAACCAAAGCCGAATAATGCTACACGCGCTTGTCCTCGCTTCCATATTACTGTTGTGAGTTACACATTGACACGCTGAAAATAGCAGACCTACTGTACAAGCTCACAATGCGTCTCATCCGTGGTCTGTTGTGAGCTTGATGGGTCTGTGCGCAATGCTGTACAGTATGAATCTGACTTTTAGTCAGACAATAGTGTATATTTTGTACTCTGGCCTGCCAAGTTTATATTCTAATCTACCTCACCATTTCAACTGTTTTATCTTCATATACAGTCTTCGCTAATGCTCATCATAAGATGGCAATCATGGCACCCTTTTCTGTTTACTCACTCTGTCTCATTTTTCTGGGCAGACATCAGCTGCTTTGAGCAGCAATGACGTCATCATCGACATCTTTCCTCGCTGGGAAGTTAGCATACTGAGATAGGAGCCATATTGTTCTTGAATTAATGTAAAACCTCATTTGAACTCTTTGTAGCAAATTACCAAACCTAGTGTCTACCGACACTGGTAGGCAGGTTTTTTCTGAAATGGTGCTATCTTATAAAGAGCATTAGTGAGGACCAGTTATACGAAGATAGGTTGAAAACAGGTGCTCCTTTAACATGGAAGCAATATTTGAGTTGATAGTCATGATATGTAGTCTGGCCATGTCAGGGCTTTGGAGCCTTGGATCCTTTCTCCTCTTTCCCTCTGTGTGAAGTTGCCAAGAGGAAGAGGAGGTGTGTGTGTGTGTGTGTGTGTGTGTGTGTGTGTGTGTGTGTGTGTGTGTGTGTGTGTGTGTGTGTGTGTGTGTGTGTGTGTGTGTGTGTGTGTGTGTGTGTGTGTGTGCGTGTGCGTGTGCGTGTGCGTGTGTGTGTGTGCGCGCGCGTGCATGTGTGTGCGCGCGCGTGCATGTGTGTGCGCGCGCGTGCATGTGTGTGCGCGCGCGTGTGCGTGCGCATGCGCCGTATACCCATGCATACACAAGCACAGATGGCAGCTGCGCGGCCGGGCCTCAGAGTGGTAATTACCAAGTGTGATGAACATTACTTAACTCTTAGCTGCAGGGTTTCTGGGTTCAATCGAGGAATTGATTTTTTTAAGAGATAGTGTGGTTCAGGTTACACAAAAAACAGGTTACCATAGCTTAACTGTTGGCTTCAGAGTAAACACATTAGCTAAAGAAATGCAAGTAAGTTTGGATGCACATCACATTGATGTGTGGCAGTTCAGTTAAACGTGTAAAAAAGTGGGTTCAGAAGAATACATTGCAGCTTTGTGCAAGGTTCGATATGATTTGTGCCAGCATTTGTTATGTCTTGCCATTTCAGTTGAGTAATTTGTATTTTGAAATGAACTTTCGGTCATATTTTGTTGTAGGCAAGGCTCCTGCAGTTTGTAGGTAGGCTGTTTTTGGTTTGAAAAGAATAAATAATAATCGGCAGACCTTTTCATGCAAAGACTCTAACTGCCTAAATCTGCTTCAATATTCAAAGCGAGAAACTCTCCCGTGGCTTTGCTCGAAGACGGTCTCATCCAGCAGCGCTGCTGCAGCTCCTCGCCAAAATAAAGCATGTCATGGTTCATTGAGCATGGGTCTTCATGCCATATCTGACCTCTGACCCCCAATCCCCTTGCAGATCTCCTATCATGGCAGTGGAGAGGGAGGGGAGAGTGACGACTCGGAGGGCGAGAACCAGGAACTTGCACAGATCGACAGAGGTAGGTTGCCTTTCGCCCATTATTATATTGCATCATGTCTACGCAGGGATTCCACTGCTCTCTCTATTACTCTCGGCACGCATATTGCTTATTATGATCATCCTTATTAATACAAATCACGTGAAAATTGTTGTTTATTTAATTTTCATGGCCAGCTTATAAAACTGAAATATGTGAACGTTTTACAGTATCCACAAAATAAAATGAAAGCACACGCTTTTGTAATTAATGCACCTAATTATTTGGCACACAGCAAAAAATAATTGCATGCACACGTGCACTGCACACACACAAAGTGGGGAACCACCAGTGTTGAGGGGGTTCCAGGGGGTCTGAGTGTACAAATGGAACAAAATGGATACTTACGCTATGGCTGCAAAAAAGCTATGGCTTTTTTATTGTATAAAAATCACACCCATGTGAAGTGAGGGGCGCTCAATTATCACCACACATCATCTCATCATCATACATCATCTCATTCCGGCCAATCACAATTTGCGTCCTCACTTTTGTCACTTTTGTCAGGAGCGCCAGGATCACATGATTAGATGATTGACACAGGGGTGAAAAATGGGTTACAAAATCGTGGGATAAAAAAAACATATATATAAAAAAACCAATGACGGGGCTCTGTGTGGCCGGATGCGTGTACACTAACCTGGGGAGGGGGTCCTCCAAACGAAAACGTCCTGAGAATCCAACCGTCCTCTCCTCGTCTTTTCAGAGCGGTGGAGGAACTGCGGCCTCACCCCGCTGGCCACCAGCCAGCAGCACAACCAGGGCCCGCCCTCCCCGGCCCGGCTGCGCCGCCTCCGCCTCCTCCTGGACGCCAGCCTGGACCGACACTCCTCCGAGGAGGAGCTGGAGAGGATCGGCGACAGCAGGAAGTGGGCGTCGGCCTTCCACCACCACCGCCACAACCCCCACCACCACCGCCACCACCACCACCACCCCCACGGCGACCATCAAAGCAGCGCGTCCAGCGACGAGGAGGTGCGCGACCTGTGCGTCTGCGGCGGGTCTCCCCTCCCGGCCTCCTCCGTCGTCTCCGTCGCCAGGCCTCCTCCTCCGCCGGCGGCGGTGGTGGAGCCGGGGCCTCGCCTGGCCGCCTCTCCCAGCCCGGTGCTCTTCAGCTCCAGCCCGCCGCGCAGCCTCAAGCCCCCTCCCGCCGCCAGCGTGCGCTTCCAGCTGCATGCGGTGGCGGTGCAGCAGCCTCCGCCGCCGGCGGCCCGGCCCATCATTCTGACCCACTTTGAGCAGTCCTGTGGCGGGGGCGCCCCCTACAGGAAGCACCGGCACAGCTACGGAGGGGGAGGGGAGTCCGTCAGGCCCAGCCTGGATCTGGAGAAGATGCAACAGGTCAGTATAAGCACCCAGTTAATGGTACACACCGTCAAGTCAAGTCCATTTTATTTATGTAGCACATTATTAAAAACAACAGCAGTTGACCCAAAGTGCATTTATATAGCGCTTTTATCCAAAGCGCTGTACATAGATTGTGAATTACACTCACCCATTCGTACACCGATGGTGGAGGAAACCATGCAAGGCACCAACATGCACATCAGGGGCAGTTATAGGGTTCAGCGTCTTGCTGAAGGACACTTGGACACTAAGGGCTAGATTTTGAAGGTGCGTTTTACCTATTACAGTAATATGAGCTGGGGGCGTGAGGTATGTCATATTGCAATTTTAAGCATGTTAAGAAGCGCTTTCGACACCCCGTGGAGTGCGCAAAACGGCCTTGAATTAGTCATGGGAGTGTTTAAGGCGTGTTTGAGAGTTACCCAATCAACATGTCCGTACTATTTTCTTTACCAGTCAGCTGATGTCACATACGGAATGCGCACTTTGGGGATCGTTATTATTACATTTCTTCAGGCTGGCACCATAGAAGACATGACATATGACTTTGTCACATTTGGGTTAATTATTCCTATTGCACTGCATGCTGTCACCTTTATGCCTCAAAATAAGTTGTTTCTATTGAGAAACACCAGTAAAATTATATTTTAATTTAAATTATAATTATATTATATTTGAAATGAGTAATGAGTTGAATGCGTGGTGCGTATGCCCGTGATGGTATGGTCTTCGCTCGGAGTCGTAGCATTTTATTGAAGAAGACTTGGATCGAGTGTGATACAGCGTATGAAAGCAAACCTCTCAAGGATTATGGAGATGTTTTTATTTATTTTTAAGGTTGAGAAATGAAATAATTATGGTCGTTTCTAATCTCAACCTTTCAAAAAGAATGGATGCGTCTTTTGCTGGCTGTTGCCATGTCTCATAGAAACAAGTAAATAGGTCTATAAAAATAATCCCAAAATAAGCGCATATAACAGGGGTCTGTAACCTATTTTAAATGAAGTGCCATGTTTTTATTTTCTAGATAGTGAGTCTGCTATATCCAGATTAATTTTAATGACACCACATTAAAATAAAAAACATATTTTGATTGTCCACAAATATAAAGAAAATTTAAATATTTTCTTGCACATTGTTATAATGATCATTATATATCCGCCTGCAGTCAGAGTTCATAGTTTTAATGAATGAATGTGATTCATTGTGAGCTGGTAGATCTGCTATTTTCAAAAGTAACATTTTAATTACATTTTTGTATTAGCCGTCCTTAAGTTGGGCAAATGCATTAATCTGGGGATCCTTGACATGGGAATGTGCTGTGTGAGGATCACTGGTTTAAACAACATTAGGAGAAACCTTTAGAAACAAGAAAAGCAACCACAACTACCAATATTTACAAGCAACTTTACAGAAAAAGAAGCCGCTTATAATAAACAGACTTGGCAACACTCCAGCAGCGTCCCAGAGCCGCTCAAGTGTAAAATCAAACAGTGCTTTAAATTCTTTTTGCGTTTATGAGGTGCCTAGACCCACGTCTAATCGTTATGCGCAGGTCAAGGGGCTTAATAGCAAATTGCGCAAAGCGAAAATAATTAACATATGGACACTCCCACAATGCTAAAATATTCAGCAACGTCGTATTCCATATGTGTGTGCGTTCAACACGGGACGATAAGGCTTTCATAATACGATTGTGCGCAGAGCGAGGCCAATTTATGTATTACCACATGGTAAAACGCACCTTCAAAATCCAGCCCTAACTCTGGGAGAGCCCGGGATCGAACTGGGAACCTTGCGGTTCCTCTACCAGCCACTCTACCCCTGAGCCACTTCCGCCCCAGTTGAACCCCGGCAGCCATATTCTGGGCAGAACATTAGCCAGGAATAGCCAAACAAGTTCACAACATTCTGACGTTTGTAGATATTGCAATTTTTTGTCAATTTTGGAGACAAAAAAAGATGAGTTTATTTTACTTTGGTACTGTAAGGATGCCAATGCTTTTTCATTTCATTACAAAATATTGAATGCATGCAGGCCTTTTACTTTCAGCAGAATATTTCTGCATTGTGTGGTATTGCCATCTGAGTACTTCTTCCACCATGTTTGATGATGTTAAGTTCATCAAAGACCAAACATATCTTTGTTTTTCGTTCTTATGGTTGTATAAACCTTGCACACTGCCAGGCAAACTAGAGGACAGGATTAGAACCCCAGACTACAATGATGCCCCCCCCCCCCCCGGCCTTACCCTGTATGCACACACAAACACACAAAGCGACCCCCCCCTAGCCGGACGCCTGCCACCACGGTGGTCTGGCTGGAAGGAGATGAAGGCGAGGGTTCGAGGGAGGCACGGACGGCAGATGTCCGTCCCGGGTTTCTCACAAAAGCTGGCGAGCGAGGAGGGGGAAACGAAACGACGGAGGGGCGGAGGAGGAGGATTAAATAAACAAGAGAGAGGAAAAAAAGAAAAAGAAAAAACGACAGCCACTAATGAGTCATGGAGAAGAGAAGCTGCTCCGAGCTGATCGTTGAAGCTCCCAGCGGTCTTGTTGGCTCTCTAGTATGAGGGTGGGGGGGGGGGGGGGGGAGAAGGGTGTGTGTGTAATATGTGTGCTCTCGTGGAGACTAAACTACAGGTTTCAAAGGTCCACCATATGTTCACAGGGTTTTTCTGGAGGGAGAGAGCAGATGATCACACACAGCAGGCAGTGAATGAGAGCTGTGTGTGCGTGTGTGTGTGTGTGCGCGTGCGTGTGTGTACGTGCGTTTGGGGGTCAGAAAGAACTAACTAGAGAGAACTAACTATTCCTTCTGCTATATACCTTCTTTCTTATGTCTATCTGCCTGTGCATGCATGGATATATAGTGTGTGTGTTGATCTTTTAAGTATTTTATCATTTTATCATTGCGTATATGAGTGTATCTCAGTGTGCGTGCGTGCGTGCGTGCGCGTGCATTCAGTCAAGTGGAATGGGAGGTGCTGCAAGGGAGTACAATAGGGGGCCTACGGAGGTAGCAGGCAGACGGTGCTCAGCTCCAACATTAACCCTTCATAGCTCTGCAGCGTCAACACGGTACACACACACACACACACACACACACACACACACACACACACACACACACACACACACACACACACACACACAGGAATTAAGTCCTATACGTGTCATTTTAACCCTCAGGGTTAAATTGACTCTGAGGATTTTGCTGTGCAGTCAACCAGCTCTCTCCTCGCTGGCAATGGAACCATGTCCCCCAAATGTCCTTCATTACACTATATAGCGGATTTGAATGAAAATCAACCGATAATCGCCACTTCGCCAGTAGGTTACTTATCAGGACGATCTTAATCGACCTACTGCTTGTATACTGGAGCCGACTGGCTGCGATTAGGAAACGCGGAGACGCAAATAACTGAGTTAAAAACGTTCGCTCTGAAAGAAAATATATTCACGCTTTTTTCAAAAATAGCAGATCTACAAGCTCGTAGCGCTGCACTCGGTGCCGCGCTATGATCTTGTAGATCTGCTATTTTTCGATAGCTAATGTATAACACAAAGGTAGCCTATATTCAGTGATTTCACTTAATTCCAATATCCATATATTTTGTTGTGATAATACACCCTACTATAGAGTGTGCTGCCCTGTCCCCAGTTCACCCCTGGGGTAAAAAAAACCTTAGGTTTCGTTTTTGGCTAGGTGGCCTTCCGCCAATCATGATCGAGCGGGGGCGGGCCTTGGTGCACGTGCTGTTGGCCTGTTGCATGTACCCCCACTGTAGTGTGTGCATGTGCACATCTTGTCACTGGGGAAGACCAGGCGGGGTTTCAAATCACCCAAATCATTCAAAATGCATCGTGGCACATTGTTATCTTAGAGATCTGCTATTTTCAAATGGCTGAAATATATCACCCGCTTCGAATGCCCGCTTCAACCTATAATCACCAGTAGGTTACTCATCAAGACTCATCAAGACCATGGCCTGGGCCGTGGCTCAGCGGTCCAGGCACCTGGCAGTGTGCCGCGGGTTCGACTCCCAATCCCGACGGCCTTTACTGCATGTCACTCCCCCATCTATCTCCCCCATTTCCTGTCAGCCTACTTACTCTCTGTCCCAAAAAAGGTGAAAGCCGAAAAAAAAGGGAAAAAAAGACTCATCAAGACCATGCTTGTCAGAGCCAGTATCTAATTATCTATAGGCTCTACTGGAGCCTACTGGCTTCCATTAGGAAACACGGAATTGAAATGACTGCCGCCGAAGAATGAATAATATAATAATATGTTATAATAATAAAAATATCAAAAGTAACTATAAAGCTTTCATATAATTGTAGTGGCGTAAAAGTTCAATATTATCCTCCGAGATGTAGTGGGGTATAGAAGTAAAAGTACTGAAAATCGGAGAGAAAGTAAAAACACCTGAAAATCTTTAGGACTACATTTACACGCCACTGCGTATGGGTTTGTCAAAAAAGCAGAACAGGCGAATTTATGCTTTTGAAAGTCGATCCAAACTGAGAGGCTTCAGGGGGGCCGGAACTCTTCTGGAAAAAGGTTGCCGAGTTCACAGGCCAAATCTAGGACACGTCTGTAAAGCAGTGTGTTTGACAAACATGAAGGGCAACCGTGGACCATTGTGAAAGCAGCATGAGCTTTCAACCTTGTTGATACATTTATTTATCTCATAATATTCTTAAAGGCCCGGGGTCAAGGGGCCAGCGGGCTGTTTTCTTTCAGCCTCTGTTAATCTATCATGCATGCTAATCCTCGCCCAAGTGCTCAGATGTGGGACTTCCATTGTTTTGTCAGCCTGATTATCATGGATGATGACCAACAGTTTGTGTGGCAGATGTCCATTTTTTTTGCCGATCGGTGCACAATTTGGGAGACAACTTGTGCATGAACATCATGGCACAATCCGATCAAGGTTGACAAGGGCAGACACTTGTTGCCAAAGTCATCAAACGCTACAGCTTTGATTGTTCAATGACGATTGAACGAAAGGAAATATGGAAATCCCCAGTTGAACAGCTTGAGAAACAATTGGCACGCGGAGGCTCCACAGGTTGCTATTTTAATGAATAAAATGGGATTTTAACCAGTCTGTCTGTATGGTAGAGTATGCTAATTAAGCAATATTACACTCCAGGGTGTGCTTTACTGTCATTCATGGCAACGCCTGCAGTTCCACTGCATGTCATTCTCAGAGGCAAACATTTTATTTTACTCCACTACAATGATTTGAAGACTTTAGTTATACTCTGTAGAGTTTCTCACACACACACACACACACACACACACACACACACACGCACACACGCACACACGCACACACACACATGCGCACAGCGCACACACACACACACACACACACACACACACACACACACACACACACACACACACACACACACACACACACAGCAGCAGCAGGGGTTTTGTGCTGCCCTTCTTCCCAGGGCTTCCCTTCCCCCTTTGAGAAGCTACCTCCCCGTCCACAAGACAATTCCTTGATTGTGAGCCGCCTCCACCCCCGCCGTTCGCGAGAATGGCAGCGCTGCGTGGAAGGCGAGCCTAAAAGACAGGATATTACATAAGCCTCGTTTGACCCACTGTTTGCTCCATAGTGAGACGGCACTTCCTTGATCACCCTGATGATTCAGCGTTAATTGACGTGAACTCAGTGTCCAGTTCTGAACCACGCACCGTGCACGACGTGCCCTGTTTTGCACGTTGGAAATCACACTCTCAGCAACAATACGGCGACTGTGTTTTGTTTTGCGATGTGGCTCGCACGGTGCACAAGTCGTCTAGACTGTATACTGTCTGTTTTCCCAAACACTGGGTCGGGACTCATTTTTGGGTCACAGACCAAATATGTTTCACACCTTGAGTAATAATCCCATTTTCTTTTCCTACATTTAAAAACATCACCGAGCATCACATTTTACATTAAACAACAATGTTTAATGTAAAATCATTGTATAATGTTTAAAACAAAAACCTACAAAGAGAGAAGTTGAGGGCCGACTCACTCCAGCTCTTCTATTGGGAGCATATGGATTCTCCCCATCGTTAGGCTTTGGGACAAATTCCATAAATGAAAATATATATAATTAAAAATAGTAAAACAAATAGCAGATCTACAAGCTGATCAGCTATTTTCACTAGTTTGGATTCAATGTGAACATGGATTCTCTCTTTTGTTATAGCCTAAAAGGGGATTTTCTAACATTCAATGCCAAAGACAGGATACACTGTTGAAACTAACCATGGTGAACTAAATATATTCATTAATGTAATTCACATGTTTTTTGTTCCCCACAGAAAATGCTGCTGAAGAAGAACTGCGGGGGGAAAACACGCACAATAAAGATTCGGGTGAGTTCAGTTGTTATTGAAGCTGCTAACGTCGTTCCCACATGAATAAAACAAACAGTACTTTGTACAAAAGTACCATGCATGCAGTACATGTCCCCGATGTATGGTACTTTTTGATCAGGCTAGTGGTGATAATCTGAATACTCTCTCTCGCACACACGCTCTGTGTCACACACACACACACACACACACACACACACAGTGCCTCTCTTTTATGCAGTGCGACAATAGGCAGTCCAGATCTAGGTATATCTATTACAGTGGCGATAAGGTTGCAGGGTTTCTCGGTTCCCGTGAACAGCTCGGCCAGTCTGTCTGTACCTCGATGCCCCTCCAACGGCATGCTGGGACGGCATCTGGCACTGACGTTTGTTCCATGCCCTTTATAGCGACAGAGCCATGCTTGCTCGAGACATGTGACAGTCCGCCGTGAGTTTTGCTTTTTTGCACATCAAAGCCAAGTGAAACAAACAATGCTATAATATAATGTCTGACAACTGTCAGACATTATTACATCTGACAGTTATTACGCTAGTTTTCCTGTGAGTGAAAAGGAGTGGGCTACATGTTTGAGCCTCTAATATATTCTCAGACTATTTGCAGAGTGTTGATATAACAAAAACGACTGCAGTTAGCAGTGTGTATGGTAGACAACACTGTTGCTTCCATCATGCATGGCCGGTTACTTACAACTAACACATGGCCGGGTTAAAACTCACTATGGAAAACCTCAAGGGATGCGACCGTGACGTATATACCGTGCGCCCACTGTAACTTGAAATTTACAATGATAGCACTTTTGAATCTCTGATGGAGTATATTATAGTACATTGTGGGTACGTGGCGGGTTAAAACTCACCCGTGCGTGGCAAGTTATCACTATAACCTGTGGCAGGGTAAAACCAACCCCTGGCTTCCTGTGAGGTTAGGTTTAGGATTGGGTTTTGGGTATGGTGTCGGACTCATATGAATGTATAGGACTGTTAGTACGTCGGGCCAAACACATGCACTCACACTACTTGTTGCATAGTCACGCTTTCAAGGTTGTTGTGGTGAATAGATCCCATGGTGTGTGGGGATCGTATCTTAGCAACACTGAAAAGCGCCAACTCCGAATTGGTCGTGTCCAGTAAAGGAGCCAATGAGATACATCTGGGCACATTCTGCAGACACCAGGTTCCCACAGCAGCTGCCCAGGCAGTAAGTAGCATTAGAGTATGCTAATACATTATAAATGGCACATCTGCAGCGGTTGGACGTGGTCATGCTGCTCTATCATTGAGAAATGTAAACCCTGCTGTTGGTTAGAACAGTGGTTGTCAAACTTTTCAGGCTGTGACCCTCCAGAATAAGCCTATTTAAATTGGCAATCCCCCACCCTGACAAGCACTTGGAATGTAGGAGTTGAGCCATTATTACCATCTTCGGGTCCACAGATACACACAGACACAAAGTGAGGCGTTATCTAGTATATTATTTGGCCTTCAGTATGACCAGTTTTTATAGCATAGTTTGTTGATAACTTTCGACTTCCCTCCTTGTTTTTAAGGCATTCAAAAGCTCTTAAAAGTCCTTAAATTGTCACTTCACTGACATCTGGGGATATGAAGCTCATGAGCAGAATATCACCCCTGGCCAAGTGGGGATTCCGTCTTGGATGGGTGGCAGAAGTATGGTCCCTGCACTCACATACTGTACGTGCGGTTCTAGGTTTTGCTTAGCAGCTGGCATTGAGGGAATGGTGTTGGTACAGAGCTCACGTCAGCTGGAAGCAGCCTTGTTGTGGTCCCTTGGCACAAACCATGGCCGCTCCAGAAGGACATGCTGTGTGGTGGTGGTGGTGGTGGTGGTGTGAAAAGCGATGTTAGTATCACGCTGTGTGGGACGGTGTCTGTTGAGGCTTATGACGGCCCTTGTTTGTGTCACGGACGTGTATCACGAACGAACACTGCGTGCAGTGCAGTACCAACGTCACAACCTAGGGAAAACCAATCCAGTCGCATTTACTATAGTCCTATACGAGACACCAGGAAATTACATCTGGCCACAAAAGATCCCAAGATCTATTGAATGTGAAGGGGGAGGTGACAAACTGACCTATTGAACCTATGACACACAGTATGGCAGCCCCCCTAGTGTAGTCAGTTGTTCGTTCAGACACACAGTATGGCAGCCCCCAGTAGTCAGTTGTTCGTTCAGACACACAGTATGGCAGCCCCCCAGTAGTCAGTTGTTCGTTCAGATACACAGTATGGCAGCACCCTAGTAGTCAGTTGTTCGACACACAGTATGGCAGCCCCTAGTAGTCAGTTGTTCGACACACAGTATGGCAGCCCCTAGTAGTCAGTTGTTCGTTCAGATACACAGTATGGCAGCACCCTAGTAGTCAGTTGTTCGACACACAGTATGGCAGCCCCTAGTAGTCAGTTGTTCGTTCAGATACACAGTATGGCAGCACCCTAGTAGTCAGTTGTTCGACACACAGTATGGCAGCCCCTAGTAGTCAGTTGTTCGTTCAGACACACAGTATGGCAGCCCCCAGTAGTCAGTTGTTCGACACACAGTATGGCAGCCCCTAGTAGTCAGTTGTTCGTTCAGATACACAGTATGGCAGCACCCTATAGTCAGTTGTTCGTTCAGACACACAGAAACTACTGTGGCCTGATGTAATTTCCTGGGGTCTAATAGGACTATAGTAAATAATAATAATAATAATAATAATAAAGACATCGCTGTGAAAATTTAGCCACCCCCCCCCCCTGTCAAAAATAGCTAATATCGCAAAAACGAAAGAAAGCAGCAAATGAAAAAGAATGAACACTCATCTTTTACTTTCTCTAATAACAACCTAAAACATAAGCAGTTGGTCTTGAAAAAATGAAATAAAACCCCCCCCAAAGTTGTCCTTTAAGGTGGGATCTCTCAAAGCAGAGCAGCAGTGAGATGGAGAAGTGAGAGCCGGCAGAAGAAGAAGAGGAGGAGGAGGAGGAGGAGGTAGATAGAGTGTTGTGCGGTCGGTTCCCTTGTGGTGCATTGCCAGGATGAAGTCATTTTCCATTTTTAGCCCGCAGTGCATGGCCGCCCCGGCTGCTCGCTGTGTTGCTCCACTGATTCGTGGAGATATTGCTCATTATCTCCTAGTCCTGCTGCTCTCGTTAGTAAAGCCTTGTTGTCGCCGACGGTGACGTCCGCAGTGGCTGGCCGGGTTCCAGGCGCGGCAGAGACGCTTTCAGCGGTGTAAAGCAACTAAGTAACATTTGCTTACGTGCTGTACTCGAGTACAATTCTGAGGTGTTTGTACTTTTTTAATTTACAAAATTTACAATTTACAATACTTTCACTTCCACTCCACTACATCTTAGAGAGGCGAATATTATACCTTTACTCCGCTACAATTATATTAACTTTATTTACTAGTTACTTTGTAGTTTTTATTTAATATTACAAAACATACTTGAACCACTTCAGCCCTATGCAGGCATACATTTCTGCCATTTAAAAATAGCTTGTATATCTGCAATTTTCAAAAGATGTTAAATACATTTGAAAACTTGAAATGAGACTATAGGCAAGAGTACTTTCTACTTTTGGTACTTTTAAGTACATTTACTTTGACTTGTAACAGTGTTTCAATTTCAGTATTGATTATATTATACTCAAGTACAAAATGGGAGTACTTTTTCCACCACTAGACATTTTCTAGGTCTGGGGGCGATGAAGGTTGCTTGATGATGAGCCTTGTGGGGCCCCCAGGGGCCCCCAGCGGAACCTCTGTGACCCCTTCACTCTTTCTACCCTTTTGTGCCACTTAGCGTGCACTGTGATCTGCCCCCGTCTCTCTCTCTCTCTCTCTCTCTCTCTCTTTCTCTGCACACTTCATCCTCTCTTCATATCCCCGTCTCTCTCCCTCATAACTTTACCCGCTCTGCCCCCCCCCCCCCCCCCCCGTCTTTTATCTGTCAGCCCCTCAGTTTCCTGGCCACAGTCCAGAGGAGACACCGGATCTGGAGGGGGCGGGGGGATGAGGCCCCGGACGGGGCCCCCCGTGTCTCAGAAGGCAGCTGGATGCATGGGGATGGCGTGCATGGGGCCGTGTGATGACAGTGTCGGTGGGGTGGTGGTGGTGGCAGCGGAGGGAGGCCGCGGGAGGACAATGCAGAGCCTGGGCTGGAGGCTGCTGCGCTGTAGGGGTTGGAGTAGCTCTGGTCCACATAGCGTTAGAAAGGAGTTCTCCTTAACACTATCATGCTACTTTTCAGCCAGCAAGCCGCTCAGCCCCTTGTCTGTAGTAAAATCGCACCTGTGTGAAGTGAGCGGTGCAAATATACTTTTATTGTCATAGTTACTGTACTGTACTGTAGTATACTGTACTACTCTGTACTGTACCCAGAGTACTGTTACTGTACTTGTACTGTACTACTAAGACGGTTTTAAGATGTTGAAAGCGTACTTTCTTCAGTAGGAACACTCGTAGCCCCGGCCTACCTCCCGTCTCTAAAATAGAAAAGAAAACATTTCACCGGAAGGAAAGATCGGTTCAATGGACAGCATGGGGCTGTTGGAGGGCAGACCGACTGAGATGCGAGAGATGGTTGAGACAGAGACACGGATGGATGTAAAAGCCTGTGAGATCAAGGATGCAGATTGAATGAAATCGATTGTATGATCTTGCCTATCTGGCCCCGGAGGTAGCTGGAATTCTCTAGATTTCATCAGGTCACAGGTTGATAGAAAATGTGTTCTGTTTTCAAAGTTTGCGGTTTGAAAACTTTCCAGCTGCCGTGGGTTAAACAAGTTACTTCAGTGCAGGGCTGGGCAATTAACTGAAAATATATAGAAACCGATATTTAGAACCAATAACTGACTTTACCGAATAATCGAGAAGCAAGCTTTTTTGGGGGGTATATATCTTTCTTATATACAATAAAACAAATCGACAAATCGACTAAATAGATTAGTCTGATAAACAACGGTGCAACGGTGGCATGTAAAAATACAAGCTCACAGGCTCAAGTCTGCAAGCTTATTTCACAACATTTATTTTCTTTTAATAATGATAATGATCGAGGCAAACGTTTGAAATAAATCGTGATATTGATTCAAAGTTACATTGCTCAAGAGCGAAAACAGCACCCCCACAGCACGGCACCTTTGTGAGTGCTTGATTAGCGGACCAGCGGGTTGGACTAAAATAGTTTAATCCCGAAAATATCCTCTTGAGCTAACTTGTTGACACAGTCAGAGACCGTTTTCCCTCAAACTAGTTGATAAACTAGCTCCGTGCGAAGAACGGCAGGAATGTGGCGTGGTTGCACGGATATAGCCTACACATTTCTCTCCTTGGCCTTTTAGGTGGTTCTTATAGTGTGTAATTAGTAGTTGGTCTGCGACGACTCTGCTACACGTCGTCTTGAACTTAGTCTGAACCCTCTTTGGGCCTTACATGTCTGTCAGCGTGCAGCAGAGTACACAGGACAGCTCTGTGGGGAACGGTAAACATGCTACAGGGCACACGACGTGAACAGGGATATCCAGCTTTAAAAGGTGCAACTCTTTCCCAAAGCAACCGTGTTGACTTACAGGCGGCTACCATATGGAAAACATCTTAACCAGTCACGTCACGTCTACATAGGGCTGATACTATCATTAACTCTTCCTTAACCACTTTAAGCCTGCTGGCCTCAGGGCCTCCCTGTCATTCAGCGAGAAAATCGTCAAAAAACAGCAGATGCACAAGCTCCACAGTGTACCGCATTGCAACGCGCTGTGAGCTTGTAAATCGGTTGCTTTCGCTGTCCATCCAACACCAGCGTATATGATGTAGCATGACATAGGGCTTTAAGTGGCTAAACATGCACCCCTTCTCGTTCAGTCCCAAGTGTTTTCATCAGCAGTGGTGAACACCTACTTTACCCCATTTGGTGTTTTAAGCATAATGTTATATTTTAGCTGTATAGCAGCAGATCTACAAGCTCATGGTGCCGCGCTACCAGCTTGTAGATCTGCTATATTTTTAAAAATCGTGAAAATGTGGCAGAAATCTTTGAATATATATATTCTTTCAGATCGAACGTTTTTAACTCAAATCTTTGCTTCTGGGGGGTCCCTGGAACAACATATTTTCAGGTGGGGTTTCCGCAGCCAAATACAGATAATTCTGGGGGTCCTTGACATGAAAAAGGTGAGGACCACTGACATAGAAAGATAGGTTTTTCAGAAAACTGTCATGATTTAGAAGACATTTGTAAAATGGGTTAAATGGCACATGGGGAATTGTCGCGGCGCTGCTGCCCCAGTTGTCAGCATCGTCGAGTCCCTTGGCTGAAGTCAATGGCAACATCGTTATGATAGCCATGTAACAGAAGCGCCTACGGTGCTGCCGTGTGTACCCACATGGCTCGATGCCACTGCGGGTACTTTTCCTATACCTGCGCCCAGTGCTTCATAACAGCAGTGCTGCACAGCACGGCAGGGCAGCTGGGTGAGCGAGGTGCATGTATGGGCAGATGGCACTGGTGGAAATCAGCATTTCTCTCTCTCTCTCTCTCGCACGTGTACACACACACACACACACACACACACACACACACACAAAATCGAAATCATGTGAGATGGGACATTGTGCATAATGAGCACTTTATACTTTTATATTCTCATTTCTCAAGTAAATTTTGAATTCCGTTCTTTTACTTTACTTACTTTACTAACAGAGCAACCTTTTACTTAAGTAAAAAGAAAAATAGTACTTTTTTTTTGTCCACCATTGCCTGTAGGGTCAGTTTCTGACTACTGATCCATCTCAAGGCCTCAATCTCTCCCAGCCCACCTTTACAGCCCCCCCCCTCCCTCCCTCCCTCCCCCCTCCCGCAGCAGGGAACGGGGGAAAGTGCTACCTCACTGCCAAATCACACAAAGCCATTTCCTGTCGGGAGGAAAATGACCAGGGCTAATTTTAGACCAGGAGGTCCTGCAGAGAGCTGCAAAGAGTGATACTCTACCGGGAGGGGGAGGTGGGGAGGGGGGGCTGGCTCTGGGAGTGGAAAAGCATTCATGTCACTGAACTTAAACCATGAATGAAAAGTCCACTATTGTACAAGAAGAGCACTAGTTTCCCTCCCCTGTGTGTGTACTTGTTGCTCTACTATGTATGTTGTTTTCAGGGACTTTTCCCTCATTCTCATGACCTTGACTGTATTTATAAGCCTGCAGACTTGCACTGTGCAATCGAGGAGAAAAGAAAAAGAAAACCAAAAGAAACTGGCCGCTATAGGTATGCAGTGCTGCTGACCTGTGAATGAGCAGTAATGCTGTTGACCTATAGGGCCCCTGTTCAGGGGCAAACATTCCGCGGAAATAGGTGATCGCGTTTATTGTGACCTCGAAGATCGGGCCATTTTCGGCGAGGGGGTTTGGCGTCGTGCAGGGAAAACAGGAGCGGACTATAGCGCAGAGCCCTGGGGGACACCGGCCAACTAAGGGGTTAAGTGGTTGACCCTTGCATTCCCACTTTGTCACCCATCAGTCGGTCTCATTAACCAGTATGTTTTCCTCTCCCCTATCCCTTGGTCTCTCCACAGAATCTGAGCGGTGCCCGTCCTCCGCCCAGGTACACCTACGATCCCTCCATCTTCGCCTTTCATTCTCTGAGCACAGCGCCCCCGTCTAGCCCCATGACGCCGTCTGATGATCCTCCCTGCGCTTAAGGACGCCGCTGCCAGATAGATGACCACCCCCCCCACACACACACACACACCCAACCCCCCATCCAACCCCCATTTTGGGACTGCTGCTTGTTGCAGCTTCTACGATGAGACCAAGAAGTTACTGTCTTAAGAATGACTGCTATAGGGGGGGGAAGAAAAGAGAAAAAAACAAACATTTTTTGACCATGTATGAAGGTTGAATATTTTGCACACTCAGGTAATTCCATTCCGTTTCGCTGTCACTTTGATAACTGCTCAACTACGTGAAACCAGCAGGAACCAGAGAACATATAGTTGTCAAAACCACAATATCAGTCGATGTGGTTTCAATGATACTTCAGGTTTTGCATACAAGCGGTCCTCTCATCAACACTTCTTGGTAGAGGAGTATACACATGCTTGTGTGGGAGCTGTGACAACATGGTACAAAACAAAGGGACAAGACAACGGATAACTTGGTTATTATGTTCAGACTGGGCCTGGCAGCTCAAAATCTGATTTTTGGCCTATCCAGATTATGATCAGATTGGTTTGATTAAGTCTGAAGAGACCCACACACATGTTTCACGCAGATTTTGGACACTGTCCTATGACAGAGAATACGTTAAGCATTACTCACGCCATTATCATTACCACAACAACCACTGCAGATCGACCATGTCTGAATAATATGCACAAATCCGATCTGATCACTTGCAAATAACACAGTGTGGACACAGTCAGTCCTAAAGATTAATTTTTTTGGGGTCGGATACTTTCAAGAGAAATGCATGTTACGACAATCAAAAGTAGCCTGGAGTTGCCAGATAGTGCTGATCCCGTTGTGTGGTCACAGGGATTTGTGGGGCAACGTACTGTTTGTGATCCCTTGTGATCCGTCTAGTGCTGCCAGGCTAAACCAGAAGGTGCGCAGGTTTAGTTTTTGATGGGATGGGATTCCTGGACATGCTATAGGCCTATATTGTTCTTGGAAAAGTGACATGCAGGACAGTGGTCGCATTTCTGTAATGTAGAACTTGCTTGCCTGAATAGCTACTTGTGTTGGAATCTGTGCTATTTGAAACATGCAGTTCACAGTGAGCTAAAAAGGAAATGTACGACTGTAGTTAAATAGTTAGCCTTTGATGTATCCTTATTAATTAATGAATATGTGACTATTAGTACAGGTCAAAACCTTTCCCTGCATGAATTCCTCTGTGTATTGCAGTAAACGAGGGGTATACTTTGCTAAACAGGGAAGTACAAGGCACATCCGGTACAGTACACTAAATATCACAAGTCAGACTGGTGGTATGTCATGCGTAGGCAATGTGTAGCGTGCCATTTCATATTTCCAGAACTATACCTTCCGTTCTAGGTAGTACAGAGCCACAGGTATATGTCTCTGAGACAACCCTTCCAAAAAATAGATCTCATCTCAATGCCTTGAAAAGACATTCCTGTTGTACTGAATGGATCTTGGGGCAATACAAGGCTCCGGAGAGATAATGGAAGTACAGTGCAAACACTGCGAGAACAATTTTTCTCAAGTAGCGGAATGACCTGCAGACGACCTACAAATGCATATGAATGTATCTCTTGCCGTTTTGTTTTGTCGAGATCAAACATAATGTCACCACAGTAACAAAGGTTGTGACATGTCTTTGTCCATTTGTTGCATAAACAATAAAACGCCCTGTGGCCTCCTATTTAGGAAGTGAGTTTCATTTACATCAATGCATGTAATATCTGACGGTTACTGTATATGCTCTTGACGGCAGCAGAATGATTTCCTAGTAGGAAATGGGTCGGAAAGTCCTACCCTCCACTTGCAGTAAGTTTTCCGCAATTTCCATTTCCGCAATTATCATTTCCGCAATTTCCTCAATTTCCATTTCCGCAATTTCCGCAATTACCATTTCCGCAATTTCCGCAATTTCCATAATTTCCATTTCCACCATTTCCGCAATTACAATTTCCGCAATTTCCATTTCCGCAATTTCCGCAATTTCCATTTCCAACTATTAATGGCAGCTGGGTTTCATCATTCAAATAAAATAGAATTCTGTCCGTTTAGCTATAAAATTATGTCAGGGAATAGGGATACACAGTATATGTCTTTCATTTGCATTGCATCTCCCCCCCCCCCCCCAAACTTTTATTTTCGTTCGAGTAATAGTACAACTCTAATAGTATTACTTATAATAATGTAATTAAAGATAACTTCATTCAGATTTATTTATTTTTATTTCATTTTCCAGATTTTTTTTTCTTCTTTTTTTTAGATTTTCATTGGTGGGCCAGTCATAATGGTCCCGCGGGCCTGATGTGGCCCGCGGGCCTGAGGTTGAGTATCACTGCTCTACCATACAGTTCAGCTAAAATATCTTGAAGCTTTAAGCTCAACTTCTTACAACTTCAAACATAACATTACTGTTCGGTATTTCTGATAAGAAACCCTGTTGTTATCGTAGATCAGTTACAGCGAGTGGGAAAAACAATTTACGGCCACAAATGTTCTGGGAGAACTAGCCCGCATGCATCTGCAGTTTGACTCATTTTTAGATTTCGGGCGTGCTGCCAACATCTAGCCCCCACTATTCCACACAGCTATGTGAGTTTAGTTGCATAGCAGTTGGCCCATCTTGTAACTGTACTGTACCATCATCTAATTTAGTTTTGTATGGAATCGTTGATATGAAAAAGACAAAAAGCCCTACTTCCAAGTGGGGGCGGGCGATATGGAAAAATATATCACAATATCCTTCTAAGCAATCACAATATTATCACAATAATTGGTTTCTATGGTAATTTTCTCAAGTTACTTAACATTACAACCACCTACAAGGTAACTAAAACTAAAATAAAGACCAAAATACTAAGTGGCGGCGGTGGCTCAGGGGTAGAGTGGCCGGATGGTAACCACTAACCAGGTTGCCAGTTCAAACCCGGGCTCCCCCAGAGTTAGTGTCGAAGTGTCCTTGAGAAAGACACTGAACCCCTAATTGCTCCTGATGTGCAGGTTGGTGCCTTGCATGGTTTTCCGCCGCCATCGGTGTATGAATGTGTGTGTGAATGGGTGAATGTAATGCACAATCTATGTGAAGCGCAAGGCGCTATATAAATGCACCATTTAGTAAGAATAAGGTAGATAGAATTGAAAATCATAGAATGTGCATTCACTGTATCACAATATATACGATATCTCTGAAACGGCATAACGTGGAGACATTGCGTCGTCTCGACGATATTAAATCACCATATCGCCCAGCCACCCCTACTTCCAAGAGCCCACAGAGCAGCAGGTGTCCAGGACAGCAGGATACCCAGGCAGCTGCTAAGGGTGTGGGTCAAATGTAGGAGATTTAAAAGGATCTCATGTCCTTGGGTGCTAACCGTTTTGCCAGAGTGCACACCAGATTTAAAAGGATCCGTCAGTGGGTGCCAACCGTTGTGCCACAGTACACTACACACCAGTCAGCTCCTTAAATCAATTTGCTTCACGGATATGAATTGAGCCTCTGCTAAACCGTCCCATTGTTTTATTTCAGTATGATGTAATACATTAAGGGCCAATTTCCTGGATAAGCTTAGACTAATGCGATTTTATTTTATTTCATCGAGATTACCCACTGAAGAAAAAAAGGAGACTGCACTGTATGTAGATTTAATCTTCCGTCTCAGGGACTGGCCTTAGAGAGCTCATGATTCGTATCTGGGATATTGACGTTTGTGTGTGTGTGTGTGTGTGTACAATCTGCCTGGTGAATTGGCACAGGACTTGGCTGGTCTGGTTCGACTGGTTGCTTCCCAGCCCTCACTACTAGGTCACACACCAGAATAACCTACCGAAGATCACGTTTCTTAACACATTACAACCAGGCAAGCATCTGTCGATTTAAACACTTTAACCATTACTTTGGCTATTAAAAAAAAAGGGAAAAAAGCAGATAGGCTATATAAGCGTGGTGTAGATCTGCCATTTATGAAAAATATTTAACATTTTGTGCAAATCTTTGAATATATATTTTATATTTTTGGAAGTGTTCAAATCTGCTTCTGGGAGTCACTGGAACAAAAATATTTTGAGATGGTGATCTCAAAAAAAAAATTGGGGGTCCTTGACATGAAAAAGTTACATAAGTTTTTCAGCATTTAGAAGGCATTTGTAGAAATGGCCTAAGGTCCTAAATGGGTTAAATTAAAGCTAGATCAAACACAACTCAAATGTTGTGGGTGATATGCTGAGCTGAATTAACAACTCAAGACAGTAGGGATGTCCCGATCATGTTTTTTTGCTCCTGATCCCGATCATGTGATTTTGTGTATCTGCCGATACCGATTCGATATTCATATTGCTCCAACAGTCAGACAGACCATTAGTCAGACATCCTCCCCAAACCCTAACCTCACAGGAAGCCACAGGTGATTTTTAACCCGTAGCACGGGTTTGTCTGACTAATGACTATAGGACTGTTGGTATAATGTCTAACCAACCTATGCACCCCTATATCCAAAATCAGGGACAATATCCAGTCCAATATCATGATATAGATAAAATGGATACTAGGGATATTTTTTCCGTGATCTGCCTCGATCGGGACAACACTACTTTGCAGTGATGCATTCTTGAAGAAACAGGGCCCTTATCTTATGAACAGCCTGAGAGGTAGACATCTATAGGGCTGCAACAGTCAAACTATTCAATTTAATACATTCTAACAAATTATCGATTTTAATGAAATAATAGCATTTTTTATTATTTATAAAAATAGGTGATCTACAAGTTCACAATGCGTTAACTTGGTAGATTGGCTATGTTTGTGTAATGCCATTGCACTACTACCGTACATAAAAGTGGTTAATCAGACTAAATCGGTTAGTCGCAAAAACAACGCGCTTCAGTTCACATTATTCTTATTGAACTAAAAATTATCCGCAAGAAAACAACAAACAGTTGCAGCCCTAGTCAACAACAGGTAGCGCTAAACAAAGAACTGATTGCAACCTAAATGCTATGTACAGACAGTTGAATTTTTAATACAAACATATGAAACCAAATACATCCTTTTTGGACATCTCTAAGTTTAAGAGGCTGAGATGTGAGGACTAGAGAGAAGGATTTGAAACGGAGATGCTATGACACCAACATGAACATCGGTGCTGTCTGTGTGGGATTTCACACTCAGAGTAATCCTGCCCTTGGCAAACACGACACCCGTACACCCCCAATAGCTGAGTCACCCGTAAACACAAATCTTGTTAAAAGGAGAACTTTGAAGAGGGACATGCGTGTGTACGCATACATACACACACACACACACGCACGTGTGCGCGCACATGCACACAAACTACACTTAGCTTGCCTTGACTCATTATCAGCTTGTGTTTCAACCATTAAGCTATCCAACTGACCAGATGGTCAGAAAAGCTGCTTCACTGCTCTCTCTCTCTTGCTCCAACACACGTACACAGATACCAGAAAGGTTATGCCAGCCGTCGACTGAGGCCAACTAAGGATGTGATACAGAATGGATATTGGTGGATCTATAGCTGCAGAGCCAGCAATGAAACGTACAGAAAGGCTGACTTGAGGTCACAGCAGTTACATTGAACACTTCTGTGTGGTCCTTGACTATTTTCCATGTGCTTTGGCCGACAGTCGGGTCAAATAAGGTGACAAAATTGAAGTGCCATCCTTTCTTCCCACATCTCAGTGGAGGTGCCAGTGGGCCTGTTGCCCAGTGACTGCACAAACGACGAGGAGTACTATTCTTCAACCATTGCCAATTTGAGCTAATGTGAATAGATGAGATTGGGACTATGTTTATTACGCAGCCGGAGAGCACAAACACCTCTCTGAAAACTGGTTTAAAGTGAGAAACGATAAGAGGACGGTGAACACTCATCTCTGCTTCTCCATCTCCATCCCACACAGACCACATTAACAACAGTATTTATTATAGGGACATTGTGTTCAAGTCTCCAGAATTCCCTTTTCACGGTGTGGCCCTCCAGGCTAGCCGTAATGTCTATATACGATTGGTTTTGCGTCTGTGTCCGTTTTGTCCGGAGCTAATCTTATCTCACAAACCGCTGAACTCCTCACCGCCAAGATTTCTTGAAATGTGCACACTGCCGGCAGGCTAACGTAGTACCGCCACAAATTTTGTTTCACATAATTATTGTGTTTTACATCGTTTCTGTCGGGTGGGAAACCTCCAAAACTGTTACTTATCAAAAGAAGCAGACCGACAAGCCACGTGTCGAGCTTGTGTGATCCGCTACTTTTGATGCTTTTGTGTGCCGCTGTAGTTTGATCAAGTAGGACATTAAATTACGGAAAAAAAACAAAAAAAAATACGGAAACAAGTTAGAATACGGAGATAAGAGGTTTCTTCCTGACAGCGACAATATATATATTTTCAAGTCAATGGCAGTGAGATCAGGCTGAAACCTTGCCCACATTCAGAGTCATAATGTCATGGATATCATATGTCACAGACGACCGATGTCGCAGGCTGGCCACATGATGTCCCAGATCCACAGCTTGAGCCACACCGTTCCCATTCCCAATTCCGAGACCATCCACGTGAGCAGATGTTTCATTCCTTAGGCTATTGTGACATCTCCTAAGGTCTCGTAACGCGTCGGTGCATCATGATAGCACAATATTACAGGAGCTGGCAGCAACGGGGGCTCAAGGAAAAGTTCATAACATACATGGATATGAGATGGGCTGAAGGTTTGGAGAGAGAACGTCACTGGTATGGCTTTGTGTTGCTGCAGCCATTCCCCCTGGCAGTATGGAAGTTAGGGCAGTTAGTTCCCTTTAGTAGCCAAACTTGTCGTTTAGATGAGTGCGACCATCTCCAGACTGATCTGTGATGTGGAAGAGCAAACTTTGTTTTCAAAATAAATCACTTTATATCTACACAGCGGTTTTGATTATATAGTTACATATGAAGTATGAAACTGGGATAGATACTTTCCCAATGTAATGAATCCAAGCTGCATAATATGGCACCCCATTGCTTTGACTTTGATTTAGATCCCTTTAAACTGTGCAATTTGTGGTTATGAAACCTAAAAGGCAAGATGCCCTAGATGCAGCAGGATAAACTTCAAGTTGACATTTACAAGTAATCTACCTACAGTACCGAGTCACCGACAGTACCGCATTGGAACACAACACAGACAGAGGCTGTCGTCCTGTAAAGACGCTCCGAGGACTGTCCCCGTTTTCCCAAACAGGAATGTTTGCCCTGCTGTAAAAGGGCATCTCTTGGTATCAGAAATATACTTCATTGAAGTGTGTGTTTGAGGTTTAAAGCCGCAAACCGTCATTTCAGGTCTTACTCGGGATTCGAACGTGGGTGTCTCGTCCCGTGTGGCCTAACAAACTTCTATCAGTCTCTGCCAAGACAAAGTTCCTGCTTGGCCAGGGGAGATAACGCCCCATGCAGTAACAGGGTTCCCACACATATTTACCAATTCATTTCCAGAATATTTAACCCAATTTCCAGACCTAATATAACAATCGTTCAGCGCAATGAGTACTCTTACTCCTATGTGCAATGCCCAAAGACGGGCAGTGTAGCAAGAATAAAGCATAGAATATAGAATGGTAAAATTCTGTTCCAAATCTCGAGACAAATCTTTGCTACACCACACCATCCTAGGGCACAGGATCACGCTGCAGCATGTTGTGAGCTTGTAGATCTGCTATTTGTGTCACGTCCGGTACACGATAGGCTGCGATCACACAGGCCGTTTGTCAAAAAACTACTTATGAACAAAATAAATAGCCAAAAACAATACATAGCCAAATATTTTTCAATGACTATATAAATTACAGGACCCTTTTTTACAGGACTGGAAAATATTTTTTTCTAATTTCAAAATAATTCATGACCATGGGAACCCCCAACTCCACACCAGGGTTTAGATTTCACCTCCAACCACTGCAGATGTGCTTGTTTTAGCACAATCCACCTTACAGGTTGATTAAAAAAAAGTTAATTTCAGTTCTGTAATGCAGCTTTAAAAAAATAATCTACTTCTACCTTGCTAGTTGGTTTTGACCCGGGGCTAAATATGATATATATGTGAGCAGTCTTGGATACAAAGCATTAACAGCTAGCTGCTAAGCAATGCATGCACCATATAAGCAAATGTATGCAAATTCTATAAACAATAGAATGGGTTCAGTTGTACCTGAAGGAGGCACCCAGACACAGTAATCAGGGTCATCTTCAGGGTATTGACCAGAAAGGGACACTGGAGGCTGTGGAAAAGAAGAGTGAAATGTTGACCCATCACCAGTAGGAGCCTCCTAGTAGTCGGTGGGTGTGTGTGGAAAACACGGCTCTCTCACTCACACCTCACACATTTTCCTTAGTGTCCCATTCATGTTTACACGGAAAAAATGCTCATAGTTAATTTAATTCCGAGAGTGTATGATTCCATTTCTACACATTTTGCCGTGTGTGAGGGCTTACCCTGGCGGCAGGGCCAATGGCTTTCTTTTTCACACTCTTCTTTGCACTGGGTTTGGTCTGTGGTGGTGCTGTGTCCTCTCCTCCAGCCGTGGGATCTGCAGAGCCAGGCCAATGAGAACCTCAGTTTCGGTGTGACAAAAGCCGCTTCGAATGTCATCAACCGATAATCACCAGTAGGTTACCTATCACTCGAATGCAATCGAGCCAGCAGGCTCGTCTGGAGCCTACCTAATAGTCGGACAACGCGAGTCACGCAACCAACGTCTTCTGCCGGACGTCTCTGCGTTTCCTAATTGCAGCCAGTCGGCTCCAGGCGAGCCTGCTGGGGTGTCCAAACTTTTTTCAAAGGGGGCAATATTAGAAAAAGACCCAATGGTCAACTACATCTCCTGACATAATGTACCTTCGGACTATAACAAAGTTGCATACATATGCATCGCATTTAAACGATTCTATTTAACTATCATCATCAATACTCTGTCAGGTGTGTGCTGTGAACAAAAAGTGCAACCTTTTTCACATTACCAAATGTAACCAGACCAGCAAGGTAACAACAAAAAAGAAATACAAGGAACAAGGAACACTGACAAATTATACTCTGGGAAATGCCCAGGTTAATAAACTTGAATTAAAAGATGTCTCATACTGTTCATAATACAATAGACTAGACTAGAGGGTATGTGCATGACATCATCATCGTACACGCAAGTTATGTGGGAACGCCTACTAAGTGGCAAAAAACTACTTTCTGGCCTTGACAGCCCATACATCCAAACAGAAAAGTCCTATCTATATAATGGTTGTATAACAGGCAATTCACACTGAGACGGACTGAATCCGTTTCATTGGAACCGTTTCCGAATATGGTTGCCTGGTACCCGATGGCCATGATTCACATTGCCCGAGATTCAACAGCGCACCCGGGTACACTTGCATAACACACTTTAATCCTCCAGATGGTGGTGTGCTTGATGGCTGGCGCGCACGGACACTGACCATCAACTCTGCGACATTGTCTCAAATAAATCCAGACACACATTGCATTGCCTCTTTGCCGTTATACTACTTCACTGTCAGCCTGCCTGCTATTCACTGTGTCAGTCAGTTCTGTGCTCCAGTGTTGTGTTTGATATTAGTTTGCTATGGATTCTACTTTAGCATTATTATTATTTTGTTTTACTTTGGAAACTATGCCAAGCAAAGCCCAAGAGCCACGTGTAGTCCGCAGAATAAGATCAGCGCGTACTGCGGTGCTGCGCGTATACGCAGATTCAACAGGAGACGGGCGGCGTTGAGAAATGCGCTGGTGTTACGCGTCGTGCAGCGTCTGTCTGTTTTTTTTTGTTGGCGCTTGGCTCGTCGACTAGAGATTATGTCACATTCTTTAAAAAAAACAGTCCACTTCCTTCTGTAGGTACGCATGCATTCACATTGGAACGATCCGTATCTGAGTACACTTCAACGGTCCAGTATAGACCTCTATTCAGGTATGAATCTGCGGGGCCGGCCGTATAAAATTCGTCCCAGGGCCGCACTTTGGACAACTCTGATCTACTGGCATTGTGCACAAGCCCTGGACTCTCTCATAGACACACAGACTCACAGTCAGATCCATTTCTAGTGAGCATTGTAAGCTTGTAGAGCTGCTATTTTTGACAAAGAGATATGATGTCAACAGAAAAAAGCGGTCCAAGTACAGAGCCAACAGCAGGTCTAGTGTGTATAACAGTTACATGATTATTGAGAGTATTTTCATTACGATAAAAAGAAACAATTTAAACGTGACACCCACCCAGACCGGACCACTTCAGGATGCTGTGGTCAGGTACCTGCATTGCTTCAGTTGGCACCTCATCTCTCGTTGGTTTGACACTTTGCACTGATGAGAAACCACAAGAAAATGCAATGTAATAAGAGCAAGGTAAATAAAACATTCATCTGGGTTTTAAAATAATGGACTTCACTTCAATGTCTCAATGGGGTGTAGTGGCTAGGTGAAACTATAAGAAATTATATTCTTGTAATTGTCAATAAATTTGCCAACTAACATTTGAAAAACAAGCTCATGTCCCACTGGTACTGCAGGTGGTTTCATGTTCCTTGGTTATACATCTCTGCTGTCGGGGAGAAACCGCCTAACTCCAAAATGTACATTTTTCAGGAACATTTACATTTAACAAAAACATTTTTTAAAGCAATACTGCCTCAAACAAAGTTGGTATTGTGACTTCATATATTCAGTAAATTACTTGCATGAGAGGGGGAGAGAGGTGGTGGAGTTAGCTGCTTTAGCAGACAGTTTGAGGGTCCAATGGAGTTAGGTGGTTTTGTCCGAAGCACTTTTTAAAACTTTTCGTTGGTTCCACATTTGTATAACCAACACACAGATGCAAAGGGTGTTTAATGGCATAGATTTATGGAAACAAAAATCAAAAACCTGATGGAGTGGTTTCTGCCGGACAGCAACGATATGGTAATTAATGCGCTCAGCTGGCACGGCCAGCTTGCAAAGCTCTATCAAAGACTTGTCACGTGTCTCCCTCCCTGCCTAACCTGAATCTACCATTTCATGCCCTCAGCTGTGCTGCCAAGGGAAAAAGAAGGGCATGTCTCAATTTGATATAGTATGTTGTAGAAATACTGACACCTAGTGGTTTCTGGGTGAAATATAATAGATCAGTGATTATCAAAACATTTTAATGTCAAGGAAATAACTTTCTTTGTGTGTTCTTAGAGTTAAATTTGGAAGTCTGGAAAAGTTTTTATAATGAAATCATAATTAAACTTAATGTTGATATAGCACAAAATTATAAAATGTCAAAAAGGTTGCCGAATCCTGGTTTAATACATTTGAAATGTTGACATAATGAGGGCAGAGAAAGAAAAAATACCAGTAGACAAAACACACACCACACGTACATATCACAAAATACCACACATCTAACCCAATCTATAGATGTTAATAAAAAAACTAAAAGTTAAACCATTAAAAGCATCTACGTCATTTTATACAGTATAACACAGGTTATTCATAAAACTCTTGGGATTTAGAACGTCTGTTTAGAACAGTTTCGAACAATTTCTAAAAAGCTTGCATCGTCATTTCGTGCTGCTCTGCAACCTTGCACATTATGCCATTTTGTGAATGTTTATGAAAAAAGAATTCTAACACAAATCTTCTCTTCTGGGGGGTCCCTGGCACAAAACCTGTTCAGATGGAGGGTATCGCGGTGATTTATTGATAGGGCAGTATAGTAGACTGACAGGAAAAGGGGGATAAAGATGGGGTGAGACACGCAGCAAAGGTGGTCAGGATCGGGATTCGAACCCGCGATGCACTGTCAGGCTGGCATTGCCAATACCTTTGTGGCAGTTTTCTGAAAAAAAACGATGTTTCTACCGGTATGTCAGTGCTTCTCAAACAGTTTCATGTCAAGGACCCCCAAAAATATATGTATTTGGCTGCCGACCCATAGCTTAAAATATTTTGTTCCAGGGACGCTCGCTTTAAAAATACATATATTCAAAGATTTGCATACATTTTCACGATTTTAAGGTGACACAGATGCGTTGTCCTTACCTTTAGGTGTATGCAGTGTCTGCCGTTTTCTCCGCTGCCCTAAGGAGGCACTCTCTGGCGACGTGGACGCCTCAGGATGCCCACCGTCCAGATCAGCGGCACCTTCACCGTTTCTGCTTTCGTCCTCTGTGGTTCTCTCCACCTCTTCCTTCTCCTCCGCTTCCTCCTCCTCCTCTTCATCGTCGTCGTCCTCTTCTTCTCCGCCGGGCGGAAGCTCTTTCATGTTGAAGAGCTCTGCGGGCAAGTTGGGACGCTTGGGGGGCAACTTCTGCAAGGGGACGCGGAGAGAAGGAACGTTGACACATTTCACCAGAGAAACGAGAGGCCCAGCTCTGCGTAAAATGAGCCCGAAAAGAGGCGACGAGACCGCTTGATCACACACTCAAAATGAGTTAACACAGCATCAAAACCACAAATCAGTTTAAGCACTTTAACCCTATATACATTTTTACACAATATAATAGGGTTAGGGGTCCCAAAATATTTTCCGATAGAGGTTTGTGGCCAAATACACAATTTATTTGGGAGTTTTTGACCACTGGTTTAACATCAGGAAGACACAAGCCCCCTCCACCAAACAAAAATGCAACCTGCAACTACCAATTTGTACATAAAAATGCGCAAAGTCATACGCAGACTTAACACTGAAGGAAAGATGAAAAGGTAACTCTTGTCAGCAGGGAGTAAGTGAAGGATGTGAGTGATTTCAGAAGAGTCAAACATGAAATTTAAGATGAGGGACAGTCTTATACCATGTTATTATACCAGAGGGTGGTACCTACCCCGATAGTACCAGTCTTCAGTTTGAACTTGCTGCCGCCTTTCATGGCCCCGAACAATGGCAAGGACTTCTTAGGCTTCTGTTCATTTGCGGTGCCACTACAGCTTAAACAAACAACAGTTTAAGTTCCATTCATCAGTAGCACTGCAATGTTATCTATCTATCTATCTATCTATCTATCTATATGTATGTATATCCAATTTCTATTGGATATTTAAAAAAATTATGGGGGAAATGTTTTGGCAATAGATAAAACATACAAATAATTGCTCACATTGTATTGAAATATTTATTAGAAAATACATTTACAACACATATTCCTGTTGATTTTGTATTTTCGATGTAGTTTAAAAGTTACAGAAAAGTGTTTCTCTACAGTCTACACATTTGTAAATGAAAGCATAGCCTCTACCTGTTGGCAGAACCTTATTAAAAAACAAAGAAAACTATGCTTTGTGAAAGCAAATAAAACGGACGTAACAAGAAGGGTACCACACTGGACTTATGGGTGGGAGATATCGTGATAAATATCGCAGAGACCTGACCTGGCCTCATGTCTCCACGATATGCATTTTCAGAGATATATATTTTCGTATCGTGATACACTGACTGCACATTCTATGATTTGCAGTTAATTTATACTTCTTTACAGTTTAGTTACCGGTATGTATTTTTTTCCTTTTAGTTTTTGTTACCTTGTAGGTGGTTGTACTTTTAAGTTAACTTAAATAACCATAAAAAAGATTGTGTTAATATCGTGTATCATGATACTGCAGAAAAAAATATATTATATTATTTTTCCAGACTCCCGACCCATATTTATTTTAACACCTGCTTCAAGGCAATCCATTTTGGTAAAATCTCTGCCTGATGTGGCCTGGCCTCACCTTGGCTGCAGTGAGGACATCTGGACTGACCGTGTGTTAACTTGTGGCCTCACCTTGGCTGCAGTGAGGACATCTGGACTGACCGTGTGTTAACTTGTGGCCTCACCTTGGCTGCAGTGAGGGCATCTGGGCTGGCCGCGTGAGCTCCACCAGCTTCCGCAGCCGCTGGGCCTCCTTGCGCAGGTCGGCCACGTGCACGTGCAGCTTCCTGCGCTCCACGGCGTCCATCGCCGCCTCGCTTCGAACGGCGCTCATGAAGGCGTCCAGGGTGTCCTCTGTGGACGAGCTGGAGGAATCTGGGACAAACGGAGACATTTTGACCGGCACAAAGAGACAAGACAGATAATGGACAGAGACTTGAACGTTTGAACGTATCAGATTGCGATGTGCGTGTGCACGCATAGCACCAGTTAAACTCGGTTCACCTCTGCCTCCGGAATTCAGCTTTTTCTGGGTCTCTGCCAGCTCCTTCTCCACCCCTGCCAGTTTAGCCACCTTATTAGTTTAAACAAATACAAAATGCAAACAGCATTAGTGTCATAGAATAAGCCTAGTAGAGGCAGGCTGCCAATGTACTTTTTACATTGAAATGATATTTGCTGTGTCAATGCTTGTGCTTTCCATTCAGTAGACATGCAAATAAGTACTCGAACAATAACACTGTACAAAGAGAAGTGCTCAGTTTCTTTAATACTCATATGAATTAGAATATTTAAAGTCTGGTTATTACCAGTGAGTCGTAGGTTTCGGGACGCTCCTCAATCTTGCCCGCCTTCTTCATACGCTCCTGCCTCTTCTTCTCCACGACGCCGGTCCGGTCCAGGAAGGTGTCATCGTCACTGTCATAATAGTCCTCATCTTCCCAGTTCTTCTTTTTGCGCTTACGGGACACTAGGGTGGAGGTACATTGGACACGGGAATAGAGTAACTAAAATTCAACTAGTGTCGGAAACAGTAATAGAGTACCTAGAATTGAACTGTGGGTGGAGGCATTGGAATTTGGAAAGCACAAAAAGTAAATATGCAAGAAACATCTCTCATCACTAGCCATACAGTACTGATAATTCAACTCAGAAGAGTAACAAATGGTCCATTTGGTTCCCATTTGCACACTATTCCGACATTACCATGGCATGCACAACGTGTTCAAGCAGCAAGTCAAGCCTTTCTGCTAAGAAACCCTCCCTTTGGGTTGGAGACACACACCTGCTTCCTGGCGCAGCAGCCCTCGGGCCTCCAGGATCCGACAGGCCTCCAGGCTACACTGCACGGCCGCGTCTTTCTTCTTCCCTGTGTGGGTCACCTCGGCCACCAGCTGCCTGCCCAGAGCATCGTCCACTGGGAGCCTGAGAACAAAAAGGTTCCGTATCATGGCATGGTGTGACACACAATGTAGTCCCTGGCCATGAATTTAGTATTGTAGCAATGTGAAGATTTTGTATTTTCTTTCACGGAACAGTGCACGACACTTTTGTGCAATGTTCCGTGGAAGTGCGTCAATGTTGTCATTTACTGAGAAGTCTGAGCTTAAGAAATTCCACAGAAAAGGGAGTTAGAATCTCAAGAAGGGTAAGTGTACCAGCTTGCCTGATTGTCATCATTATTAGGAAATGTGCACATATAATCATGTGCCTGCTCTATCAGTACTATATCAGTGTAACAGTGGTAATATCATGCCTGGGCTTGATATAATTTGTTGCACATAGTATCGTGTAATTAATGAAATCAAGCCATTAACAGTGATGATTTAATTTCAATCTTTTTTTTAGTAGCTATTAATTCAAATATTTTCTTAAATTTGATGGACTTTTGAAATACTGGACTATTTAAACATATTTTAATACATTTAACAAAAGGCATTTTATTTATATTTTAAAACATTTTCCCAAGGACCACCTGCAGGCCTATTATGCTACAGACTACTAGTAGTCCGTGGATCATCGGTTGAGAAACAGTGTATAGACATTGCATTAGCAAGTGTTACGACAAATATTAGCCCATATCCCCTCCCAACCTGACCATTCATTTCAAATTCAAAATCACAGTATCTACAAAATGCTTGACATCCCAACTGTTAGTACAACAGTGTGTATGTATGCGACGTGTTTAACCTTTATATTACGTCAAGAGGCAGTTTTTGCCACTTACTTTATTCTGCAGAGCCAAGTGCCATGGTTTTGGTCTTCATACTCGAATTCCAGCTCCTCTCCTGAGGAGAAAGAAAGATGTGTAGTCAGAGGCAATGATAACTTTTCACATTATCCATGCCAATTTGTAAGGATCACAGTGTTTTGTTTAGTTTTAATACTTTTTGGGGATTTATTGGATAGTACAGTGATATGAAGAGCAACAGGAAACAGGGAGAGAGGCAGGGAGTGACACGCAGCAAAGGCTTGGGAATCATATCTATCCATCCATCCATCCATATCTTGGCAGTGTTGGCACCTACTGGATGCCACTACTAAGACCTTTGCATTATTACGATTGCTTTTTTTGTATTAAATTGGATTGACGCCAACAGATTAGTTTCGTTAAATCCATTCAGTAAAATCCATCCATCTAACACTTTAGCACAACTCGGCAGTTCACCTTCTCTGTCGTAGAAGCCCTGCAGGGCCTTCTTGGGGTCTTTCAGGTAAGCAGCCTCCTGGTCTTCACGGAACTCTGTGGCGAAGGGGTTCTCCTCGTTCTCGTCCTCCTCTGGAACTGGGTCTTCGCCTACAGTACAGGGCAGTTAGGAGGAGTTGTGGAGACAAATGGAGGGAAATGTACTCTTGTTTGTGGACTTCCAAAAAGACAGCCCAGCAGAAGTAGTTTCCTATTGATTCTATCATCTAACAAAGTGGTTCTCAACCTTTTCAGGCCGCGACCCCCCCAAAATGATTGGGACCGCCCCACCCTGACAAGCACTTGGAATTGTAGGAGTTGAGGCATTACATTTAGTTTGAAAAGGCTAAGCTTGTAGATCTGCTATTTTCCTAATATTTGTCTCTTTCTTATATTATTTGACAATTTGGACAATGTTTGACCAGTTTTACAGTATAGATTCGTTTGTTGATTACTTTTGATGCAGTAATGGTCTTTTTCTTTTTTTGAGGTATTAAAAAGATCTTAAAAATCCTTAAATTGACAAACAAATTGTCAATTGTCAAACAAATAGGATCTACTGGCTGTTTTCTTTAGCACCCGCCCCTCTACCAGAAATCACTTGGACGGGGTAGGCTTACTGATATTCTAACTAGCTACATACCGTGAGCATACGATTCTCTACGTCTGCCAGACTGACACCATTTCCATAAAGCTTACCCATTCCCCAAGAGCAGCCAGAGTCTACGCCTGTAGTCTTCCTCTGGTCCTTCTTGTCACCGCTCCCCTCTCCATCAACAGTGTCGTCGTCGTCGCCATCAGAGCCCTCTTCTCCCATCATCCTCTTCTCCAGCTCTGCTCTCTGCGCCTGGGCGCGTTCCCTCAGCTGTGTGACCGTCAGCTCAGACTCCTCCTCCTCGTCGAATTCTGGACCCTGTGAAGAAATAGATGCGGATGAAATAGTAAATGGGAGTGATGCCCTGCCTAAAACTGAGTGTTCTTGAGGTGTGTGTTTATTTTGATTCCCGGTAGTGTAGTACAAATTGCAATAATATGTTTTTTACCTGTAGAATAAAAAGCCTAGTGCTCCCTCCAAACTTCACAACGTGCCCAACTCGGAGTCGGATATAGGTTTGGGGGGGGATCTTGTTTTTATTCACTACGGTGCCGTGTGTGCTCCCCAAGTCGTGGAGATAAAACCCTCTCTCCTCGCCGACGCACTCCTTCTCGCCGGACTGCCCGCGGTACTGTATCACCGCGTGGTACCTGGAGATGGAGGGATGCTCCAAGGGGACGTCGCACACGGGCAGCCGTCCCACCACGAAGTAGCTCTTCTGCGCGAGCGGGACCGTGTCCACTATGGTGCCGTTCTTGAGGATCTCCAGAGCATAGGGCATCTCCGCCGCCACCCCGCCCCAGGGAGGCTCCGTGTACGGCACAGGGGGGTGGGCTAACTGGGCTTTGAACCCTGCAGCGGCGGGGGGTCCTCTGACGGGAAGGGAGACTCTCGGTTTGGCCTCTTTTTGGGTCTTCTTGACAGCTCCGACCTAGACAGACAGACAGACAGATTGACATTTGTATTATGCTGCTGCAGTTTGCAGGATGGGTACAGTTCAAGGAAGACACAGGTCAATAGAAAATCTGCTAAGAGGATAAAACCAGAAAAAGACTTGTTTACAGCCAGGGTTCTCCATTTTCAATTAATCAAAACATGTAAAGACATACAAATATACACTTCTATGCAAAAAGATAGATAGATAGATACATACTTTATTGGTCCCCTGAAGGCAGATTCAGATATCACATAGCCCATGAGCTACTATACAGCTACAGTACGGTTAAAAAATACATCACAATCAATCAATCAATGAAAACACACCACCGCCTTGTCGGGATGTTCCTCTCCATCGTTGGCCTCTTCAGAAGAAGTGACCTTCTCCTCTGAACTTGAACTCGCAGCAGGCTCCTCGGAAGAGGCCTCCTCCAGAGACCGAGGTGCGTGTGGTGGTGGCTCTGTTGTCGCGCCGCGGCTCGGTGGTTCCGCTGCAGCAGCAGAGTCCACCGTGACTGGTACCGGTGTCTTCTTATTGTTCTTGGACGGACCACCACCGCGTTGTCTGATCACCGCGAGGGAAGGAGCTGCGAACAGCGCTGGTTTCTTGAAAGGATCTTCTTCCTTTTCTCCTGAATCCTCGCTGTTGTTTGGCGGCGCGTCTTCTTTGTTTTCGTGTTGTTCCCCGCTGCGATCAGAGTCGCCAGAATTCATGATGTCGTCTGTGTCCAATCTGTCCATATCTTGATCCGTGTTTATCTTCTCAGACTCCGCCGCCGATGCTGGCGAGGAAGCTGCCATGTTTATTTTGGTGCAACTGTTAAATCTGACCGGTGGGCTCTTGGTCAGCGGTGGAAAAACGACTCACTTATCTTTTCTTTTTTTAACTTTAAGTAAAAGTATCAATACTGCAACGTAGAAATACAATTATAAGTAAAAGTACTAATTTTATATCTTATTATAATCTACATTATGATATACAAGCTCACAATGCGTTGTAAAAGTACTGAAAATTGGAAAAGATAGTGAAATTACTAAAATACTTGTACTTACTTTCCACCACTGTGGCCAGAGACCCAGACACACATGCATTTTACATGTTATATATGTCAGGCGAGTGTGATTAAACGCTCCTTAAAATAAAACGCACATGATTGTTCTAATAATTCAATTCAACCGAATTCATCCACCTTCGTGTGCTTCGTTTGCTTCGGAACGTTTACAAGTCGTGCAGGTGTCACTACGGAGCTTCTTTGTGACAGGACAGCTCGAGCTTATGGATGGATGGGCTCATATCGTTTGATTTGGCTCTGACTGCAATAATGTGAGTTCTGTTCTTCTACGGTTATATTTGCATTTTGTAATAGCTTGGGATATATTTATAACCTGGAGATTGTCCAGCTGCTATATAATTCAGTCTGGTTTATATCATAAACCTTGTTTTGTGTAATAACGCCGCCGAATTGCTCGATTTATTCACACGTTGACAGCCCGCACTATCCGACAGGCAGCTATAACATGATTACACTTTATATTCAATTGAATAACGTTGACTAAATGCTAGCTGATCAAAACATACAAGGGTAGTGATATTTGAAATTATGCAAAATCATGTGCTATTTTCAAGATTCAAGAAGTTTGTATTTGTGTTGTGTCACTGAGGTACAATTAAGCAGCCATGTGCACAGATTGCAAGAAAATTTAAATACAGTTGAATGAATGTAAAAAATAATGCTATAAGCTGTCTCTCGTGGAAGAGCCATTGAGGATATATATATTATTGGTTTTGTATTAATTTGCAATGAATGCTTGTACTTTTTTCTCCTATAAAATATATGTTATGCTATAGATGTATATAGTGTATGTGCTCACACTACCTAGCTCATTTGAACCTCACTTTGATCACAGAGCATTCCAAAATACAAATACATTATCCGTCTATAAAGAATCTTCCCATATCCGTTCATGCTGCGATCTTTTCCTGCCACTTTTTCCCCTCACACACACACTACCATCCTCATATCCAGACCAAAGTATACCTGTTTGGGCAGCCGCCTGCCTGCCAGTCAACATGATGCGATACTGGGGTGAGATCCCGGGCCCGGCGGGAGCCCCTCCGAGCCGCAGCTCCTTCGACCTGCTCCAGCGGGAGTTCCGCTCCGTGGAGATGCAGGACCCGCCCCTGCACCAGCCCTCTGCCCAGCGGCCGCGGCCCACCACCATGCTGGACATCCCCTCGGAGCCCTGCAGCCTCACCATCCACACGGTCCAGCTGTGCCAGCACGCCCGCCGCCTCCGCGGCCTGCTGGCCGCCGCCCAGAGTCAGGGCTCTTCTGCCGCGCCCTCCGAGGGGGGCGGCAAGATGGAGGAGGGCGCGGACGCCAGCCTGCCCTTACGACCACCCACGCCGCCCGCCATGCCGGACGACCTGCTGCCCTTGGACAGCAAAGCTCCGCGGCAGCCCTTTCAGCTTCGCCACAGTGACCCTGAGAGTGACTTCTATAAGTGAGTTGCTGAGAATGGTACCTCCCTCTCTCTCTCTCTCTCTCTCTCTCTGTCTCTCTAAACCTGCTATCAACATAACAAAAAGTGATTTCCCCCCGCCCATACATTTATATCCTTTTTTGTAATACTTTGTTGTATGACATCGTTGGGCAAAAGCAGGGTTGAGACTAGCTTGCACATCAGCTTTTTTTTGTTGTTGTTGAAAAACCTTGATTTAATTTTATTGTACCGGTATTTGGACAAAACATTAAAGTCGTTGAGGCCGTCTGTGGGTTTTATAAATATTTAACTAATGAAAAGTAAGTATGGCTTGGGACTAAATAATATCTACACTGGATCAATAGCAACACAGGCCTTATAGCTTTTTTTGTCAATTTCCTGAAGAGTAACGTTTTTTTTGGACAAAATTTCTGCCTAACAGCGACTATATGCTAGAATTGTTGATTGCAATGATACTGTAATAGATCAGAGTTGTCTCAAATGTCGACTCACGAAACACTCGTTTGCAGGCCTTTGTAAATCACAAATTTTGACTAATTACTAGAACCTGACCAATGTCATGATTTTGGGTCCAATGCCGATCCCAATTTTGCAGTCCTAAACCACGACCAATTACCCACATTTTGACTGATATTTTGTAAAACGCTGATGTCATTTTCTTTAACCACGTATTGAAAAATTATTGCAGATATTGATGTCGTCAAAAAGGTCATAATGTCGTAACGTGCATATAGTTTACCCTTTAAGTTTAATGTCACTGCTATCTTTTCTGTTTAAGTGAATGTTATGACATTATCGCTCCTCCCCTCCCAAAGGGGCAAAGGGGAGCCGGTCACAGAGCTGAGCTGGCCGTCCTGCCGGCAGCTCCTCTACCAGTCGGTGGCCACCGTCCTGGCCCACGCCGGCTTCCAGTCGGCCCAGGAGAGCGTGCTGGAGACCCTGACCGACCTGGTGCACGAGCACTACCTGCGCCTGAGCCGCCTGATGCGCGTGGCCGTGGACCGGGAGGCGCGCCTCGGCGCCACGCCCTTTCCCGACGTGATAGAGCAGGTGTTCCACGAGGTGGGCATCGGCAGCGTGCTGGCCCTGCAGCGCTTCTGGCAGGTGCGGATCAAGGACTACCACAGTTACATGCTCCAGGTGAGGGGAGCTTTATTTGTGTGTTTGGGTTTACGTTTGGTTTCTTTTATGTCAGTGGTCCAGGTGGTCGCCAGCTAAATGATGGAGAGTTGGTACGCAAATGGACCCTTATAGATATGAACCCGCAAGGGGCCATTTGGTTTCAAGAGTTACATTATTGTTAAACATCTGCATTACTTAGTTAATTTACAAGAAGTCTACGCAAATAGAGAATGTAGAAGAATTGTTACTTTGAACAACGTTATCTCTCCTATGTTGCCAACATCAATACAGCATGTAAATGTGGACGTATTCTTTAGTTTTGGATCTGCAATGCTAAATCTCATCAAATGGTGGTCCGTGGCTCAAATGCAGAATAAGTAATGGCCTTGATATGAAAAGGGTTGAAAACCACTGTTCTATGTGAATATTCATTTGAATAGAAATACAACCCCCGAAACAGAGTTTCTTCTCAGATTATCGATGTCTGGTTTTACTTCTGTCTTGTGGTTGTTCCTGCTCCCAAATATCTTATTGTATTCGGAAAGAAAGCAAATGTTCTGAATTAATTTAACACGCTAATAATATAACAATAAAATGCAATAATACATAAGCAGTATTCCTTACGTTGAAAATGGAACCGACACACCTTGTGTGCTGGAAACCACATAATACACAAAGGCATAAAACAACAAACACAGCATTGAGTTAATCAGCTAGGAATCGAACTTAGTGTTCCTAGCTGAACTTGTGTTCACGAGACCATACCTACCTACGAGACGGGTACAATGATACTGGAGCTCACCCATACATATTGCCCTTTTGGTCGTTATTGTCAATTATGCAGCCGATAGGTTGAACTACTTTTAACTTGGTGTCTGTATGTTGGGCATGTTGTTATAGGTGAAAATTAGCAAACGTTCTTGAAAATCTTCTATGAGCTCACAACGTGAGGCTATTGGTGAGCTTGTAGATGGGCTATTTTAAAATTAGTTTCAATTGGGCTTAAGTGGTTAAATGAAATAAAATGACTATTGACTAAATATCGATCAAAACATCCGTAATCAGTGGTCTAGGTTAGGAATCTCCAAAATCGGATAGCCAGCAAACTAGTGCTGTTGGAAACGACACAAGGGCCCCGGTAACGAGGACGTCCCACATTAACATAATGTGGATGTACTCAAGAAAGACGCAGGAGGGCAAAGCATCAACGAACTGGCCGGATGTATGGATAACCCGGGATGCCTGGAAGCGAAGATGGAGGACACGTCTGAGAGACTGAGACTGTAAATAATACCGCAGTAATTGTCTATCTTCAGGTCAGCAAGGATCTGTCGGAAGAGTACGAGCGTCTGGTGAACCCAGAGAAGTCCCTGGAGGACTCGAAGCCACCTAAGATCAAAGAGGAGCCCATGAGTGACATCTCCTTTCCCATCAGCGAGGAGCCCGAAGCGGACCCAGCCTCCGGGGATCAGGCCCTTCCTATGGGGGTGCTGGGGGCCCACGGCGAGAGACTGGAGGGTGACCAATCTCCACATGCTTCCGGTTAGACTTGCCTTTATATTACAATGCATTAATAAGTTACACTAATTATACAAGAGGGTTTTTCTTTAGCCTGACCAATAATTTAATATATATTATTCAATATTAAGTGGCCCATTGATAAGTTGGTAGTACTGATTTAATTTCACACGTCATATTCACATTAAAATTCTACTCTCTCTATTTTCCCCACTCCCGTCAAGGTGGCGGCGCGGGTACTAGTTCTCCCTTGTGGCCACATGTGAAAATGGAGCCTCAAGACGGGGAGGAGGGCCAAGGCTCCGGGCACCCCCACCACCCGCACGGGGTCCTTGGGGGCGATGTGTTCGAGGAAGGGGGTCCCATGTCCACCATGAGCGAGTCTGGAGGAGCCATGGCGCCGTCTCCCGGAGGCGCAGCGTCAGACGCCAGCTACGCCGAGTCGCACTCGCCCGATTCCCTGATAGGCACCTCGCCCGTCTTCAACCAGAGACCCAGGAAACGCGTGAAGAAAATGTGAAATCCCATTTTTATACGAGCTTTTGTGAGGAAGACGGCCAGATGGTCATTATGTCTAGCGTCGGATCCAGATCCTTTCAGTGGAGGAGAGACAATGGACTCCATGAAATATCATTTGTTTTTGTTTTCCCCGAAGTCTCTGCTTCGAGTTGGTCATCGTTCAAGGAGACTCTGAACTGATTTTTGCTACAAAAATAAAAACTAAATAACAAAACAAAAACAGCGCAGTGTTAGTCTTTACTCACACCTTCGCATCTAGCGTACAACATTGATGCATGCTAGATTTAAAGAAAGGGTTTGTTTACATCTCGCCCCGATGCATTTCCAATGGAAGTCACATGGTTTGACACAACATTTGTGTTGTACGGCTTTCGGCTGTGTTTCGACTGCCCCCCCACCCCCTCATGCAACACAAATGTTGTGTCAAACCATTTGACTCCCATTGGAAATGCATTGTGAGCTTGCATCAGTCAATAAGTCTCATGCATCAGCTATACATCAATCTGTTGCGAAGGTGTGAGTCAGGCATCAGTGATTCTGAAACTTTTTCCATGTCAAGGACCCCGACATTATTTGTATTTGGGCGTGGAGCCCCATCTCAAAATATTTAGTTCCAGGGACCCCCAGAAGAAAAGATTTGAGTTACAAATGTTTTATCAATTCGTCGCTGTCATTTTGATTTTATTTCATAAATCAATTCTATTGAACACTGTTGTTAAAGTGGTTACACAGATGCTTTCCCGGTTTTAATAGGTTGCATAGCTGTATCTGTATCCTAGATCCTGCAGATGGGCTTGAGAAGTATTGTAATATTTTGGCTACAGGTACTATACAATAAGCTGAACAGGGCCGTTAATTAGACGAAAGAACTGAATGAATGCATTTTGTTCTGTTTCTGATTAGCCTATATAAAAGAGTAACAATTTGTAGTTTCCTTAGTTTAAATGTTTTCACTGAAGATATGCACATGCATTCAATGCCAAAAGAATAAAAATATCCCTTTTCCCCCCCCAAAATGTGTCGGTCATATAATATTTGAGGTAATGGTCATTTTCGTACGGTGTGGTTAAACTTCATCTTTTAGAACTAAGAGCCTAAAACTAGTATAAAAATTATTGCTGCCATACGAAAAGCATTCAGTTACTTATTATTTTACATATATATTTATTAATTAATATTTGTACAAATTGCTTTGTTTATAACATGGTCATGTACTGTATAGCATAGGTATCACATGTATAACATGGTTATCCCCATAGTATGATATTAAAAGCAAAATGCAATTACAGTATTCTATGAATGTGCATCACCAACAGTTTATTCCCGTTATGGTCGTCTACTGACGATGACACAACATTCCCTGCACTAATCCTTACATCATCACAACAGGAGGACACCAGGCTGCCACTTTAGGAAACGCACTTGACACACCTGTCAACCTGACGCTGCTGAATGAGCATCTGTTGCTGTAATGAAGCAGAGCTGTGAGTGCAAGTCCACGGCAATTATAGCTCGGCTGTCTGCATCAGAAAGGGGACATCAATCCAGACTTAATGGCAAATTAATTACAGTACGCATACATTTGCATGCTAAATGAGCAAGTTGAATACATGCGAGTTTCTTCCACACCTCTTGTTTCCGCAAATAGTCCATGGCAATTGTCCATATGCCACCTGGAAACGAACTGATATTCGGTTTACACCAGGCGCTTGCTTTGAGGTACAGCATCCCCCCCCCCACGCACAAACCACACACGCACACACCCTGAACAAGTAGGCCTAAACTAGATTTTTACTGTTATGTCCCATGTGGAAGTGGCCACAGCTGTATAATATGAATATCACTGGAAAACTGTTCCGCTACTCAGGTTTGCCATGCATTAAGATTATAATTGTCACCTGCCTGCTTGATTATCTTCCACTTTCAACCTCACATTTGGACTCTCATTACAGCCCCCCCTCTATTTTCTCACTGCACCATGTACGATAAAACAAAATTGAAGTGAGAGGCGCCCACTTTATGTATATCGGCAAACACACATTACTTGGCTGGCAAATGATTTATGTCAGAAGTGTGCTAAACAAACATTCAAATCTAAAAGTCCATAGACTTAATCGTCGTAATCTTCACAAGCCAATTTGCTCTTGTGCCCCTTTGAGTCTTAATCAAAAGTGTTGAGTCCATGAATCCCAGCTGCCTGACCTGAAATTTCAAATGTTGTGTCACAGAACGTAGCTGTGTGATCATGCTGCGACGTGTCAAGGGGAGCAATGTGAACCTCTCTCAACAGCCGTCCAGGTGCTCTGTGCTGGAGAGAAGAGTGTAATTACAAAAATGTCAAGATGTGTTTTATTTGACATGACAAACTTAATACGATTGGGATGGTGGGAGAAAAATGACTGACAAATTAAATAACGTTGCAATATGGAAGGTCTAAAACCAGGCTTTAATTTTTAGTCCCTGTTCTGCTGAGATTTAGTTAAGTTTATAGCATGCATATGAATAAGGTATGCACCCAATGAAAAACCTAAATGTCATCCTTCCTGATTTGTTTTTCTTAAGTTTTGTGTATCTGAAAATGTCTAACTAATTAACAAACTATTATGAATATAATATATATATATGAATATAATATATATATATAAATATATATATATGGGTAAAGCTAGGGAATATTTATCGTGGCCTAGTGAAATTCATCATGTTACCTCATTTTTCATTCAAAATGTGAGAAGCCAAGAGTGTGACATGGCCGGTCAACTCTGTCATCATAACTAGATTTAGACTCTCGTAGATGTATTTGATCTATTCTGTCTAAATCGTAGGCTATGTCATGACATGCAGGGCATTGCAGGCACAGAAGATGAAGCATGACAATGCACTGGCATAATCTAAGGTTGCCAGCTTATTGGATATCGGTATCCTGCTGGCATTTCATCATACAACATACCGTCTTATTAATATGGGTATTCCCCATGAATATTCCAATTGGGAAACCATCTAAAAGCATTTTGAGAAGGCTTGAGTTCAAAACCAAACTAAAAGAGGGGATTGTATAGCCTTCAAATTAAACTGCTTTTTGTAAGGTAATGTACCAGGCCACCACAGAAAGCTTTCATATCAAACAACTTCCTGTGGACTAAATAACGGTGGATATACTGAAAGCTGATCCATTCCCATTCCAGCAACAACAATCAGAATGACGCCCATAATAAGCTCATTTAATTTCCCCCAGTGTCCATACAGTACATCCTTTTTTCCATCAGATGGCAGTATTGTGCTTCACACATGCTGTGACAGCCGGCCAAGCACATTACATTGTGTATTTTCAGTAGACAGAGACAGAGATACTCATCCTACATGTATATCCCCTGAGCAAGCATCAGATTTACAGAATGACAAAGCTGTGGGGTATTCCACAAATCATCAAAACCACGAGCACCCGTAACATTGAATGTTATGGATCCTGAATGCATTTATTTTTCAAAGTGGTACAAAATACAACTCTGGTAGAATGCAGCACAGTCTAACAATATTAAAAACAGCCAGCTGGTCCAAGAAACAAAACGAGAAAAAGCACTGCACATACAGGGTTCATAACAAATTAGTGCCCTCGTCAAAGTCAATGTTCATGCATTCATTTAAGGTTCATTTAATGGTTACTAAGACACTGCATGTTTGGTGATTACAACGTACAGTACAATGTACAGTAAGTCAGACAGATGATGAGAAAAACCCTTTCTCATCATCTGTTATCATTACAAAAACATAATAACACATACACATGCGCACTCTCTCTCTCTCTCTCTCTCTCTCTCTCTCTCTCTCTCTCTCTGTATATAGCCTTGGTGGAGTCTTTGAGAATGTGGTTTGTCTCGTATTTGTCATTGCAGCAAAGGGATAGGATAATCAATTTAGGATTATGCCTCAAGTGCTGGCATGAATACATAAAAATAGCATCCTATTCTTAATGTATTCACATCAAGGTGCTGAAAGCACTTTAGCTGATGGTATCAGTATCTATTCATATGGTGCCCCTCAATCCCTCCTCACCCCATCAACAGTACATGCTCTTAGCGTCCTTGTTCATTTAGCCAATTAAAACTGAAATGTGCCTGAAATTGTCTTTTAAATGGACTAGACTAAAACTAGACCAAAACGCTACTGCCTGCCCTGCTTGCAGCATAACAATTCCTACTGAAGGAAAGTAAGACAGAGAGAGAGACACATATGCACAAGAGAAAAGGTCATTCATTCTTCTTCAAACTGATAAAGCAGTAGTTTATTCAACGTATCCACTGTCTGTCTGTGGTCTGTCTGTCTGTCTGTCTGTCTGTCTATTAATGCACGGCTCACGTTTGATATAGGTTCACATCGTCGAGACACAATTCAATTGTAGACGCTGCGTCCCCCGTAAGAGCAAATCAATTCACGATCTGTCTGTCTGTCTGTCTGTCTGTCTGTCTGTCTGTCTGTCTGTCTAATCTTGCAAACCACTGGACCGATACATACTGTATAAAGTGTATATCATTTGAAATGATTTAACTTTCTAAAACAAAAATGTTAATAGCCTACTGTCTGTTAGTTAATGGAGGTTCGGATTGGCAGAAAGTCCAATCCAAATATGGAGATGATCGACTGACTGACGTGATACTGATGTTATAGATGGGCATCATGGTGGGGGACTTTGAGCTGCAGGGACGTGCACACATATAGCCATCAAAGGGGGCTTCAGCCCCTGCCCTTTTACCTGTCTGTAAAACAACTGCTCTCTCCAGACCATGAATGCAGCATTCACTGTGGTAAAATAAATGCAAATGCCCTCCTCTCCTTTCCATGCCATGCCATGCTGGAAGGCAGCAGAATTGCGTTTATTTCCGAAGTCTCCTGAACTTGAACACAGCATTTTGCGTTGAACAAATTTGTTTTTAATAGCCATCCATGTCGTACACCGCAGCTCCACTAGCTAAAGAGTGCTGGGTTCCGCCCCGAAAATAGCTGATCAACGAGCTCACAACGTGTTGCAGCGTGACGTGTTGTGAGCTTGTAGATCTTCTATTTTTGCCCAAAAGTGCCCTCTTACGGGATTTCAGCCCCTGCCCCTCTAACACTCTCTGCACGTCCCTGACTTTGAGTTTGCAGCAAAGGTGGAGATTACTTTCTTGGGACAGTGGTTCTCAACCTTTTTAGGTCCTTGTGACCCACAAAACATTTGAACTGGGGATCCCCCACCCTGACAAACACTTGGAATTGTACTGTATACTGTAGGAGTTGCACCAATATATTTTGTTTCACCCATGTTCCACAGATAAATGTTGTGAAAATAGCTGATCTACAAGCTCACAAAGCCTTGTGACTTTTTCCACCACTGTTTATAAGCAGTGCTGGTGACATGGTTGTTGTGCAAGCAATTTGATAAGGCTACCATGTTGCTTTGTTTATACAGTGTACATGACACCATTGTGTCTCGCCTGTTGGCAATTTTACACAAACTGTCAAAACACTGTGAGCATGTGAAAACTTGAGTGTGCGGAGGAATGGCTGGAAGTGAACGGTGGCTCTAGGCCTCCGTGTTCACTGTTTGATATCCTATGACACTATTCTATCATGCCTGTTATTTGTAGTACTATGTGTGTATTTTCTCCAAAACTGTCGAACAAAATGTTAGGGTTCCTTATGCTACCAAGAAGGGGTCACACACCTTGAGGAGAAACGCACACAGCAAAGGATGGTGCGGCGCCAGCAAAGACACCTCCATGCTGACCCAGTACCACCTCAGCTTCCTGATCCAGGCCTCACATGTCCTAACTGTGGCAGGATATGTTCTTCCAGAATCGGGCTTCATAGTCACCTATAGTGGCATCGTCGCCAACAACGACAACCACTGCCAAACTCACACCACAAGAAAGCTACGTCATCTTAGACTACGATGGACTGCCAAGGAAGTGTGTGTGCATGTGTGTGTGTGTGTGTGTGAGAGAGAGACACACTGCTGGACTTATCAGTGCCTTTAAACATTGCATGCACACTCCCAGTAGGCCAAGGAAGACACTACAATTTGCTGCAGTAGTACTATGGTAATATTGAGTTGCAATGAGTTGCATTGGTGTGGTTGACCTTAAAACTAGCTGTTTTGTTGCAAGGAGTTGCAAGTTGAAACTGGTGTGGTTTGGGCTTAAACGATGTTTCAAAGCCATATTGTGCACTGCAGAAAGCCCATCAATTCTTATTTTTGTAGTATTTGAAGAAGTTAAAGGTGTCAAAGGTGTGACTTTAGCAGTAATGTTTGTAGTGGCAATCTTCTTCTCAATCAATTTGCCCAAGTCCTAATAGACAATTGTCAAAAGATACTTAAATCCAAATATACAAAACAGACTGTTTGGTCCGCTTCCAGGAGAAAATAGTAATTTTCATTATGGTCAATAAACTGTTCTCAGTTCAATGCAGCCGATTGCCGAAGCAAACTCCAGAGACTCTTGCAGAAGTTACTAAGCGCTTTGGATTTCAGATTTGTGGCCTTCAAATGCCTTTGCTACACAAATGATTCAATTACTCCACCTTTTAAGTGTGCAAGCGGAGATAGCATTTTTCTGCCAGAGAGGGGAGAGAATGAAATTAACCTCAGCTATAACTTTGTATGCCCTCGACACTTACATTATGAATTTCCATTAATGCCCCATATCTCTCCCATAATGAATTCAGCCCTTAGCAGCATGTCCGCAAACTCATTTTTGTTTGTGTTCCAGGTGTTAGCGTACAGTGAGGGAATTACTGACAGCATGACACTGATTGCTATGAAAGCCCTGTGTTTACATTGGACTCTGGGTGTAAAATAGAGGCAATTACGCCAATCAAGCCAGCCACAGCTGGCATGACAATTACCATCAAGTTGGACAGTTTATTTTTTCTCAAACTATTTCGCAATTCAATATGATTTAACATTTGTGAAACATTTTCAAGACTTTTCTAAATTGTAAAAAATAATAATAGTGTCACCCTGTAAAATGACAGTTTGATATCTTGAGCAATGGTGTCAATGACAGTTTGATAACATGGGAACACAGATTTACACAGTGGATATGGCCTGCATTAACAGGCCTGTTACAGAAAATAGCTTGTTATTTTCCACTCACAGTCATTCATGCATTTATCGGATTTATTACAGTAATGTGCCAATGTGACAAATATAAATGGATGTGTTTTGTGCGTGCATGTGAGGTGTATAGTTTGGTAAAAGCTTGGTATGCAGAGCAGCGCATCCTACCCGGACCAGTGGAAGTGGAGAGACAAAGCGAGGCTTAACCTAACCTTGCTCCTGTCATGGGAGCCAATAGTTCTCCGCATTTTGCCGGTCAAACGCCAGAGCATTGGTATCTTCTGACCATCCAAATATGATGTGTTATCGATGCACCGAGACAGAAAATCATTACAATCTCCCTGTCCAGCGTAAGGGTTGGGGAGCCCTGATGTGAATACTGCATGCTACAGCCTACAGAAGCAGGTAGAGAGGAGAGCTGAGGGAATGCGTTGCCAGACACAGGTGGGAAAAAAAGGTGTAGCACTGTAGCTAATGCCTGGCAGGGCGACAACAATGACGAAAAGAGCAAAACATTTATCTGCTTTGCACAATGCGGAATCCCACGACTCGAGAAAGCATGTGTGAAACCCTTCATACTGTAGGTATAGGGCCCCCATTTTCCAATGAATTGCCAAAAATAATAATAATTGAGGACCTCTTTGTGATAAATGTTTTATTCAGATCTGTCTGCGGTTCATTCGTTTATTTATTTTATTTTTGGAATTGCCGCTGTTCCCTTTGTTTTGCAGATGGGTTCCCAGATTGATTGCCGCCTAAATGGCAGTTACTCACCCAAGACAACAATGTACATTAATAATTTATATGATAATATACAAAAAAAGAGAACATTACATTCTCAATGTGTTAAACTTAAACACAAGTTACTTACTTATCAACTAAGACATTTTTTAAAAAGAAAGAAAGACGCGGCATGAAATATGACCGATTTGAAAGAAAGTATAGAAGGTTCTTTAAGGGTGGGGGACAGCGGGGGGGGGGGGGGGGGTTGTTTCCATCCATCCAGCTGCTTCTGGAAGGACTCGATAAACAAGATCAGATTGTACAGACAAGACGGGAAGAGATGAGCAGTTGCCATGGAAACCCCCCCCCCCCCCCCCCCCCCCCCGCCCCCTTTCTCTCCTGGAAATGAGCAGTGATGGAAGAAGTACTCACATGTTTTGCGTATCAGTACTGCAATCTATAGATTACCTCTGTTGCAAGTAAAAATGGTCTTGAGTCAAAGTACATGTGCAAAAGTATTGGCATCCAACATATACTCACGATGCGACACATTGTGAGTTAATTGTGTGAGTTGTGAGTTAATTTTGAATTAATAATAAAAATCCATAAAGCAACTATAAAGCAACATATAATTGTAGTGGAATAAAAAGTACAATATTTGCCTCTAGTCTAGGGGGTGTAGTGAAGTATAGAAGTAAAATAATCACCATTGTAAATATCCAAGTAAAGTATTTTTTTGTATTTAAGTACAGTCATTGAGTAAATGTACTTAGTTACTTTCCATTTCGACCACTGCTGGAAATTAGATCCTTCATTCCTGGACTCCGATCCTCCAAGGCAAGTTGCTACACTCGCCATCGGTGATTCAGAGTGGGTGTCACTCCAAAGGTCATGGCCCTACACAGTATAGCTGCAGGCTTGGTGGATATACACAGGTTTGCTCCGATTTATAGAGCAGCAATAGCTGGAAAACTGGGTGTCGACTCGTGGGGAGACAGAAAGACTGGGCTATAGCAGCAAGCTAACAACATTCAAGAACAGAGAGGAGGGTACAGCAGATGGTGCAAAGGACAGATGGCAACGTGCCATCAATCTGTGCATCTGAAGATCCAAGTCCACAGTCCACACGCCGTACACACATTGATAAAAAGAATACGCATGTAGCTCTTCTATTCTTCTTCTTGTATTCTCCTTCTCACAAACACACACAATTTGCAATTTAGGCATTTAGCAGAAGCTCTTAATCCAGATCGATTTACAGTAAGCAAGAACAACTCCACATGGCAATACCTCAAATTCACACATGCACAATTGCACATGGACACACGTGGAGACATGGAGAAACACACACGTGCACACCATCAATACTTTCCATACTTGATCTCTGCAGAGAACTAAAATGTATATTTAAGCCTGTGTGTGTGTGTGTGTGTGTGTGTGTGTGTGTGTGTGTGTGTGTGTGTGTGTGTGTATACACTGTCAAATCCATAGTGTACAAATGGTCCATTTGTACACTCAGCTGGACTGAGAATTATTTACTTTGTATTTCAGCACTGTCTTGTTGTATATCTGTTTGTCTCTAATGAGGCTCATGCTACTTTTCTTCTTGTTTTACCCCTTTGAAACAAATGCAACTACTACTTTCGCATAACTGTCTCTCAAAGCTATCTGTTGTGCACTGCAGACCAGCGGTCTGCCTAGTGGCATTCTACAAGATTGAATGACATTAACATTTATAGTCAGTACTCATGTCAGTGGCAGTAAAGACGTGATAAAAGAATGTCTGTAAGTTATTTCAATGCACTGAGAGACGTGATTGCACACAGAGACAATGGAATTATTCACAGGTGGAGTTTATGCACCTTTCTAGTTGACGGCAATCACAAAGCACCCCTTTGTTCATAACCAAATGTGTTAATTTAAATCAGTGTCACACACACACACGGACGCGCGCACAGTAAAATCAAATGTAACCAAATGTCCCCTAAAGGTCCATTTGATTACATCTGTGGCAGCTGCACTCTTATACTCGTATAAAGCTTGGCAAATGCAGCTTGGGCTGGGGTTTCCATGGCATTCGACTGGCTGACTTTTGGGCCTTGGCCAGAGAAGAGACCTTTCTGCTGGTTCTGGACAGCCACCAGTCCGACCGACTCAACGCCGTGAACAGCACTCTCTCGAGTGTCTATCTGCTGTGATGTATTGGCGGCCATCCGGCCATGTGGTCTGAGTCAAGGCATAAATACATCTCTTGAATTCCAAAGAGAAAGAACCAGCATTTCCACTTCAGCTACAATTAACTGCATTGTGGGTATTGGTGCAAAGCCATATTTATCAGACAAGAAGGGTGGCACGTCAAATACCTTCAATGTCAGACCTATATAGAACCAACCATGCACTGTGCTATCTGACACAATGCACCGATTCCATGCAGGCATGTGCTACTGTATTGCATTCCATAAGGAGTTGAAGTGCTCCAACCTGCTCCATTTAGATTGAACAGATGAAGCAGTGAAACTGACAACCAACTGGGGTGCATGCAGGGATGGATCATTGCTCAGTTCAACTGGGGTGCAACATTGTTTTCTCACTCAACTATAAACAAACCAACAAACAGTAATAGAGTACAGGGTATCTGCACATTTCTAAAGTGACAATTAAGGACTGTCACTGTACTATTATATACTACCATAAATAACTAAAAATTGTGAAAATTCTCTTTTCAATTGGCTATTTTCACAATATTTATCTGTGGAACCGAGCCAACTTAAATGAAATGCCTGAACTCCTGAGTCCAAGTGTTTGTCAGGGTCCCCAGTTCAGATTATTTTGGGGGGTCGTGACCTGAAAAGTTTGAGAAGGATCGACTGCTCCAGGGCTGCATGCATCGCTCTCCTTCACTCCATCATGCTGCTGCAGGTGATCTGAGTTCCCAGAAGTTTTCACCAGCTCCCGCATTATGCTGCAGGTGCTTTGGATGAGTAAGCTGGAGGAGAAATAATAACCAAAATAAAATACTAACCGTCTCCCATTTTGGAGGAGAGAGAGGGAGAGAGAGAGAGAGAGAGAGAGGGAGTCAGATAAAGAGAGAGAGGAACCTATCAAAGTAAATGCCCAAAGGACTGTTTCATGAACAAAGCCGTGCTAACATGTTATCCTCCCTGAACAATTTTAAATGTGCAGTGACTTAAATGAGGAGACTGGAGAATGCTAACTGTTGCCTTGAGGTCTTTCAAAACTTTTTACTTAAGTTGCAGTCAGTCAAAACCCATAACAATACACCCCCCCCCTTCCTGCCTAGTGCCTACCAGTCCATTTCATAGCCTACTAAACCTGTAATTCTATATTCATTATTCTGAAAGTATCCCATGTGCTTGTAAATTGAAGGCACATTTGTGTTGAGGAACAGGAAGCGATTATAAATCACCACAGAGTCCCCTGAAGTTTATTTCTGGTCATTAGCAGACATTTCCCTCCCAAATGCACAGCGACATGGAACATGCATACTAATGACTAAATCCCTGTTTGGCAATGAGCTGAACAGTTCATCATTCGTGCGGTTTTTGTTTGTGGCCCTTATTTCATCAACATATCAGGATCTTTCTATAGAAATGTGTTTCCTCTAGTGGTATAATCTGTACATGATCACATTACCTTGACGTTATGAAGGCTGAATTGATATTTATGGATTTGATTAGCCAAGCTAAACTACTGCACGTATTAGCAGCTTGAATGTCTCCAGTGGAACTTTCGGATGTGCTTCTTTGTTGCTTTCTTGTTTAAATGAACGAATTGCTCCATATTGCTGTTTAAGCATCATCACAGAGGAAGAGCGAGTGCGCTAATCACATGCGGAGGCCACGGGTGAGTCTTAACCGGCCACGCATATGTGTCTTAACCGGCCACGCATGACGGGAGCTATGAGTGAGTCTTCACCCATGCGTGAGTCTTCACCCTGTTATCAGCAGTTGCGCCAGTTGGGCCTGACGCCGCTGCCGGAGAATGCACTCGCTCCTTCTGGCATCACCTGCACATAATATGTTGTGGTCATGTCATCGTACAAACGCCCTATATGCAGGTGTATAGTTGGCTATACCATGCAGTCCTCCTCATACCACCCTGTTACACTTGAAACGTTTGATTCAAGCTTTTATTTCAAGTTGACAACTGCAATTGCACTCTTTACTTGCCTCCGCAAGAGGTCTATAGATAGAGTGGCTCCAACAACAATTCAACATTCCACTGCTAGGCTACTCAGACAAAACCCGAAGGACACTGCATTTTGTTATGCTATAACATAATGTTATCCTAATTAGACTGCTGAACAAGCGCCAAGTCCTGCTGCAATGAGTATGACCGCATGTATGAACACAACACACAGACACGGTAAAGCCCAAACAAATACACTACAGTATACAGTATGCACTGATACATACCTACAGACACATTTTGACAGACAGAGCAGCACCCCAAAACACACAAATGCTCACACGCCCGCACGCACGCCCGCACATGCACACGCACACACACACACACACACACACACACACACACACACACACACACACACACACTGCATAACCATTATAAAACATGTATGCACATATATTTTCAGTTCGAGTGCAACACAATATTTCTTGTCTGTACCAAGTCTAAACTGAAGGGAGTATAGGCTACTGGACCTGCTATCAATTGGTGTTCTGTATCATACTGTAGAGCTTCTGTCATTTACTGTAAGAAAAGTTCCTAGTTCTACAGTATTTATCTCACCTACACCTACAGCAATGTCAGATTGGTGAGGAAAAAACAACAACATTAACATACATACAACATTAAAGCTAATGCTTCTTCTAAACCCCCAAAATGACTGTAACAATTATTTACCTCCTTCAAAGCTATCCGAGAAACAAACAACACATTTCACAGACATTTGAAAGAAACTGTCAGAAACACGGAAAGAACACAGAGAGCCGTTTTTGCTGAGAAGCTGCCAAATTGCCTGAATACACGGACAGGTGAATTTATGCATAATTACATAAATGGGGATCCTCCAAGTGGAATTTCCAGGAGGTGACGAGGTCTGGATTTGTACTAGTGAGCTCACATGGGTTGCTGGCACCATTCAATACTTTTATCATTTCCTGAGATTTTAGCACAAATGCATGGGAGAATTCCTTAAATTGGAGATGCAAGTGGAAAGGGTAATAAAGCTTCTACCAGGATTTCTCAAAGGCTATATAATACAAAAGGTCAACGCCAGTCCTTCCTGGAGTGAAAAGGATTGCTTCATTCAGCAAAGGTCTTGTTGGCATTGGGTAGCCTGCTGAGCTATCCTTCACTGTGCTTGGAGGTTACTGTAATCATGTTTTTGTTGTTTTTGTTGAGCCGAGGAAGGCCTTAAGCTTGCAGTGTATCAAAAACATTTCCTTGGATCGGGGTCTGTTTATATATGTTTAGTGAACCAGTTTTAAACCTCCACCTGCGGTGAATACTGAACTACACTGTAAGACAATTGGGCAGTGGCTGTATTGATTTACAAGCTGGTTCACCGGTAGAGTTTTTTTTAGTTCAAGCCAATTGATCTTTGTTTTCTTTCTTTCGCCTGTGAACTGTGATGTTGGGGAGGGAGGGTTTTTTGTTACCGGTAATTTAATTTAGCTTATTCACTGTGGTCTATATGTGTAATATGTATGCACCTCTACCTCTTCTCGAGGCTGTCTCGACCCCAGCCTGCGTGCTTATCGTGTGTGTGTGTGTGTGTGTGTGTGTGTGTGTGTGTGTGTGTGTGTGTGTGCGTGTGTGTGTGTGTGTGTGTGTGTGTGTGTGTGTGTGTGTGTGTGTGTATGTGCGTGCTTGCGTGCCTGCCTGCCTGCCTGTCTGTCTGTCTGGTCATCATTATAAGTAAGTAAGCTATGGTTTCAGTGCCACAGCTGAGAGTGCAGACATAGTCATGTTCACTAAATGATGCATCTCTCAAACTTGTCCGTGTGTGTTCTGTGGCGCTTGAAACTCGCTCAGCATAGTCAACACTGGCCCTGGTAAGGAGGTCACACCTCGAGACACAGCTACCCAGGCTCAGACACCATTTACACACCAATGATCATCCACTGGAGGCTCATTGTGCTTCACGTCTCTCTCTCTCTCTCTCTCTCTCTCTCTCTCTCTCTCTCTCTCCCCTGGTCAGGTATTCTGTGCAGGCCTCAGTTTGTCACAGACAGTCGAGACAGATGCTTGATGCTTCAGGGCTTTGCAGTGTTGTCGAGCCTGCCACTGTTAGGGTGCTGCTCAAGTGAAAGTGTCAATGAGGTGAAGGGAACTTGGAACTTCACTTTGGCTCTAACTAGAAAATAAGTAGGTGTTCTGGGTGTGATTAAGTCACTGTGCTGTTTGAAAGTCCTTTTTAAACCTCTCTTTTGATTTTAGGATTATGAGAAAGGCTATTACTTGCAGGAAAGGAACATGTTGCATACTATTCATTGCCCTTAGAATAGGGATCCTATAGGGTTCAAGTGGTTAACATGGCCCACACGTTACCTGTGCCCAGAGCTTTGTGAATGCATGTTTGCTGCAGCACCTTTAGGATACTGGCATCATGTTTTGTGCATGCTTGTGTATCATCTCATTAGACTGTACCTCTACAGTCACTCACAATAAGCCACTTTTACTACATCTGGTCAAGAGAACATTTTGAACGGTCTGCAAAGATGCTGAAGTAGCATCACAACTGATGCCCAGCTATAGACCGATTCCGAAACGGGTCTCATGGTCGCAGGCAACGTATTTCCTGTAGGCGGAGACGACACATCTGCGGTTTCCCCGTGCCAAGATTCTACTACAGTGAATGGAAAAGTAACTGATGTTAGTCTGCCTCACACGTTACTCTTTTACCTGCTTTTTACTAACACTAACATTACGAAGATGCCCAGAACATCGGGATGAACCTGTGTAGTTTATGGCTGCTCCAACAGTAGTGGCAACATTTAAAAAAAAAAACAGAATGTCAAAATATCTACCGCGGTGACTGAGACCAGAGCCATATACATATAGTAATGGTTGAGACAAAGCAGTGAAAAGTCCTGAAAGTCTTACCAAATACCCAATCTTTCTGTTTTAGGAACACAAGACTGCTGTACTTTATACCTCATACTTTAATGCTTAGTATGATATTCTGTTTTATTTTATTTTTTATGTTGCCACTACTGTTGGAGCAGCCATAAACTACACAGGTTCATCCCGATGTTCTGGGCATCTTTGTAATGTTAGTGTTAGTAAAAAGCAGGTAAAAGAGTAACGTTTGAGGCAGACTAACTAACACCAGCCACTTTTCGAATTCACTGTAGTAGAAGCTTGGTGCGGGGAAACCGCAGATGTGTCGTCTCCGCCTACAGGAAATATGTTGCCCTTCGACCACGAGACACATTTCGGAATCGGTCTATAACAAGCCCAACCAGTAGGATAAAGGAATTTGCATGTGCGACTCGAGGGAAATGATCAAAGCAGAGGGCTGTTACTTAGGATGATTAAAAAGTGAAATAATTGGCCCGGCAGTCTGTTTACTAAATGGCAGTTTGCCCAAATATGTAGTCATACATCATGTTATACTATATGACTGACATCAGAGACTGGCCACATGAAGTCTTAGATTCCACATGGAGCCACGCCATTGCTGCTACAACTTTCATTTAGTGCAAAACAATAATATATATAAAATCATCAGAGTTTTAAAATGAAATCAGTGAACTTCACTTCAACTAACTAACCTGTTATTTACTGAAACTCAAGCAAAGCTGCACAACTGGTTCATCTCAGGGATATACTGCTCATTTGTCTTTGATGAAAGGCAAATGAGGTATCATTAAAACATTGTATCACAAAGCCCATGTTAACGTGCCATTAGACACCTCTTCTCGGAGGGAAAATACCTCAACTACAATAAACCACTGCCATGAGGATTATGCATATCAGTTTATACCCCCTGACTGAGCCCCGCTCTCTGTGAGTGGATCTCTAATACACCAAACCCATGGGGAAGAAATGGTGTGTGTGTGTGTGTGTGTGTGCGACTGTGCGTGCGTGGGTGCGTGCGTACCAGATGTGGCATGCAAATCAAAAGGTATGAGCTTAATAAGGTGCATGGCATGCCTTCAAGGGGCTTTTGGCTAAATGGTATTGGCCCTGAGTGAGCAGTGTGTCTTACTGTGCCCATTTACCCTAATGGGCTAAAGCTATGGGGGATATGCTACATGCATTTGCAAGGGATTCTCCAGTTTATTCCAGCTATTTCTTACAGTATATTGACGATATCCTCCCTGGTACCAATAGAGGGGGAAATTCACTGTAGTACTGTATATACCATTTCAGGCGTTTCTCTCTCTCTCTCTGTCTCTCTATCTCTCTCTCACACACACACACACACACACACACACACACACACACACACACACACACACACACACACACACACACACACACACATATAAACCATGTAAAGGAGGAATGGGCAAAACATGCATGCATGTAGACTGTAGAGTGTCGCAGTCCCGCCCCCTTTCATGACAACGACAGGCCCAGGAAATAATTATTTTACCAATAGACATTTCAAAAAGTATTTATTTAAAGACCTTTCAAGCCTCGGACAAAGCCAACTCGGATCGTGACAAATCATGACAATCATGACAAGTTTGAAAAAATTGTGATAAATCTGCATGCCCCATATTTGCATGCTGGTATCTGATTGGTCCCTCACTACTTTGGAGGGAGTGAAATCCAATCACAACTGTGCTGCCAGACCAAGGGTGCGTTCGGAAATGCGCTCCGGGAGTAGCCTGGCTAATAAGCCAGACCGAATCAGCCGTTGGCAAAGTGTTATATTAGTCTGTCTTATTAGCCAGGCTACTCCGGGAGCTCACTCGCCTATTAGTTAATTTGTATTGGCAGTGCGCTCAGTGTGCCTACAGTATATGTGAACTCACCCAAAATATGCTGAGGGCCATTTTGGCAATGGCAGATTTGTCTGGTTTCGAGGCTTTTTTACACAGAACGTGCTCCCAGATTGGGCCTGCCCTGCACTAATTATATTATATTATTATATTATATTATATTGTTTTTAGCCAAATGTATGCAATGTATGAAGGAACTGCAGCGTACAGTAACTGACTGACATTACAGTGGTAGGGGGAGATTTTCCACACTGTGGTTTAAGTGCACCTACAGTATACCAATCGGTTTAGGTAGATTTTGCAGGGATGCAGTTCCTTGCAAAAGCCGTTCAGCCAAAGTGCAGTTCGAGTTATCTTGTGCTGGACAATAGAACGTTACCACAGGGGAGCGTGGGTATGGGTGACCATGATTAGAACCACTTTCAACCTGTTGACTTCCCTATTTTGGGCATGTCATTATGGGAAAAAGGTATGTCTAGAGTTTGGATACTAGAATGTAGCCTTCAATTTGAGAGGTCAAATATTTGTCTCAAGTGCATGCAGATGCATGGCAACGGACAACTACATGTCGTTTAAACTTATTTTGCCATATGAGAGCTTGAGGCAGAGGCTCATTTCATTAGCGACTTAAACCCTGCATCCTTATTGTGGGGAAGGCTTTCACAGAAAATGATGTGCACGCACGCACGCACACACACACACACACACACACACACACACACACACACACACACACACACACACACTCTCTCTCTCTCTCTCTCTCTCTCTCTCTCTCTCCCAAACTCACTTTCAGGCAATCCACAGGCTTGCAGATATGTAACCTATGCTGCGTCATGAAAACACTTTAATGAAAATGAATTGGTATTAAGAGTTATCATTAAGATGCACACTACTTGTGACAATTATGGCAACACCAAGGTTATCAATGCCTTACAAAGAAATCAATGGTTATGGTGATGAAAATACACCAGGCCTGTGGCAGAAAGAATTGATTAGTACAACATGTATTTCCCATGTACCATAATTCTAGGTCAATACAAAATCCAAATAGTTTAAATTGTATTCCAGCAGCATGAAGGCCAACACAACGGTGGAGAAGTCCATAGATCATAAAATCTATAAAACATGTCTTGAGGCGGCAAAACATATTAAACCATAACAACCCGTAAATTAGGAATGATAACCCTTAATGGTTCACATGTTATTGGGTTTGAAGCGAGCGGTGCTTTCCGAGAAGCACTGTTGAAGGCTTGTTGGTGACAGAGCACTATAAAGAACCAAAAAGAATGTAAACTAGAACTGAACTCTGTCGAGTGCCTACTTGCTTGTTGCACACAAGTAGGCCATTTGGCCTACTAGTGCGCAAGCGGTACTGTCGACCGCTACAAACTGTCAAATCTCAGCTTCTCTGTGAAAGAAGAACATGATTACCTTCATGTTCTTCTGTTGAAGAACTGTTGAGGAACATGAAGGTAATTCCATTTAAGCAATTCAAATGCATTCTTTCGTTACGTAATTAACAACAATCAATTACGTAATGTTGTAATTAATATGGAGGAGTGACGGCTTTCGATGGTGACGTATATGTCGATCAGTGTCGGGTGGATTCAAGGAAATGCCTCTATGTATACTGTAATTTGTAAGTTGATTAGTGGTATACTTTGGTTACTTTGCGTATGCCCCGTGTGTTGCTTATTGCGAACGCAGTGAGCACTTACTATGAGACCTAGCAGATCATGTCTGTCTGTCTGTGTGTCTGTCTGTGTGTGTGTCTGTCCCGCTATACGTCCAAATATGGAGTGTGTTCAGTTGCATCAGCAATCACTCAGCTCCATATATGGGCACAAAAGGGGCCAGGTCCACATATACAGTAACAGCGGGACAGACACACAGACAGACAGACAGACATGATCTGCAGGGTCTCAGCTGCGTTCGCTTCCCGCGTTTGCGCGTCTTACTGGTGTATCGTAGCAACATATGACGTCAGGGTACAACTGGTACTAGCTCTTAATGATGACGTAATAAAGATGTGGATTAAAGGACCCAATGCCAGGGTGTAATTGGTTTTCGATGGTGACGTAATGACAATATGTTTTAGTGTCGGGAGGATTAAAGGTAATGCCCCTATGTATACATGTATGTAATCTGACACCACTGCCATATCAAGCACAAGTAGTCAGTCATACGCTGGCACGGCGCATACACATCAAACGGCGACATATGAAAACGAAAACTATTACTTGCGCGTTAATGTATCTTTTGGTGGAACATGCAGCTCAATATCCTGGTCCCATGCAGCTTGGAGTTAGCTGCAATAAATAAAATGGTTAAATTACGTAATTAATGCAGTGATACAATAACTCAATCATTTCAAGAGAAGACCAATAAAATACCAAAAATGTACCATAAGTCCATGACAGAAATATACCAAACGAACCATCAACCCACAATACAATTAGACCTAAATTAAATGAAACCCAAAACAGAACAAACAAAGAATACAATCAAACAAAGAAACAAATCATATATACCTCGCTCCGCTAATCGATCGAGGGGCTAGGGGTTCGAGGGGTTGTGAAGCCACCTTGAACTTCATACCAACACACACACACACACACACACACACACACACACACACACACACACACACACACACGCACACACACACGGGCGCTGGTGTTACTATGGAATTTATGGGAGACGGGGGTGATATGCGCGCGCACACGCGCGCACACACACCGTTCTAGAATTTCTCAGAAAACTGTCGTGATTCAAGCAAGACGTAAACTGCCTCTTTGTTTGTTATTTGTTATTGGTTGACACTACGTCACGGTTTCATGTTAAGCGCGAGCTTTGACATTTCCAGAAGGGGAAATAAAAACTGCGTCACGTCTTGGACTGATGGACTCCCACTTTCAGCAGTTTATTCAGCGTTTTTTTAGGTGAGTGTTTACTTTAACTGTTTATTAAATGGCAAAGAACTCCGTTTTTTATGTCACTGCGGAAACTTTATTTAGGTAATTTGTTATTTGTTTGCATAACACATGGAACCGCGGCGGAGGGGCTATTTTGTACCGTGTTTTAGTGTGGTTGCTTTGAAGACGGTGGAAATGGCTGTTTATGGATATTGACATTGAGTATTTTTAATATAAGCCTTCCATTTGGGAAAAACACAGGCTTTAACTATCTTCGGGTGCAGTTGCCCAACGATATCAGGGCAGGCCCATTATTAATTTACAACTGTCATGTCAACCCTGGCGTCGCTACACATGTGAGGCGTCAACTCCGGGAGTGCATGAGAGCATATTCTTGTACACCAACGTTGTAGGCTGTTAGAAATGTTGAGTATGGGTCCCACTCCCCAGCATGTAGAAACTGACAGATGCTAACTTGCATATGTTGAGCAATTTTCATAATTGGCATAATATGTGACCATACCATTAACAACCTATAAGGGAAACAAAATCTAAATGTTATCATGCTTTAAGGGTTTTCATGATGCTGAATCCATTCCAAGCATTAGGTTTGCACACAATACACACCTTGGGCTAAGAATGGCCATAGCCATCAGCAGTGCACATTTGGGCAAGTGCTACATAAGCATGATGACATTTCTTTTTGCCTTCTATATATTATGCCAATTATGAAAATTGCTCAACATATGCAAGTTAGCATCCGGCAGTTTCTCCATGCTGGGGACCTATACTCAACATTTCTAACATAAAACCTTGGTGTACTCAACAAACATGTCCGGGTTCACAATGGGGCTCTATGGGCTGGCAAGTAGACTATAGTAGGGCATAATGGTTCTCAAAGTGGGGCCTGGGCCGGGGTACAGGAGGTAAAATAGCAAAGAATCTGTTAGACCACTATGTTATACTTTGGCTATTCCAAAATGGCCAATCCTCAAGCTCACAACATTGCATTGCAAGCCAATTGCATTGCAATAGGCTGTGAGTTTGTAGATTGGCTATAGCTATTTTCCTTGAAACTTTGTGAAATGTCCTAATTAATACCACAAATCTCCTATGGGAATCACTGGTGCAAAATTGGGCTTGAGACCAGATTATTATGTTGAATAGCCAACATGAGTAATATAATGTTAAGTTAGTTGCTCTACTTATCTACCAGTATGTATTTATTTTATTTTATGTTATGTATAACTTGTTGTATTGGTATGAAAGTGATGTATTGGTATGAAAATGTGTTTACATAAAGATTACCAGAATAGTAATTAATTTAGCTATACTGATGATTTCATTGTAGTTCACCATTTATGCTGGTCATCTCTCTGAGTTATCTTTTCTTCCTCTCATTATTCCTCTGCAGAGAGCCCGCTACAAGAACATCATGTGATCACGCCAGCCAACCAAGTTCTCATCCAGATACCTCTTCGGTGATGAGGATGGCCATAGACAGTCGAGATCCTGATATGAAGAGTGCAAGTAAAACAAAACTACGAAGTCTTTTGATCCAGACTCTTTTTAACCACCTCAGTAAGACAACAATGTATAAGTTTCTACTACGTATGCCATTCTAACTTGAGTAATTGTCACGGCACTGCACTGTATCGGTATGTAAAGATTCATCATAGAAGTATCCATGTCAGATGGACCATTCCACCTCACACGAGATGTTGCAAATAGTGAGGAGAGATTATTTTCATTTGAGAGAGAGAAAAGGTTACATCATCATAACTATTGTAGGGGTCCATTCATGTACTCTACTGTATACTTAACAACATAAAACAAGGTATATTTCAAGAGCAAGGGTCGCAGTAAACATCCACCCTAAATCTTCTTCTTCCACACTGGGAGAAAACAGCATCTGAAAGTTTGATGGGATGCATTTTTACACAGTGCTGTGACCACTTTTACATCTAATGAGCGGTTTCTTTTGACCCCGACCTGCGCGCACATACAGGTTCTTAACTTCTTATCAGTGTGACGTTGTCTGGAAAATGTGTCAATATTGTCAGTGTCTTAATTATTATGGCTAATATCAACACAACACTACTACAGTTTGATTTTCCTTTTTAGGCTCCCAACTCGTTTTCAGTATGTGGAACTTCTGTCAACCCTACACCTGGACCTACCCATTCCTCAAGGAAAGCATTTGGTCTGGCTATGTAAGTTTTAATTTGTTCATGTTGTTACCTGCATCGGTACAATTATATTATGTGTCACTGTTAACCACTGAAACTGAGCGCTATACTTGGTAGACTGGGGTCAGCTCTATGCCTGGTTTGCTCTTTTTCCACACTCTACACCAATTCTCTCGACCAACAATAATCAATCAAAATGATAAGCTCACAATGTGTTGCAGTGTGACACGTTGTGAGCTTGTAGATCTGCTATTTTCAGTGAGTGTCAGAATATGGGCACTTTTCAATCACACCTTCGCACTTTTCAATCACACCTTCAATCACTTTATATCATTCCCAGCTGATTCCGCATCTCTGTAGCTGTACTGGGGAAGGGGAGCGCTTGATTGCCTTTCAAACCCATGCTGTGCGGGCGTCTAAGCACTGCCCGGCTCATATGACTGTGAATGTGTGGCTCCAGGCAGCCCCGTAAAGACATCAAGCGCTATTCTCCCGTCACATAGTCTACTTGCGGAGCAAAACAAGGAAGTGATGTGCATGGCTCGCTCTGGTGGTGCAAAGCGTAGCTACTTTTGTGAATATAATAGTTTTATTGGGTTAATATTGCTATATGTTTGTAACCGTTTTAGAAAAGCAATAAGCCACTCGAGGCCCCAGCTCCGCGTCGGGTCTGCCTACGCCTCCCAGCCATTGTAAAATACCCGGTAACCTGAGACCTTTCGTGGCTTATTGCTTTATTGCATGAATCTAATTTGAACTGGTTAGATTTTCAAGTTACAAAAACTGACTGATGGCAGTAGCACCCTGACTCACTCACTCACTCACTACTTGACTGACATTTGTTCTCGTGATTTTAAAGGATTATGAAAATAACATTATTATAAAACATTTTTGTATTTTATTTTTTTAAGGCCTCCAATCGGAAGCAGCAATTCTGCTCTTGCCTGCACTATTCAAGGAGAAACCAGAGTTGCTGTTTGAAGTTGAGGTGAGCCATGAGCCGTTCACTAGTGTGAGAAGCACTATGTAATTGAAGCACATTTTATTATTGCATTAGTTTTTATATTATCATATGGTTGTTTCTGTTTCTGTTTTTGACACAGTGGCTCTGCAGGAAACTAGCCAGAGGGTGTGTGTTTGTCTGATGGTTAATGGTATTCCCTCTCCTCAGGGCCAAGCTCAGACCAGCACTGATATGTCGACACCAAAGATGATGCTGAAAGGCTGCAGGGAGGGTCACCCCATATGACCACATCATGCTGTCGATGGATGACCAGGTAATCACAGAGGAGAGTGTGGACATCTCAATGGCACTGGGACTCCTACTGTGCATATATTTTGTGTTCACAATCCAGTACCCTAAAGGACTGAAAAAGACACTGACCTTTTTGGAGTGTGTTGTTCTGAAATTGAAGGATGCAGGCAAACTTCCTGTCACAGTAAAAAGAGTGTACAACTCCATCTACAAGTAGCATGTATGTAGGAGTCAGTGTTCTCTCTCTCTCTCTGTCTGGATGGCCACTTGAAGAGAGTCAGCTAAAAAGCAAGGACTTTGCCCCTGGACTGGGCCTCTTCTAATTCTGGAGTGTACATTTTGTTTTAGAAATCCTGAAAGACTGTCAAAGTGTCAAAAACAGTCAAGTGTGTTGTTGACCATTATAATGTTGTTTCACAGAGAAGAACTTTAAAGGGATAGTTCAGATTCTTTTAACTGTATGAAATACTTGCCATTAATATAGTGGTTGCAACTGTATTCATTGATTGCCCGATTGAGTCCCGTGGTGGGAGGGGGGGGGGGGGGGGGGGCACTGGGGCCACGCATTAAAAGTATATCACACGGAACTATGTTTTTTGTGTATCACTACGCCCCAAAAAATAGTTCCATGTGATAGAGGGGTCAAAGTCAAACTAATATTTTTGAAAGGTCAACAATACAAATTATGTTAGTTTTGTGGATTAATTAACTTTTACTGCGTGGCTCCAGTGCCCCCCCACAAAATGCCAGAGCAGAACTCCCACCACGGGACTCAATCGGGCAATCAATGAATACAGTTGCAACCACTATATTAATGGCAATACTTTCTTGGATAATCTCTTATAGGATAATAATCCCATAGAAAAAATCCTATTGGACTTTTTTTTATAGGATTATAATCCTATAAGAAAATATCCAATAGGATTTGTTCCAAAATCTTATAGGATTTTTTTATTGGATTTCCAATAATCGGAATCCTATTGGACTTTTTGACTAGGGTGCGGAGTTGCGGAGGCCTTTCTGCAAGATTTTGGAGACGCAGACGCAGAATGAACTTCAAATTGGTAGGGATACAATTTCATTTATTCAGCTGGCTTTTTTGATTTTTTGTTTATCTACCCCTATAGCTCTGGTCCATAGCTCTATTGTTGTGTTTAGGCGGGCCTGTTCTATTATGATTCTGAATGAGCTCGATCTGCTAGGGCTAGTTTTACTTTTAATTAGGCCTACAACTTTTATTATACGTCTATGGTGGGCAATGCTGTTGGTTCTCTCTCTCTCTCTCTCTCTCTCTCTCTCTCCTTCGACTGCGTATGTATGTCGTCTGTGCGCGGGAGTTGTGCCTTAATGTTGCCGCTGGCATTACACAATAACACAGTTAAAGGCATCATTCAACTTGAGAGCCACAAGGTTGGCTGCCTTTCTCTTTCTTCTACCAGCATGTCTGTGAGTGTCCTGCATGCTGCTGTCAACGGTCGCTCATTCATTTGCGAGAGATAAACAACTTTGTGCCTTGTTAAAAGTGACAAATCAAGCTACATTTGAAGGGACATTCTGTGATCACCACGGACATGACTCCTCCTTACAACAGCCATTTATTCAGATCCCAGAAGAAAGAGAGAGAGAGAGCCCAGGCAGAAGGTTCCCTGGCAAAAAAAAGTCCTCGTGTCACTTCTAATCACTGAAGGGTTGTGCACTGAGGCAGTGAGGCAGGGAGATGTGTGAGATTTTATGCACAGTCAATTCCAATGCTCATCCTCTCCATTGTCGCTGACCGTGGTGCTAAAATGACAGCGTCATTATTTCTTCTTTTTGCATGGCTGCCATTCACCCCTTCTCCCCACCCCCACCCTTCACCCCTAATCCCAATCAACATGCTTCTCCCCAGTCCCCACTTTAATGAAAAGGAGCCTAAGGAGGCTACAAACTTGTGTGTGACGTGTGTGTGTGTGTGTGTGGGGGGGGGGGGGTTGTGTGTCACAGCTGGTCAAGGTCGGTCAATTGGGAAGAATAAAAAATGTCCTTGGAACATATTAATATATAAATTATGTCAAAAATCTTAAATGTTTTTTTTTCCTTTTCTTTTTTTTAATGGGGGTAGCCGATCTACGAGCTCACAATATGTCACGATTAATGCATTGTGAGTTTGTAGGTTGTCTCTTTTCGATTAGACTACCAGTAAGATGCCCTGAGGGTGAGTGACGAGTTTGCGTGCACACATCCGCCTGGGTGACGGCAGACTGCTGGCCGAGCGCTGGCACTTTCGCATGAGGGGTCAGATCAACGTATGGAATGAATTCTGTACTGGCCATATAGAGCGTGTCTTGAGTGTACACAGTACATGGTTTGATGAGGTCAGATCATCATATGGATTGTCAGAACAGGAAGGACGGGTGGGGGAGAATCAACATATGGAATGTTAGAACAGGTCAGTCAGTTCCACTTGATGTCACGAGGTGTGACCATATATGGAGTCATGATGTCACGAGGCGTGACCATATATGGAGACGTGATGTCATGAAGCGTGACCATATATGGAGGCGTGGGTGACTAACGGACAGATGGACGGGAGATGCATGTTTTCATAGTAAATGCGACCTATGGTCGCAAATACAGTGGTAGTGTTTTGGGCAAAAACATTTCTCTGAAGAACCAGTTTCGGTTCCAGTTGACACCTTTTATATGTCCGTCTTCGCTGCACTCAGTAGCCATCTCAGGGGAATGCAACCCCTTGATCCAACAGGAGAAACATCGTACCCGTTACATGCTTGGAATTTGCCGTGCTGATTTCACAAACGTGGAGATTTGGACTCGTTAAATGAGATCCATGGGTTATGCTCCAGTGAAGACCGCAATAATTGCCTCCGCACTCGATGCTGATCCGCGTTGTTGTGCTCAAGATTGTTGGCAGGCAGCGCCGTCCCCTCCCACCTGCACCTGAAGGAATTTGAGATCTTCATTAAAATGGGGAGAGGGCCTCCTTTTCCTTACATCACTGCCACCCCATCCCCAGATCTGGCAAATGGGTTTGTGTGAATACATCCATTAAATTGGATTCCTGGCCTGCGGGGAATGGCAGGCGGAGAGAGAGGTGTTCGAACCTGGAAGACAGGATGATATGCATTTTGGGGAGGACGGGGAAACGGTCCCCGTCGTAATAACATGGCTATTTGGTCTGCTTAAGCCCCAATTTCCACAGTTCGAGCCACTGATGTATTTCAGACAAAGTCAATTTGGGGGGTGAGCCGGGTGGCTGATCACAATGGAATGGTCGTCAGGCCAGCTCAATTTGGAGTTGCAAGATTTCCCAGGAGTGGGACATTTTAGTTTACAAACTTATTTAAAACCTTGCTTGGTTGTAGTATGACATATTTAGTAGGCTAAATGTATCATCTCCTCTGTGCTGTACTTAGCCCTTTGTGTTATACCAAGGCTTAATTGATCCCAGTAAAAATCTATGCATTGACATAATTTTCATTTCAGTGAATCGCCTATTTTCGGTGCATGACATAATGTAGGCCAACAGCAGGGGTTGTAGGCCTAGGGGCAACAAATCTTTGTGGAGGATTTTTTAAATGTACATTAGCCTAACCACTCCTCCTTGGCCTGAGAAGCATTGAAGACCCCTGATGTACAGTATAAATCAAAATCAGGCATAAGTTTATGATTGACACCAGGAACCTGGAATGTAAATGAAAGCCATGGCAGCTCATCACAGGGTTAAATGAGAGGCAGTGCTTCACAGATCAGTGTCCCGCTGCTTTCAATCACTGCATGCGTTTTGTGGACGATTCATGGGAGCCCGATTCCAGACATATTATTCATCTCATGCTTCTCTGGACATGAGCAGATGAGGTCCCTGCAGTCCATTACCTTCCAATTAAAATGGGTTGTAAAATGCCGTGAACACTTATTCTATTTTGGCGACGGCCCAGGAAATCCCTTGTTCTGCTTGGAATAAGATTGCACTTGTCCACTGCTTTGAGACCAGAACTGGCCTAACATTGTTGCAGGGAAAGAGGAAATAATGCAAAGTGACATAATGTTGGAAAATCCATCTGTTTCATGACGTTGAAGCTCTCCCGGCACATGAAAAATGTATAAGTAAAGTAGTCTATGCTGTCACATACCAAATATCATGGCAATGCACAGTCGCTTGTCTTCCGACAGAGAAGGTCAAACACAGTACCATCCTAGATAACAAAATGAGGTATTGTGCATAGCCTCCTTTTGTACAATGATATATTTCATTATATCTCATTGTAAATGCAGCAGGCGAGTTGCAATAACATATCTTGTTTGCATTTATGTCAAGCTTTCACTTTTCATTTCAGTCTCACCACAAGACAAAACTAGCACTAACACAATCAACAGTCTTTCTTCCCGCCAAGCCGGGTGGCTTACAGAGGGTTGTGTAAGTCATATGGGTTTAAGTTGTCCGGAGGCTGCAGGGGGAAATGGGTAAAATATGCTGGCAAGTCTTAAAAGGATCTAATAAGGCTAATATGAATGAATGAATGAATGAATGAATGAAAATCCCATATGGGATTATATGACACATTTCCCAGAATACACTGACTACAACACTTCCTGTTCATACATTATTCTAACAAACAAACAAACAAAACAAAGAAAATAAAATAAAACGAAAACAATCATAACAAGGCCATTTTACATATAAATGGCCCTCCTCCTCAATGACCAGGCCTTCTCAAGGTATGAGGCAAATGAAAAAGTGTACTTTTGAAACAGGCGCTTCAGTCTCTCGAAGTCCTCCAACCATACAAATTCATGGTTTGGGTCTATCTTATTAAAAAGTCTCTCCCTAATGGAATTGTAGAATGAACAGTAAAAAACAAAATGCATTTCATTTTCGATTTGCTTTAGATCACACAGACTACATAGTCTATCCTCCTCCACCGTGCCTACATATCTACCTGTCTCAATATGCAGACCAAGTATGCCAGCTCTAATTTGGGCACACAAGGATCGTTTTTTCTTTGTCATATTATACTGTACATAGTTTTCTGTCTCGTAGACCTGTTTTATCTCACAGTATGTGCGGAGCTTTGGTTTACACCATATATCCAGCGCCCATCTATCCTTTACACCCTGAAAAATAATTGATTGTATTACTTTAACCTCTACTTGTTGTTTACTATAATAGTGGTCCTCATAACCAGCTCTCATAAGAATATCGTACATGTCCGTAGCCCATACGCCCCTGATCGAAGTATCCCACACAAGAATCTTTCTTACAATTCTGTTAGAGTTCAACCCCAGTATTCTGTTCCACAGACGTACCATGTGCACACTCCACCGTACCTCATTGGGTTCCCACCCCGTATCCCCCAAGATAGCCAGGGTTGGTGTGAATTTGTTAATAAGACGAATATGCCTTAGGCCATGCAAAATAATACTTTGGTCTCCGATTGGCTGTCATTTTTGGGCTGAGTAGGTACAGTATTTTTTTTTTTTTTTTTTGGGGGAAGGATGGGTAGCAAGGATTTTTATTTTTATTTCTTCCTACGGCAATGATGGATAGGCTTCTTCTAGCTCACAATGCGGACGCGTTGTGAGCTTGTAGAGTGGCTATTTTGGGTGTGCGGTACCGCCGCCGCGCAACGAAGTCGAAGTATAGGCACAATCGAAACTAAAATGAGAACATGCAGAGATTCATTCATTTCGAGTGGAGAGCACTGCATTCAGCACTGCATGCTGAATGCTGAGTGAAGTGAACCGTTCCGAAACAGATAGGCGGCGGCCTATCTGTGTCATGTCACGTATGTGTATAAGTGTTGCCCGTTGGGCTTAATTCTTATGTGTTCATGATTTAATCCGAGGGACTGTCACCTCTCTATCTCTCTCTCTCGCGCGCGCAACACTAGTACACAGGTCCGTGTTGTGTTTTTTTTTTTCATTTTAGATGAAAGAAAACTTTATTTTGACTTCGCACGGCAGGTGGTCTCACCAAAGAGAATTTTAGTGACCAATTTTTTAGTCGGTCGATTTCTGACTTATTTTTTTCACCAAATGCCAATAAAATCATCTGAGTCGCGTATATTTAATAGAGTCGGTCGGCAACCGGAGACCAAACTATTATTTTGCTCGGCCTTAACACATTTAGAACTGGAACCTCTGTTGGGGTTTTTACCTTTCAAGACAGGAACCCCTCTTCCTGCAATAGGGTAATGGTCAGTTTTTTTATGGATTGACTCTGATGCCAAGCACTCACAATGATGTCCCACTATTGATTTTATACATCATCATGCAGTCTCTGCCCTTCCTCTGGCCATTGTAAAGCTTCAAGCCTGCTCTGTGTGACAAACAACAGAGAGGTTAGCCTGCATGTACTGTAATCTGTTATGTGCCCCTCACAATTGATTCAGTGTGGCACTCGCGGGACCTGGAGAGGTCATAGGATGGCCGACCAAATCTTTGATATATGAGACAGAGGGCCTCCCTGTAATCTACAGTAGCATGATACAGAGTAAAGAACATTGAATCGTATCTCCTTCGCAGTGTGGACTGCCAAACAACCTGGCACGCAAATATTCATATACCATAAGCTTTTGTCTGGCCTTTCTATCGGTTTTGTAGTTAGCCTTAAATATTATAGGCCCAATTGTTCATAACAATGTTGGTTGAGTATATTATAGACATAATGCCAAGTTGTCACATAAGTCACATTGGAATTAGATATTTATGTATGTATGTAAAGATGCTGCTCCTCGGGATTTGTTTGAAATGTAATGATGTGTCTCCCTGCATCTGTGTTCATGGTTCCACAACCACAAGCAGTAAGAAATGCTAGAAATCATCGCTTGGTTAAATGGGACCAAGCTGTCTCCTCCTCTCTGCAGTGCCCCGAGACCCGTTTAATCCAGTTTGGTTTGATAATGGTTGAGAAATACCCGCAAAGAAGCAGCGTCTGAAGATTGGGAGATAATCGGATAAAGGTGACACTAATACGCAGGCATTACTTTATCATGATTTATGGAGGACAATTGTGGAGGGTGGGGCTATGGGTGCGTTTTGGATTATAATGAGAACCAAAATATGACAGAGGAATTTATACTCCGTCATAAAACGGACTATGGAGAAGAAAAGAAAAAACAAGTGAGGATAGGATACATCATACATCTTCTCATTCTGGCCAATCACAATTTGCGTTCTCACTTTTGTCTTCAATGTTTGTGAACACAAACACACAAAGCTGGCCATTAATTGTCAGTGGCATTCAAGGCATACAATGTTTGAGCTGGACATAGGAGGGGCTAGCACCCCTCAGTAATATCTAGCTCACAATGCAATGCGATGTGAGCTTGTACATAGACTATTTTCCTGTAGTCCGGTGCTTCCAGTTAGACACACTCATTTATTACGATTTTTTTGTACTCATGGCCAGTGACGTAATTTGCGTATTAAATCATTAACTGCACTAGTCCCATTCGAGCAATGTGTGCTATTATCTTTGCATTGACTTACATTGTCTACTCTAGAAGAGTTAGTTTGCACCTTTGCATTGATTTTAATTGTCTTAGTATTGACATCTTTTCATGTCTTGCACCGGGCAAAACATGTGCTTCACGTTGGCTGTGAACACACAGTTAAGTCCTGTTACTATAGTAAGGCTAAAAGCAAAGTTAGTAAACACTGTCTCAGATACAGTATACAGTCATTTATTTTAAGCAGGAATATCTTACAATATGGAAATGATTTGTATGTTTACATTTTTTGTTCAACTTAAAACTTATATAGGCTACTTAGTTGACTGCAGGGGCCATTAGTGTCCTCTTTTTGTCCTCTACACCGAAAATAGCCGAATACTTTACTTATTGCACGTCACAGCCTTGTAGGCATGGACAAATGGCCATGCTATTTGCTGTACAACAGCACTACCATGTACAAACATAACAGGGCACAGCCCTGCCCAGAGGCATGTGCGTATGTGCTCCTATTTACCACCACAGAGCCAGTGAGTCATGGGCTTTTTCCATTGCAGCTGGGCAACACTGGCCTTCGTCACTGTGTTGTTAAGCTTTCAATAGCAGCCTTTAGACAGGGGAGCGATGGAGCTCTTGTCATTATGTGGAAACACAAGAGAAGTCAGTATACTCAGGTCCTGCTGACATATAGAAGCCAGATGGGTATATAGAATGTTCTGAATTTACTAGTGACTTTACCTCTGTTACAATGAACATCCTGCATATTCAATGTCGAATATTGAAGCTGTGCTTCAAAAGAAAGATGACATTAATCCCTGCATGGGCATACAGATCTCTCAAGGGTCAGACGCCAACACGTGTTATGTTCCGCGGCCTTAATTAAAGATGCCTGACTCTGTGTTTGTCATTAGTGGTGATTTCTCAGAGGAGTCAATAGTGTAGTTCCCCATTAATTCATCATCCAATAATCCTCAGGTGCATGCCATCATCTTCTGCCAAGCTCACAGCCATTAAAGACCATCTGCTCTTTGTATCTAAACTTGATTGAAACGACGGTCTTCTAATGAAATTATATAAATAACCCCTTGAACATGAAACAAAACAAGCATGAATATGTTGAAGCCCACTGCGCAGCAGTGTGTCCAATTCAACCTTATGGCATGTACTGTACATTTTAATGACGATTTTGCAAAGCTGCCTTTGTGTGTCCTGAATTTGGCATTGTATGCCCATGGCTTGCTGGCAGGTGCAGTTAACCCATTTTGAGCGGGAACCCCTTTTGGTGGTTATATACATTATGTTATAATTTAGCTATTTAAAAATAGCAGATCTACAAGCTCATAGCGCACCACCGAGTGGCGTGCTATGAGCTTGTAGGTAATTTTTTTTATTAATCGTTAAAATGTGCCTTAAATCTTTCAGAAAATTGTCATGATTTAGAAAACTTATTTTTTTAATTTCCACGTCAGGCCTAATGGGTTAAGCGTTAAGGAGTGGGATAAGGGAGCAGGGAGACTAGAGAGATTTAGGGCTGCATGGGTTTCCAGGTACAGTGCTGCACGCTGTTAGGGCTTTAATGAACGTTAAAGCAGAAAGTTTTGTCAAACAAAGCCAGTAGATGATGTTTTTCTCCCTTTTCTTTTTCTCCATAATGTCTGATTGGAATTACAATGAGCCTTCTTGGGTTCTCAGTTCTTTATTCTGCTTGACTTCTTTTGTTCCATTAATTTCCTGTCTCCTTTTTTCTTTGTCATGTGCTGAGACGGTATATGTACACTTCTCTCATGCAGCAAACACACCAGGGACCTCTTAGACTCACAAGTTTATTAATCGCTTCCATTAAATAGAGACTGCTGACAATATCACAGCCTTGTGTCAAAACGAGTACAGAGTAACAAAATAATAATGCATAAATAAATAAATACAAAAGCAGTACTAGGCGTATGTTTGTTAGCGTCCGTTCTCACCACTGTTTTAGCAACTACATTGCGTAAACACAACTGCATTTAGATGTCACCAGGTGTTGGTAGGCGGCGACTATAGTGCCATTAGCATGTATGTTGTATGCCACTGTTTTCATGAAGGCCACATTTATTGCATACATTTTTCCAAGTCTGAATTTTGATCCAGTACAATAATGATGCACAGCCTGGGAAGGTGGTGGGGAAAAAAGGTATATACACAAATCTGTATTTCCAGACAGAAACCATGCATCAGCGAAGAACATTAAACTCACTACACTTCATGGCAGTGGACACCCACTGATATCATCTGGAGAGAGAGGGAATAGATAGAATATAAATTAGCGGGAATGATGGCAACAAATCACTATTAGTTAAAAATAAGCTGCCACGACATCAGACATTGGTTGACATGTAAAGAGAGAATAAACCCTTTGCTCCCTGACCCCCCCCCCCCCCCCCCCCCAAATGGCAGTATCCAGACAGCCACTTGGAAGTGATGAGGTCCCTGTAACGTCCTGGCAACTGTCGCAACCGATAAATTTTCCTCAGTGAGAGTCAGGTCCTGGGATGCGCTAATTGCTTTATTGATTCAGAGTTTTGCTCCACGACAGCACCTGATAAACACATCAGGGAGACAGGGGAGAAAGCACATGGGTCCTCGGCGCTTTCCCTACCTGCCTCCTCATCATTCTTAATGTCTGGGTAACTCAAGCTTCAGGGTGGTGACTATATAGCCAGCCCCTCGCTTCTTTTTCCTCCTTCCTTTTTTACTATCCACACATCACTGCGGTTATACATTTCCACGCAGCGAGGGGAACATGTGGAGAATCGCTTTCAGATCATCTGTCGGTGTGTTCCTGCAGGTGATGCTGGAGGGGGCGTGGGAGATAATGGCGGAACGGCCGTAAACGGCGAGTGGGACGTTTGTCTTACATGGCTCTCCGTTTCGCAATTCACTTAACGTGGTAACAAAAGAACAGAGATCCAGCGCAGATTTAATTAAAACGGTGGCTCTGGCTTTACGCCTGTCTTTGTTTGGTTATGCATCGCTGGGTGCTTTAAAGGCAAGGTAGACCACCTAAAGCAGTCCGCGAAGCAGAACCACTGACTTCATTATGAAAAGACTAAACAAAAACAAAGGAGATACACCTTTGTCTGTCTCCTCTGACAACAATCAAATATCTAATGGGACAGAGAAAAAGGCCACAGAAAGTGTGCGCTGTGGCCCACTGACTGCACCGATCAAAATCTAGTTTCTCACCCTCCCTCATCAATATTAATAGCCACCAAACATTTTGGCAGCAGTTTACTGAATACCTGGCCAAACCACAAGCTGAAACTTGGCCCACAAATTTCTCACGTTGGCCCACAACTAACTATACATCACACACCGCCACTCCGCCATTGTACCCGTCTGTCTGTCCCCCCCCCCCCCCCCCCCCCAGTCTTTGAATCACATGTGAAAAATGTGGTTTACAATATGTCGGAGAGACAGGTAAAACAATAGGTACTAGGCTGGGACGACACAGATACAATATTAACAATGCCAAAAAGACAACCACAAGATTGGTGCAACATTTTATGGCGCACGGCATTGGAGCTCTAAAATGCGCTGGACTTCAACACAATCCTAACTGGACAGTAGGACAAAGACGTTTTAATGAAAAACAGTGGATTAAGAACCTCAACACGGATTTTCCTCGAGGCTTAAACATGCCTAAAATTAGATCTTGAACACTAAAAAACTTAAACTCAGGATTAAACTGGAGAAATCTAAAAGTGATTGGATCAGACTTCCTTCGGATACATGGCGAATGCATTTATTCCTTGCATTGTGCCTACACATGTCGCGACCTGCGGTCGCGACATGTGTAGGCACAGTGCACTGAAATCTTTTAATTCCCCCCCCCAGTCTTTGAAGCGCGTCCTCACGCTTCTCACTTGACACCGCGGACCGCCGCACACGATGTCCTTTACTACCAGAATTCCTGGATGGTGTAATATGAAATATGATAATGATCAAGTGGAGGAAAAAAAAGGTGACTGTCTGTGTTCAAAAAGTGTCATATATTTTTTAAATGCACTGTTGGTCTATGCCTGACAGGAGGACAGTTTTTGTACAGCCACAGTAGTATGTCTTTAATGGGATTGTCATATTCCCACCTATCAAAACTGTCATTGTTTTAGCGTCATGAATAAATTATGAGAGCTATTGATAGAAGGTAAATGAAAAGTAAGACTGTTGGGACTATCAGAGCTCTGATATAATAGACATGAACAGAAATGGGAATGGGAGGCCATTTTCAGGTATCAGACATGACCTTATACTGAGACTTCGAGTTAGTTGTGCCAGACTGCCAGTAAATGGGTGTGCCATCAAATTTGATACTAGAAGAAGCAGTAGGCCTTTTTAAAAACTTTTTTTGTATTATTCCTTAAAGGGGTACATAAGTTGATCCATGTACTTTGGTGGACCTCAGTCCATTTCCAAGTGAACTGAGTTGCAGTTTGTCAGAGAACAACGCTACTCACACAAAGATGGCTGGAATTGGAAACCGGTTTCTCTCTCTCCTTCGTTACTTTTATATGGCACTGTTTGACTCTCTCTTTCTCTCTGTCCCCATATCCACACTACATTTTATCACTGAATAGTGATAAAATGGGGCTGGCAGAGATCCCAGGAAAAAGATTCCCATGGGATTGCTCACGCTCCAGGGATTTATTAAAATATACTCCACTTCTTTGTAAGATTTTGAAATGAAGATAAGTAGGGGCATGCACCAGTTCACCCGTATTTCTTTTAGCAGTCTTGTTACTACTATAGCACCACACTATAGCACAACTACGGCATGGTACAAGGGAAGTAAAACAAGGTCACCTTACAGTACCTATGGTGGTCATAAAATACATGGTCTGGGAATGCAAGACTGTTGTGCATGCTGCTGCGCTAGCTTTTCTCTAATACAGTATGGTTGAGGCACACTGGTGTGCCATGAGACAAACCTCCATTGTAAGAAACGGCTCGTGTTAGCAGTAGCTCACAATGTTCCTTTCTTCCGGAAACGTTAAGCGATGCGATACAAAAATCACATCCGAACCTCGGATGGATGATGATCACCACGGACAATAAATGTATTGTCAATACTTTGTGTGCGCTATTTCCCAATATGGAAGCAAATTATATTAAATTCACTTGTTTTTCCTTTGTGATTAACTGAAAATATTTGTTTTCAGAAATTTTCGGAAATACTAAAAATGTCCAATCTAAAAGGTCACAATGTGAGATATTTTAGCTATGAATACAAGTGTGCTTTGAGATTTAGACTTTTTACTTTTTAAGTTTTTGTGCTCAAGGTGCAGCAATCAGTGTTGTACTGCATGCAAGTTTTTTTTGAGTACTTGGGGAATTTGGTCTTTAGACCATGTAGCCTATTTATAAAGCACCTCATCGTTGTTAGTTGCCCAAGCCTGCCAACTTTAGATTTAGCAATGCATCAATATTCCATCTCCTAGTGGGGGTGGAATATCAATACACTGTTCAAAGAAAGAAAAGTTTTTATCCTAGACTAAGGTGCAATTCATACTCCTATTTTAGAGCCGAATAAAAGTCGGCTCGGCTCTGTAGAGCCTACAATGTGACGTCATTTGAGGTTCGGGGGGGTGGGTACTGTCCTAAAGTCGGCTCTTCGGTGCTACTGAAAATTTCTGACGAGCCGGAATCATTTCGGCACTACAGCTGTAAAATAGGAGTATGAATCGGCCCTATGCCTTTAAACAAATGACAGCTTTTTGTTGTAGGCTATTTGTTTGTCGTAATGTATATTTTGTCTTCTATTTGGTCAATCTGCCTGAGTGGACTAAGTATACCAGGAAATAGATTTGCAGGGGGCACAAATGGGTTTGATTTTTTGTCTACATGTTTCTCTATAGTTAAATCCATAGCCATAGGCCTGCAAAAAACGATTTCACTGACACTATCACTTCTTTGCACATCTGGGTAAAATGCAGGTGGATGATTCACCCGCCTCGGTACAAACAAAAGGAATAAGCCTTTCGGTAACAATCACTGTACATTTGTAGCATTTGTGGCACCCTATGGGTAGAAGTAAAATTGCTTTTTGTTTAGAGGCCGCTCAATGTGTGGTTCAAATTTGGCATTTGTGGCATTTGTTCCTGTAGCCAAATGCAATGGATTCAGTCCGATACATCTTGATTACATGACTTCAGAGATAACATGGCCGATTTGAAACATTTGGGGGTGGAGTTTCGTCCATGGCATACTGGGAGTGTATCAGTGTACATGCAAGTTTCACACTGATCGGTCCACCGGGGTTGGAGATTTTCTGTTCACTTACAGACAGACAGACGTCTGTCTGTCTGTCTGTCAACAATCAGAATGGAGAAAGCCATTGCGGCACATTGTGAGCTTGTACATCTGCTGTTTTCAAATGGCGGAAATATAATAATAATATACAGTATAAGTGCTGAAGTGAACGCTGAAGTGGATGGTGTGTTTTGTAATAATAATCAAAATCACAAAAAAGTAACTAGTACATAAAGTTTCCATAATTGTAGTGGAGTAAAAGTAGTCTACTATATTTTGAGGTGTAGTGGAGTAGAAATACAAGAAAGTAAGAAATACCTAAAATTGTACTTAAGTACAGCAGCCTACTTGAGTAAATGTACGTAGTTACTTTACACCACCGGTGTCAGGAAAATGAGACCTTCGAGGGTCTTCTCCTGCTGATGTCTGCTTGCTCTCAAAAGCAAGCTGAAAGCAAACTGACTGCTGTTTTTTAGCAGCTATTTGACAGCTCTGTGGAGTCCCTGGTGGTGGTGGTGGAGGGGAGGATGTGATCATGTACCTTGCAGACTGCTTTAAAAAGATGGAACTAATTCAAATGAAATCTGCCAAGAGATGGAGTTACTCTCTGGTACAGTGCAAGGAAAGTCATTCATTCTTGGGAAGTTAGAGTCTGCTAAACATTTCCTTCCTTTTTGCTCCCTAGGGAAATTGTAACTTACAGTAGTATATTATTTACCATAATGCGTGCTTGTCAGCTTGTCATTATGCGGCATAAAGCTTTTAGGACTCTGTCCCTTTAGATTGTGAGAATCCACACATAGATATAGCTTTTCTTGTGACCATCGTGCTCTGACTTACTGTATGGTGCGTTACCCGTTCAAATCATAACATGGAAATAAAGGTAATGGGTCGCACACACCAATACTGCATTTTAGTTTTTATTCTTGCATGATGGATCAAAGACAAACGTTTCGGCTATCCAGCCTTCATCAGTGTCAATCCACACATTACATCTTGAGATAATGTGGTTGACAAACAGATGGACAGGTGTAAAATCATTTTCGCACAAAAAATGGTTTACATCTGGGATGCTCCTTAAAAGCCAGACCAATCCGATTCCCCTTTCTTGATGACCATAGAGGACAAAATTTATATTTCTGTGCCATTAGCTTTTAGCTATGTCCTTTGTCATGCCCAATGGATGTTTATCCACTGATGTTTGTTTTCAGTTAGATAATAAACCATTATTAGGTTGGCATACAATTTAACTTTAAGCTGCTTACATTTCAAAGCGTGTGCAATTTTGTTTTTCATGTTGGTAATGAGCTGGCCAATACATTAATTGCCAATTAATTGTGCAACTAGGTGCCTTTTTTATTATTTTGGCACAACTTCAGCCATTCAATTTGGCCTTGTTAGTCCATTTGCAACCCATTCAAATTGACATTTTAAATTCAAATTCGTTTTTAAAGACATCGAATGTGAAATAGCTAATCAGTCTTTCTGAAGTACAAATAACTTGAGTTCAGTTAGACAATTCAGCTCAGGATGAACCATTTACCATTTATTGCAATGCTATTGCATTCAGATTGGTGGTGTGAGCTCCTGTGAAGCTACAGATTATCTGCACTGGCATGACACAGAATCTGAGATCACAAACCCCCGAAGAGACAGACTGTGGGTGTATGTATGAATTAACCAAGTGACTTGTGGGTGTATGTATTAATTAACTTGTTGGCTAAATAAATAAATAAATACATCAGCTATTTTCAAATAGTAAAATATTTGATGTAAATCCCACTTTCAGAACTATTGGATTAAGGACCCTGTCTGCTGGCCTGGGTTAAAAGACAAATTATGTTATTATTTCACACTGACAAATATGATATATTATGCTATACCTACAATTCATGCATCACTCGATTAATTATTTGCCTATTGTCAGATCTTCACTCCCAGGACAGTTCCAAAATGAGTCTTTCTTTTATGTTAAATGAAACTCAAATAGCTCAAATGTAAATTCTTTGTTAGTATGATTCCGGAGTTATTGTTTTACTACCTTTCATGAAAGTTGCGCACTCAATCCACATAAAGGCAAGCTATAGGCGATGAACTGCTGTTTTTAAACATCATGCACAGTAAGAAACAGAAATGGAATTTGACATGGGATGGCAGCTTTTTTATTTTCATTTCAATGTTCAAATAAACTCAGTGTGAATATATAAAGAATTGCATGAGTCTCTCTCATCAAAGACAGATTTAGCCAATTATGTGCCCAGCACTGCTGTATAACCATTCATATTCATACAATGAGCGTGACATGCCTATTACACTTGAAAAGGCCAGGCTCCTATCTGCGCTCGGCACATTGTTGAATGTTTTAACTGTTAGCGAGATAAGGAACAAGACTAACTCCACAAGCAGTTCAGTGTTTCAGCATTTGATGTTATCAGCACATCTCACCCCTGAAAAATTATATTCCATCATCTATCTTATCTGTACTTGATGTTATTAAATGTAGCATTCGGAAAGCTTTATCAATATTGGAACTAGTGTAGTCAGTTATCATTCCACCAAGCAAAGCATATCCTTACCAATTCTGTAGAGGAAAGAATTAGGCAGCATAAGACTTTGTAATTACATACAAGGAGGTGATGTCAGGGTACTATGCCATATTGAACGTGGGAACCGAATATGTCCCCAAGCACAGAAAATAAATGAGAAACAAAAAAGTTAATTAATGGTGTAACTAAACGTCTCAGGTGACAGCGGTTAATGAGATTTAATTATTGTAATAAATATCCAGAGGCTCCGGTGTTGTACACGCATGATGAGGAGTCTATAATGTAATCGTGAATTTGAGTGTCTTCTTTTATTTAATACAGTATTGGTGAAGTATAATTGAAGGCAATCTTCCTCAGTTTTACTGATTTGTTGAATAAGACAGTTGTAATGGAAAAGAAAATAGGTAATTTATACAGTATGTGCATGGACCAATTCATGTCATATTTGTTTGAGAATCGGATAGTTTAACATTTGGTGCATATATTTGTATAAATGCACCACGTCCCTGTGTGTATGTATGTACGTCTGAAACCCACGTAACTCGAGAACCTTTCGCCCCACTGACTTCGAATTCGACACACGAGTTCCACACCACCACAGGGAGTGCAGTGCCCGGTGTCAAGTCTGTTGTATAGCCGGTTGTCCAGAACCAGTACAAAAGCCTCTGCCCAGGCTCTGAAAAGGGCCCCTGCCCAGGCTCTGGACCGGGCCCAAATTAGCCAATTGATCACACCTGATTACCCCTAGATCTCCATATATGGAGCTGGCCTGTTCTGACATCACAATGATGTTCTGACATCTGCATTGACTCCATATTTTGGCATGCCTGACAAAGAACTATATATGGGCATCAAAGAGACTGTGACACCAACTTGCATCGTTCCAAGTAGGCCAACTAGTGCCAAATAGGCACCGCTATAGTTAATGTGCAAAGGGTTGCTGTATTTCCATTTATGATGACGACAGTGGTGGTTTTCTTATTTTACATTTTTTTTATATTTTTTATTTTGGCATATAATATAAATGCATATAGTCTCACAAAAAACACTTGGTCATCATGCACTGTAACTTATGTCACCCATAGCTCTCAAGTTTCCTCTGACCCAAGCATTCTTTCGAAATTTGCTAAATGTACAATGAATAAATCAAATCAAATCAAATCAAATTTTATTTATAGAGCACATTTTCAAAGACCAGGAGGCCAACCAAAGTGCTGTACAGGAAAACATGACACAACTTACACAAGTAACATAGTAAAACAAAATCAAAGCAACACAAAAGTACACAGGTTATATTACAAAATCGAAGCAACACAAAAAGTACACAGGTTAATTAGGTCAAACATTAAAAGCCAGGTAGAAGAAATGGGTTTTTAGTAAAGACTTAAAGGCCTCTAAGGAAGGAGCAGACTTAATATGAGGGGGTAGACAGTTCCAGAGTTTGGGGCCAGCAACTGAAAAGGCACGGTCACCTCTGGACCTGAGATTTGAATTGGGCACAGTCAGGAGCCGCTGGTCAGCTGACCTCAGGGCCCTGGATGGGGTGTAAGGGACCATGAGTGACGATAAATACAGGGGAGCCAAACCGTTAAGAGATTTAAAAACAAATAATAAGATCTTAAAATCAATTCTGAATTTAACAGGAAGCCAGTGGAGGGAGGCAAGAACGGGAGTGATATGATCACGCTTCCTCGTACCAGTGAGTAGGCGTGCGGCGGCATTTTGGACAAGCTGCAGACGTCTGAGGGTGGACTGGTCCATGCCTACATATAGCGCATTGCAATAATCGAGCCGCGATGAGATAAAAGCGTGGATAACTCTCTGAAGGTCAGGTTGGGAAAGGTAGCCCTTGATCCTGGCCACTAGCCTAAGTTGATAAAAACTTGCTTTGACCACGGAGCTAATCTGTTTATCAAATTTAAGGTTGTTATCAAAGAACACACCCAGATTTTTGACAGATGAGTGGATATTTGCACTGAGGGGTCCCAAAGTGGCAAGGGACGGGGCTGACTGTTGGCCAAAAATGATAACCTCCGTCTTACTTTCGTTGAGGGTGAGAAAATTATTTAGCATCCAACTTTTGATGTCGGAGATGCAATCGAGGAGTGGCTGGAAGGGGTCTGTGAGCAGACTATTGGTGTTTAGAGGAAGATAGAGCTGCACATCATCCGCATAGAAATGAAAAGAGACATTATGCTTCTTAATTATGCTTCCTAGGGGCAGCATATATAATAAAAATAAAATGGGGCCTAAGATAGAGCCCTGGGGAACTCCGCAGAACAGGGGGGCGGTGCGTGAGGAGTATTCCCCGAGCCTGACAGCAAGACTCCTGTCAGACAGGTAGGATCTAAACCACAGTAGAGCCGTACCAGTGATACCTACATAATGCTCTAACCTGGAGAGCAGGATGCTGTGATCCACGGTATCAAAAGCGGCAGTCAGGTCCAAAAGGACCAGGGCGGCCGGACTACCTGAGTCAGCGGTTAAACTCAGGTCGTTAAAAACCTTAAGTAGGGCCGTTTCGGTGCTATGACCAGGTTTAAAACCAGACTGAAAAGTATCATGGATACCATGAGTAGTTAAAAATGCTTGAAGCTGTATGTAAACTACTTTTTCTAAAACTTTAGATAAAAATGGGAGCTGGGAAATAGGTCGGAAATTAGCGAGGAAAAGGGCGAAAGGGCCTTTCTGTGTGTGTGTGTGTGTGTGTGTGTGTGTGTGTGTGTGTGTGTGTGTGTGTGTGTGTGTGTGTGTGTGTGTGTGTGTGTGTGTGTGTGTGTGTGTGTGTGTGTGTGTGTGTGTGTGTGTGTGTGTGTGTGTGTGTGTGTGTGTGTGTGTGTGTGTGTGTGTGTGTGTGTGTGTGTGTGTGTGTGTGTGTGTTTGCATGTTCTCCCCGTGTCCCCTAGGGTAGGTACCCTCACAAAAAACATGCAGTAATCCTGGTCACTAAACTGCCTCCCCCTGGCCAGCCGGGGCGGGGAAAGGAACTGGTTGGAATAACGTGTTCCTTCCACGCGCTACGTCCAACCAGGGAAACTCCCCCCTGTCAGGTGTAAAGGAGCAACTTGGACACTCAGGCATGAAGGAAGCATGAGTTCAAGTCCGTTGCTCTCCCCATGTCCCTCATATAATTATGGGGACTAGGTTGGTGGAGGGTGTGTAGAGCCCAGGATCACATTAGATAATTGACACAGGGGTGAAAAATGGGTTACAAAATCGTGGGATAAAAATATATTTAAAAAAAATGTACAATGAATAATAGTGCCTGGGTAAGGCCATGAGGTATATCTGGTGGAACAACTGTGAACTTAAAACGATTACGTTTCATTTTAATTAATTTAGTTTGGTTCTTCAATTATACGTACTAATCTGTGTTTCATTCTCACTGATGTTGCTGCTATGCCTACATTTCCGAAATTTCCTCTGGGGATCAATTAAGGTTTATCTTATCTTCATAAAACATTCCATCACCCCTATAAGACTGTTCACAGAGTGTGCTTGAGAGATACAGAGGCTATTTGACAGCAACTGAAGCCCAGAGCAAGGAGACGGAGACTGAAGGACAGTACAGTTAACTGAACCTACAACATGAGGTCGCACAGCACTACAGTAACATTAGATTAATAACTTTCTGCTTCTGTTTATATAACATAGCCTAGATAATAGTTGCTAGTGCATGGACATATAAAGGTAGACGCCCCTTTCGGCTCTGGAGCGTATGTGCTCAAGGGAGGGCAAAATATTCCCGAGATTCCTTGCGAAGCCCCGCGGAAGCATGAGTGTGCGTCACAGAGCGCATGTTCTGGTCTGATAAGTCCCGTAAAAGATGCGCTGTGATTGGCCAGTAATCACTTGAGTGACAGCGCCACGTAGTGTGCCGTCCACTTCCAGCGTACCAGTGTAAATTATTCCGCCCTCCCTTCAACACACATGGCTCCGCCTCCAACGAACTGCAGCAGCCAATGAGGCATCTATTTTTTTTTATATATGGGTTAGCGCCCCTCACACATTACTGTACTCGACAAAGGTTGCAACTCTCGATTATTGCATAATCAAAGGGGCATAGTAGTAGTGTAAATTAATAATATTGCAATTCATTTATTCAGTTGATTATCATAATAGTTTTCATATGACCAACTTGCCATGGGCAAGAAATGGTTGAAAATGACAGAATAAATAATGCCACAAATGTCTGTTTCACAAAAAGGTAGAAGAAAAATCACACCCGTGTGAAGTGAGGGGCGCTATTAAAGTCTAACTCATGTTGATTAGGTGATGTACAGTAATGGTGATGTAAAACAAACGGTGCAAACACAAACATTAAACACCATTAACAATAAAGAGACAATATGACGTAAATGACACATTATGATGTACATTTTCCCTTCATTGTCAATGCGTTTACAAAACAAACATTGAACTCAAAAAAAAAAAAAAAAACTCAAAAATATGCAATGACAGGAGAATAAATAATGCAAAAAACTGTCTGTTTAACAGATAATAATAATAAGAAACCTATAGGACGTCTAGGATAATGGTTAAACTTTATATAGAACTGACAGACCTCAAATTCCCCCCGCCATGTTTATCCAAGCCTGAAAAGAATGAAGGACTGTTGCTCTCACTTCCATGCCGTGTCTGAAGTACTGGCCACATATATTTGACTATAATTGCCAACCATCAGCACCTTAGACTGCATTCATTTTACCAACTCCCTTCGAGCGCTGTCCTTTGCCCTTTACTTTTCCCTAGCTGTACAACTTTATCCTCTCAGCTTCATGAACTTTCCTCTTGGTTATCTTATGTCATATACGCTAGCCCCATATCACATTTATTTTCCAAGGATGTTACATGTTGCTGTGCACATATTTGTGATCCTGTACGTACCGTGACAATTGAGAGTTGACAAAATGAAGATAAACAGTAACACTCATCACTGCATTTTCTTGTCAACAGACTTTTCTTTGTCTCAACAGCCATCAGACTATTCAATGACTAAGACCACGTTTAAAGGGCCTATGTTTCTATGTCAGTGGTTCTCAAACTATTTCATGTCTAGGATGACAAATATATGAGTTAAAACCGTTTGCTGTGAAAGAATATACAGTATATTCAACGATTTGCACACATTTTCATGAATCTTCAAAAATAGCAGATCTACAAGCTCATAGCGCTCATACTATGAGCTTGTATATCTGCTATTTTTCAATAGCTAAAGTTTAAAATAATGGTTAAAGTGGTTAAAAGAAGCATTGACAGCTAATCAAATCTGCATTTGAAGATGCACTCTATAGCCCTTCAACATGCAACTCCCACACTGTTTTGTGAGAAATGGTCTGCTCCAAGTAAAATCTATGACCTATGGTTCAAGAGTTATAAGCCGAAACCTATAAAGTGCCCTGTTATACAGTAGCACTGTGAGACATTATTGTAAGCGCCTTGTATTGCCTGTCTTCTTATCCTGCTGTGACACCATTCATTTCTACCTCGGGGGACTAATTAAGTGTTCTCAATGAAATTAAACTATGTAACACATAAGAAACCATACTTGACAGTATAGAGTGGCCAAGCTGTGGAGAAAAAAAAGAGGCCCGTATTACACGGATATCCCATTTGACAGGCTGATAGAGATGATTAAGTTGTAACAATTGTTCCAAATGGTAGGAACTGATTATTGCATCACACATCAATTGGACTGCTCTCAGGCAGCCCCCCCTGGATTAACCCATTTTGGTGTTAGCATCATGTTGTGCTTTAGCTATTTAAAAATAGCAGATCTACAAGCTAAAACTGTCAGGAAGTAGAAGACATTTTTAGAATCTGATCTCAGGTCAGAATGGGTCAATCCGTCAATCAGAGAGGAGAAAGAGATGTGGGAATCTGTACAACTGTTGCACAGCTCTTACATGTGGGTCTTGTGTGATGGAAGATTTCGTTTAGTTAGTTGTACAACCCCGTTATCACTTGTTTAGAGCAACCATGAAAAAAAGGAGCGAGTGTCTAAAACGCAATGTTCATTCTCATGCGTTCCTGATAAATACTTACATTATACAGTATATATGCATTTATAAATGGGCTATGGTTAAAACATATTTTCTTTCTGGAAACCAATATTGTCCCTTGTTGTTGAGTGCCTTCCATTTTAGTTGGCATAGTAATACAAAACATGTTACAAGCATGGTTTCTACATAAAAAACGGTTAACTTTTTGCCCAGAGAAATAATGCATGAATGAGAGAGCTATGAAATGGGTGCAACTACCTTTTGAAAACTGACTTGCCTGTGGGAGTTGCAAGTTCCCACTGCCTCTGACAGGGAGCTAGATGTAACTTCGCTAATAAGCGAAGTTGTTTACTAGCCCTGAGGAAGGCCTTCACACTCACAGTATGAACGAAGGACGGTTTTGGTTGCAAGCCTTGGTCTCTGCGAGTACAGCATTGACTGCAAGGCTTGTGATGTAGCATATCAAACACGAGCAAGTCCCAGAAGGGGTCGACAGGCATGCTGCCACTGTAGGCACCTATCCAAAGAAATCCCTGGCATGGGCGGTTTAGAGGTGCTCTTCATATGGTAGAAGATAAACGTTGGCAGGAAAACGGGTGCAACAGAAAGCAAAAAATACATTTATTGAATTTTCTACCTACATTTTATCACATTCACTGGTATGAATAGTTGTACGCTGGGTCGCATCTCAATGCATTGTGAGCTTGTAGATTTTCATTTTCAGGTCTCACTGGTATAAGTCAGAATGTCACAATCAGAATTTTCTTTTAATTTCGTTCTTTTTCTTTTTCAAGTCTATATGTTAGAATGGTTTCAGTGACACTTGCCGTTGAAATGTTGATCACGAGACCGAAAGCTCCTCTGCAATCAGTGCTCTACTTGGGAAGGATTACAGCGCCTCAGAGAAAGCAAATTGAAAGAACCTTTTTTCTGAATGAGCCACGATGCACTTCACCTGATGAAAACCCATACGTTACAAGAGGCTGAAGCGCTTTTCACACAGGAAGCGTCACAATGCCTGCATTCTAGCTTGATTCCGTGGGGTCACACTGGGCTCATGTGAATGCACGTGTTTCAACGTGTCGTGTAAAAATAAAATAAGGTTGTTCAAATACCGGTATATCGGACAAGCTGTCTATAGTGCCTAAATACTGGTATCAGTCAAATATTGGCATCGATATTGGTGAGCTTGCCAGTCTGTGCCATTCCAATACCACATAATTTATCATATGATGATATTTCATTTACAGTCATATTGTGAATGCTTCAGTTGATGTTGCACGACTGTTTTATAAGCCGATGCTTAGAAAAGGCCAAGACAATAAGTGAAAGACATTATTGGACAGTATTTGATTGTTCTTTTTGGCTCTTGATATTTCATTTTGCTTGCAGTTTGGCCAAGCCCCTCTACCTTCATGAATAGTGAACACTCATTGAAGTGTATTTTCTAGTTGCTTTACAGTTGCTTCCCTTGTGAAAAGCCCTTCAGCATCCTTCCTTGCTAAGCAGTAGCCATGTATCCGCTTGCAACAAAAACAATTTTGAAACAATTTTTCATGATTCCTGTGAAAAGCCACTTCATTGAATGGTTCCCTCCCCTCATTAGGGTGGCTGGCTGCATTGTTCATGACTAAGGCGTATTTTTGATTGTACTTGTTTTGAGCAAGGTTTAAAGCACCGTTGGCCCCAGGAGAGTGGAGCTTTGTTTGGTCATGCCAGGAAGCTTTCAAAATTGACTGGATCTGACAAATGGCCTGTGAGAATACTGTACATAATTCAGTATGCATGGCTAGTTGCGTTGTCGGAAGACAAAAATAATGTTTGAGTTTTGAGATGAACATCACAGCAGTGTTCGAAGCCAGTTCATTTGCAGTAGCACTATATGTTGCTGTTGATTTTATTTAAGGAAAGCTGTCACCGTTCTTTGTTAAAAAACAACAGATGCAGCACCTTACAGTAAATCAAACATTATGGTAACTTTTAAAGTGACAAACCGTGTGTGGTCTACTCAGCAGCAGCTGTGTACAACACTCATCCGTACACAACCAAAGCAATATCAAAATGTGGAGTAGAGCTCATCCTCCCTGTACGCCTATTGTGATCAAATCACAGTGGGAGATTCCTGTGAGTTTACCCTTGTTTTGGTGTCTGTTTCAGATCGTTCATCCGATGCTTTCAACACCTCTGCGTCTGCAAATTGTTGGCAGATAAGACGTGAAGAGAGAAAGCACTTTGAAATCCAATGCGTCTTACACTTCCTTAAAAGTGTTAGTTACACTTACAAAAAAAGAAAATAAATAATAATAATCTCTGATATACTGTAGTTTCTAGGTAATGGCAGCAGGCTGTCAGTTGGTCCTTTCCTATGATACTAATTGTACATCAACGAAGAGAACGACTACTGTTCTTGACTGGTCTTCAGTATAATTACATCCTTAGGACATTAAAATTATAAGCTCTGAGTTTTCTCCCTTAGATGCTGATGCTTATTAGAAGAATGCAGGAATATCTACCCAAATGCTTAACTAATTTACCGCCAGGGCTTCTCTAGAACAGTCTGCACAGTGCACACACTGCCAGCTTTTTTATAATCTTCCAAGACCCACACTCTCATAGAATATTTTGTTTTGTTCTATGACTATGTAAACCAAATATCTCAAATGTTACTTTCATCTGGGGGGGGGGGGGGGGGGGTGTTCTGCGATGGCAATTGAATATAGCTTGTGTTCACTTTACCATAAACACTGCCTGGGAACAGAAAGCAGAGACAAATGTTATATATTTTTTATAAATCCTATGGCTATAATATTAGACTAAACCGCTCTGGATTTTTCTATCATTTTTCTATCAGTCAACATTAGCCTAGGATTTAGACTCTCGTAGAGGTATTTTTCGATTCTGACGTCTGCTCTCTACGAGATCGAGTCCAAGTCAACATTACTCATGGTGTTTCAATTATTGGCTCGCGGACCTATAATCGCCTTAACATGTACCTACGCAAAATCGAAGGTGCTTACGTTGTTGCCCCACTTCTCAGCTTGGTCTGCGCCCTGCGTTTGAAAGTCTACGGTGTGTTGTTTTCAATAAAATCCATTGTAAATGCGCAACAGAACATTAGCCGTGCCCCTAGCGGCCAATGTTCTGTTCCTTTACAATTGAGTGAAATCCAAGTGAAATCCAAGATGGATGCCATATTCCGAGACAGAGTGGATCAAAACACCTTTTTTATTGAAAACAACGCACCGTAGACTTAGGGCGCAGGCCAAGCTGAGAAGTGGGGCAACAACGTAAGCACCTTAGATTTTGCGTAGGTACATGTTAAGAGCGATTATAGGTCCTCGAGGCAAGAATTGAAACACCATGAGTAATGTTCAATTAGACTCTGGTAGAGAACAGACGTCAGAATCGAAAAATACTTCTACGAGAGTCTAAATCGTAGGCGAAGTCAACATGTTAATGGTACTATGCTGTTGCAAAAATGGTAATGTAGTTAACAATGAATAGAACCTGGGCATTTGTTTAATATTTTGTAAGGACAATCAAGGGAGTTTCTAGACCTACATGTAGTTACAGTAGCTATGGTAAACATTTTAATTGCATATTAAAATTTCTGTACATTAATTAAGCGCAATGGCAGGACAGTGCCCAAGTTGCCCAACACATGTGTTGGAGCTCCACCACAACAAAGTTGGAACTCCATGCAATTTTGCTAATGATCGAGCCACCCCTTCACTTGATTGATTGATTGATTGGAATTTTTAGTTCACAGTATGCAGAATGGGTACTTTCCAAAGGAAAGCACAAGTCAATACAAAAACTGTTACTGTGGACGACACCATGATTAAACATCACACTTGTTTACAACAGGATCCACCATTTTCAATTCATCAGAAACTGGCAAAGAATGTAGTGAACTTTCAATCATGTGTAGCCGTGCCCTAAAACTCACACTCACATTTGTATGCGTTGATTCTGTAGAGAATCAATGTAAATAGGAAAGAGGTGAGGTGTAGTAATGCTCATATTTTTATTGCTCGACTCGAGGAATCCCCATAAAATACAGATGTTGTTTTTCTCACCTCATATACTGTAACTTGCCATATAAATGCCAGGTGTGTTCCACGAGCATCAGCCACCGCATAGACCGCCAACATTAATGCATTTCCAGGTGGTTCATTTTTTACTACCTTATTTATTGCGAGCTGTTACTCCTCTGATCGTATAGTCTTGCATTCAACTGAGCAGACCCTACATCACAAAAAAAAGAAAGATATAGCCCATCACTGGCAGCTTGTTTGACTAGCGCACATACTGCACAGACACCCAATATTTGTGTAATTTACAAAAAAAAAATTAAGCAGCTCATTTGGCTAAGCTGGCCAGCGGTCAAGGCACCTTGGCTGGTAATCCAGCATGACAGTGTGTCGCGGGTTCGAGTCCCGATCCTGACAAACTTTACTGTGTGTCTTCCCCCCCCATCAAAACGCTCCACTTTTCAACAGATCCCATATCAAGCTACAGTAGCTGATCAAAAAGTGTTGATGACGAGGGTTTCCAGCATGACACCTCAAGTGATTTCGAGACCAGGTCCTGAGTGCCCGTGATGATTACCTCAACAAAGTTAACGCTAGGCCCAGCCTCTTCCTAACAGCTACTCCAATCACCAGCCTTACAGAGCTATATAATGCCTGTAGCGCACTCCAAAAAACCTTGTTGTTATCCCAAATGACTGAGCCACAACGCTGCTGCTGAAGTAGAACCCTTTAGCTTAGCTGCAGCAGTCCGGGGAGGGGGGGGGGGGATTCGGCTTCAGGACACTGATGTGCTTGAAGGCCCACTGGCATTGAGTCCTGAATGTGTGCCACGTGGGATCAGAATTCCACTTGGTATGCAGGTGGTTTATGGAGAGGGAGATTGAGAAAGAGACGAAGAGAGAAAGTGCCCACTTATACTTCAGCGGAACATACAGTAGACATCGACGGATGGACCGAATGTGGAACGCAATCAAAGCATGCAAGAGAGAATAGAGATTTAGGCGAGAGAGACAGATCTATGCTGAAAGCATTTGTCACTCAGCATTGCACTTTTGCATTGCTGAATACCAGACAACGTGTAACTTATAGGCAGATCGGCAAGGCTTCACATATTTGGGTGGCCACTACAGGTTGTCAGAGACATAGACACAATATATCATACAGTGTACATTGGGAGATATCTGTCTCTGACCAAATCGTCGCTATAGACCATAAACCTCGTACTTGGCTGCATATTTCATCTTTTTATGTTTTTCCCCTCCATTAATGCCCTATTTAATGCCCTATAATTGCCAAGAAAGAAAGAAAGAGAGGACAGGTAGCCTGACACGGGGATAGTAATAGGGTTGAAACAAAGTGTGGGTTTAAACAAGAGTTTGTGACTAAATAATAAACTACATTGATCCATTTGCAGGGCCGGATTATACCTCTGAGGGCCCCTGCACATGCATGTGCGAACCTGTGTGTGCACGCGCGCAGAGTGCAACATTTTGGCCGTTTTGGGGCATTTTGGGGCGGTTTTATGCTGTAACATTAGCCTATTCCCGGCTGCCTACCCCGCACCAGAGGGACAGTGTGTGATGTCACTGCTATGCAACAAGGAAGTAGCACAGGGAAGCACAGCAGCATAAACAGAAGGCCATTATGAAGGAATCGGCAGTGATGTGACATCACTGACGATTCCTTGGGCATGTGACGGATTTAACTTGTCTCCGCTGTTGAGAAACCCCCAGCTCAGCTGCTGTTTATAACAACGTGCAGTGCAGGTCTGCTGATTAAAAAAGGTCAACCACCCGCGTTGCGTTGCGTTCCGCCCGTACGCGTTAATTTATAAAGGTATATTGTCCCGACCGTTCCCACCCGTCAAACTCGGGTATCCGCGTGTATCCGACCCGTTGCAGGACTCTGGCATGTGCCCAAAGTGACCATATGGTAGATCCGGCCCTGTCCATTTGGAATGGAGCCTGCGTTAGTTCATATAGGGGCACGTTAGTCTGAACTCTCAATGCCTTAGCTGTAATCAGCTGTCAGTCAGCTGATTGCTTCAGCCTAGCACCCAATTCCTCATTCACATCTCAGCTGACCGTTACGTCACACATCCATACTCCAATCAGAGCTCACGCTCTTAACAGAGTGGTTCCTTTAAATACGTCTCCCGGCTACACTACAGCTGCTCCATTGCTTCACAGACGCTGCTGCTGCGTGCAAGCATGACTCAACCTCCACCATTTGATCGTTGTCTGGCATAGGCTCAAGAGTCTGGCATATAGGCCCAAATCATTTTTGACATAATTTATATCTGCTGTTTCAAGCTAAATATCAATGCAAATGTATTGCTTATGCATTGCTCAAACGGAATGTTGAACTGAACTGCTCGTTTGCATGACTCAAGTTAATCTCATTAACTGTCTTGGGAGTTGGGGGATGGGATGTTACTTTTCTTGTTATTATGAGATAAGATCATTCCCATTATAATGAGCAGTGGTGGGCACTCAGCACCAGTAAATATTGATACTCGTAATCAATTGTTACTCAACTACTAAAGTTTCGCCAAGTGAAAGTTTCTCTGTCAAATTTGCACTTGAGTGAAAGTCCCTTTCTCATCGAATAATCGAGCGTGATGATGAAGAGGTGTGGAGCGAGTGTGTCTCCCAGGCAAGCAGTCCTCCTGCCAAGATGTCAAACATCTCAGTGTTGCCTTTGGGCAGAGTGAGTGACCCTGGCCTCTGTGCATGCGTAGGATACAGGCACTGTTTTCCCAAGCTACCGTATATGCCCTGAGTATGTGCCCAGCATCTTTCCTCTGTGGATGGAGTCGATTGCCTTGTGTATGTCAATGAAGGTCATTACCGGGGGAACTGGAATGGGCTAGTTGTTGACCGCTTATGATCCTTTGCAGCACAGTGATTTGCTAAAGGGTGTCACGATTTGCGTCATCCTCGTTTAAAAACTTTTTTTGGCAACAACAATATCATTATTGATTTACATGTAGGCTATTTTAGTCTTTATAATTTATTTTTATAACCAACAAAATATATTAGTCTGATTAACCACATAAGCCCTATTTTATTCTTCATTGTTAAAAGGTGTCGTGCAAAAGCAGCGAGAATAGACGATTTACAAGAACACATCGAATAGCATTGCGATGCGTTGTGAGGTTGTAGATCTGCTATTTTCAGTATTTTCAGTAGATCTGGTTGAAGGTCTTCACCAGAACATAAATGAAGTGTGGCCGTTGGGACCGCAGCACAATTAAGGCTCAAATTCAAAAGGTCACTGTTCCTCTCCACGACAGACATGTGGACCCTGTAATCAAGACCAAGAAGTCACTGGAGTCACCTGCTCTATACTCACATGCTGTGCATGGCCCTTACAGTATTGTGGCAGGACCATACATGTGCCAAACGCCGAGCTCTATGACAGCTTTTCCCTTACACATATCGGATGCGGTGCTGTTGTTGGCAACCCAGAGAAAAGGGGGTTTCAATAACCCTTTCCCTAAGCCTAAACCTAAATGCACGCGGAACCAACGTATAGTCGTGATGGCGGTGCGTCATAATGCAACTCTGTTCCCGTTTTCAAGAGTAGAGATGGATAAACATTCTAGTTTGCTGGAACGGCAGTGGTAACTTAAATCTAAACTGTTAACAGCAGAGCGCTTTCTAGAGGTATTAGAGCTTAAAAAAAGAAATTAGTCATTCTGCATTTACAGAACATTTTGGCTCAGGCGGCCGACCTCTGCCATGCGTTGCAGGCTCTCATGCACTGCTCCTGTAGTGCACAAAATAATGGGCTTCAGATTACAACTGTATGTGGGTATCCTGCATCCTATATCATCTGTCAGGTGGAAACTTTATATGTTCAAAACTGTTACTTTTCATTGAAGCTCAGATCATACAGAACAATGAACATCAATGTTTTAGGAGCTCAATAAAAAAATCCCTGCGACCTTGCGGTACTATATTAGCGCTTCTGACGAAAACTATAGCGGCTGACCCGGAAATGAAAGATTTTTTTCTTCTGGTTTGCCGAATCAGCTTTTGGGCTCTTCAAAATAAGACCTTGTGGCTGAAAAGTGTGGCTTTACAGACATAACCTTGAGCTTAAAGTTAAAAAGTCCACACTCGACAGGACCTGGACACAGGCGGCATCTATTATTTAACATAATCCATAATCTGTACATTGAAACTCTACACACTGTAGGATGCCCTAGCTGACGGATCTGCCACTAGACGAAGAGAACACTGGACCACAATGCCAGGTGCTGGGACTTGGGGAAGTCAACCTTATTTTCAGTTGTAGAAACAGGTAGCCTGCATGGCTGGCCGCCAAGAGCCAAAGCGGCCTTCCAACGTATAAAGTATTTATTAAGACATTTAAGCCTCGGACAAAGCCAACAGCCGAGTTTACAAATCATGACAATAAACAAAACAAAATTGGGCCGAACAAATAATTAGAAAAATAAGAAGAAAGAAAAATAGGGCAGGGTACAACACTTTCTTTTTTTTCTTTATAATTATTTGTTCGGCCCAAATTGGTTTTTGTTTATTGTCATGATTTGTCCACTCAGCTGTTGGCTTTGTCCGAGCAGAAATCATTTCGGCACTACAGCGCCGAAACAGCGGTAAAATAGGAGTATGAATCGGCCCTTACAGATCCATAGCTCTATAGCCATTCCACTATAGAATTCACATTCATATTATCATGTGTCTTCTGCAGAAGGAAGTCAATCAAATCAGCGTCAGAAATCAGCGTCTGCGCTCATGCAGGGCACTGCATGGGATTGACCGACGCCGATTGGCTCTTCCACTTTTTGGTTCCTACAAAACGCCCACCCAGCGCTTGGGGCCAGACCGGTCTGCAGAAGACGCATGATAATGTGCATTCATTTATGCGACCCGTCTGGTTTACCAGGCTGGAGAAGAGGAGTGCTCCGGCGAGATTTACAATAGAAATGCATGGCCGAAAAGGGTGCTGCTAGCTCAAACAAATACTTTCTGCAGTCACGGCCCCTAAGGTTGTTGCCTAACCCCAAGGTGCGGCCAATCCAGTGCATTAGTTCCATGATGTCAGTATCCATGTCCATAACGCTGGAGAACCTTCCCCGGCTTTGGCATCTTATTTATTTATTTGCTAACCGTTGATGCGGCTCAAGGTGTCCAAATGTCAACATGAGTGCTTCCTCCTCAGACAGAGATGGAAGAGGTGGAGCAGACAGAGGCGAGTGAGTGACAAGAAGCCATGCCTCCTCTCCTCTCGGTGCACCAGACACAGATGAGTGAGTGACAGAAAGCCATGCCTCCTCTCGGTACACCAGACACAGATGAGTGAGTGGCAGAAAGCCATGCCTCCTCTCGGTGCACCAGACATAGATGTGCATTGCATACCAAAGACAGAGCGAGCCTGCATTACATTATCCTCAGAGGGAAATGTCCACAGCAGCAGCGCAGGCACACAGCTCTGTCAAGTTTCTCTTCCTCTTGCTTTCCCCTTTTTCCTAATCACCCCTTTTCTCACACGCTGACACGCACACACACACATACACACAGTCACACACACACACACACACACACACACACACACACACACACACACACACACACACACACACACGCGCGCACTGCATACTCTCGCAGACACAGATTTCAGCTGCACAAATGGAAACCTGCCCACTGTCACACCCACGCACGGTCCGATTCTAAAACCAGCTGCCTTCAGCAATTACCTGCCGTCAGTGCCTTGGACCCACTCTATAAGAAGACCAGCGTCTTCAGGTAGCTAGTTATTGCTGAAAAGCTCCCGCATGCCTAGCTGACGAGTCACGACGGACCCTAATGGTGACTCCGAGGAGCCCATGGCAAAGTACATTACTACTACAAGTAACGTTGTGTGAAACCCGAGACGCGTTTGTGTCTCACCTGTGTAATTGCTTCTTATCTCATGGCTTTTGTTTCTATCCAGGCCAGACAAGGTGGTGTTAAGCAGCCAAATTATATCAAATCGGTCTCATCGAATCTATCATTTATAGTGGATCAAAGCTCCTTTTCCCCTGTACCTTTACAGTACAGTAGGCCAATTAGGTCAAATTATAGATACCAGGTACTATACTAAGTACTGGGGTCCCCAAAAGGTGCTCTTTGGTACAAATGGGTGACACAATTATATCAAAATTCATACTCGAGTGAAGAAGAGAAAAGCCAAACATGCACTAAAGTACAAAATACCTGTACTTAGTAGATGTCCTGCCCACCACTGTTTGCTTCGAGTTTAGAGTGTGGATGTTGACAACACTGTGGCTATTTAAGAAAGTGCAGGCTATAGTCAGGTTTGTGAAATCTTGATTTTGGTGACCCCATGACTTTTCTGATCCTGTCATTACTTTTATGGCACAAAGGCTGCCATGGTTAGAGATGTTCTGTATCACAATGTTATTGTTTGTTATCTTAGTCTCTAATTTAGTCACTTAGGCAAACAATTTTCACGTTCACGCCACAGGTGTGCCGATGCTATTTTCACTCTGCTGGATAGTGACTGAGGAAGGATGATATGCTAAAAGAAAAATATTGACTGTAGCAATTTTAACTAACCAACAAACAAAGAGGAATTACAATAACACAGCATCATTTCTCAGCCCAGCTCTCCCAATCCCCATGGCACTTTCCCCAGCATCCCATCTCTTGTCTACCAAAAAACCTTCTGTATACCCAACAGACTACAACTGTCAAAGCAAGACAAGTGAGTCAGGCTGTTTCAGTTCCATTATCATGTCAAGTGAAGAACTACTATAGTCTAAGGCAGCGTCCCAAAGGCTAGCATTTATGTCTAACTAGAATGGCACGCTCTGCGGAGCGCATACTGTAGCTCCGCCAGGGCTCCTTCCTAGAGCTGTCGAAGTCATGGGTTGCAGCCATCGGAACCATACGCTAACCTTTAGGCCACCGCGTGCCGCCGCCACTGCCATCTCTTAATTTGGCAACACAGTAAAGTAAAATCAAACTCATGCATGGGAATAACTTAAGGGAATTATCTTCATTTCACCCGACCGGGCTATTATGTTTTAATTACAATCACCTGTTTGTGACCATGTGTGATTAGCGCAAAATTATTCTCTTGTCCACTGGCTCTTTCTTTTGATCGAATATTCGTAGACTGTCCCAAATGATGATGTTTTCAGGGGGGCCTGCCTGTTGGCTCAGCTGTGCACTATGACCACATGCAACTAGTGAGCGCGAGGACCCAGGATAGAATCTGATGTCTTGTCTCGCGTCTATCCTCTCTCTGCCCTTAAGTTTCCTGTCTCTCTATACTGACTTCTGTGTACATGTTACATGTGCAATCATAATTAATACATTTATCTGTAGCCTAGTGCTGGGTACACCTAACACACAATATGCCAAAACAATTCTCTCGCAATTAAATTGGAATTGAGATGCAGTTTGAAGTTCCTTGCCCTAGAAGATTTTCCATAATTCAGTAGTGGGACATTTGGGTACAGGGGTTGAGCATAATTCTATGAGCGAGGGAGTTGCCAAGGTGTTTCAACACATTTAGCAGGAACTCGGGGAAAGGGAGCCCGAAGTCTTACCCTGTGCGCACACCGGCAGCCATAACAAGAGACCGAGCAACTGGGATTCATGAATTTACAATGAGCACAGGGTGACGAGGAGAGAGACAGATGGTAAAATTACAGTTATCCATGAGATCTCAGTGACTTGGTGACAAAAGACAGTTGAGCACTACAGTCGATGACTATATAATGTTCAAGTTTGTGCAAATAAGTGGCGATGGCAAAACAGATGGTAGACGCTTGCGTTCTACTGTTAATTTAGTTGATAATAAAGCCTAATACCTTATCTATCTATCTTTTACCATCATAATGTCACTGTTCATTTGGTCAATGAAGCCTTCATACATGTACAGTACAATGCATTACATTATTCAGGCATCAAACATCATATAATGCTTGAAAGTGGACACTATTTGTTTATTTTTACAACATGAGATCTTAGCAGCTCTCAACGTGTTTTGAGAGCCACATATAGGTTTAAAAAGTATACATTAATACATTCATCATCTGACCCCCTGCCACCCTTCCGCACATTGGTACATATGTGGCAATTCACCTGTAATCAATCACAATGATTCATCAGGTCTGTGCAGTCGAGTGAAGTCTAATCCCCCCGTATCTGACAGATGACAACAGTGACTAAGTGCCCAAACATTTGGTATCGACTGTTTCCTCAGGGCAGCCAGAGCTGATGGACTGGGAAATGTACCATGTCGTCCTCTGAGGGAAGCCCCCCCCCCCCCCCAGCCCCCCCCCCCCCCCCCCCCCCCCATTGGTCACACGGTGTGAATTGGTGAGTCAGAGCGTCACATGAAGCCGCCATGTAGCCTACTTGATCTGTTTAGCATACTCGATTAGCACAATCAGCATAAACGCTCAAGGGGAATTCTGTTGATCGTGCGTGCGTGTGTGCGTGCCTGTGCACGTGTGTGTGTGTGCACGCCTGCACATGTGGGTGGTTAGTGTAAATGAGAAAAGGGCAGGCAGAGAGAGGAAGATGGCAAAAAATGAGGCAAGAGGAAGAAAGGGACAGAACTCACAGGCATGTACGTTAGGATATGATTGTATATATGCTGAATCGATGGGGTGGGTTTTGAAAAGAGGAGATTTGTGCTGGAGAAAGTGGTTGGCTGTGCTAACAAATTCACGCTCTTTCCTGCCCACGGAAGTACAGCATTTTGAAAGCATGCAGCATTCTGATGAATTTGTAGTCTAAACATAATTTAACTGGGGTGTTTTTTTTGTTAAGCCTGCTAGGTGGCAGTGCAGTATGGATGGTTGAATGTGCACTGCACAGGACATCACACTCCCTGGCCAGTACAGTACAGATTTGGAGGATGATCCCCTTTAACAGGCTATTGTCTTTTATTTAGGAAAATATGTCTCCATTGAGCTCTTAAGTTGGCTCAGGATACTGTTGTGTATGAGTATAACTTGAAAAACTTGCTAATTTAATTAGAGCCACATTAAAGGGCCGAGCTGCTGAAACTGCAGGTGCATCAACCGAAGGACTCGCTTCCAATAGAGAATTTTCATTAGGGGACTATTCAATTTTGGAGCGGGTGGGTCATATTTATTGAAATGATCTAATTACTTTAAACCAATTCTCACAGGTAATCAAGGCTTTTTCCAAGGGGCGGGTGGGATGGCTTTAATGCTGTTCAGAATGAGGAATTCAGAACAAATGGATTTCTCTCGCCTTTTTTGTTACATCCCATTGATTGACTGTGGTTTCGCAGCAGAAACAGAGTTGGTAACAAGGGGCAATCCATGCCGCCAGTCCCCAGATTAATGAACTATACTGAATCTTCGACCGGCAGGAAAATGGATCAGATCTCACTTGACTTTACAATCCCACCAAAGCTTGGATAATTCTCAAATGACAATATACTGTTATATAAGGCAGGGGTTCTCAACCTGGGTGTTGTTGCAACCCCTCGGGGGGGGGGGGGGGGGGGGGGGGTCTGCCAAATTATTTTGGGGGGTTCCCCAGATCCCAGAACTGAAAAATGGCTGGAAAATGGAAATGAAGAGCATACGGTACATGGTACACATATATAGTACATGCATAAACTTTCTTTAATGATTATAGCTGGTTTCAGTATTTATTTATGATGTATTTTCTCTATTATTAAGGATATTGTAGTGGTCAATTCGGAGGGGGGCGGGGTTTGCGAGACATGGCCAAAGCTTTTCCGGGGGTCCCCAGCCAAAAACATTGAGAACCCCTGATATAAGGCATGTATGTACCCTGCATGTGTACGTGAATTACATGCATGCGTGTGAATTTGATTGACAGGTATACTGAGTGATTTATGACCCCCTGACAGGTTGACAGGCCATGATTGATTTATGACACTACCACTGCCCTTCCTCCTCTCACCTCAGACCACAGACCACCCGTTTCGAATGCATTGAAAGGGACACAATCATGTTTAGTCATATCATTGAATGCTCTCAGTAGCCGTCTACTGACCTAACAAGATCTCAGTATAGGCTGCATTCTGTGACCACGCACTAATGACTACATGGCCGGTTAAGACTGATATGAGGATATGGGCTATAGGATACGTGGCCGGTTAAGCTCCCGGCCACGTAAGTCCAGCTCCCGTCCGCATCTCATTGTAAATAGAATATCTAAACGCGTGAATCTTTTTACAATGACGTTATTTTTCAGAAAGGAAGCCATTGAGGGTTAAAATGGATCTTAATGCTTCCAACTCGAGTAGAATTATGAATGTTTTGTACATTAGTGTCCATGATAACAAAAATATATGATGTGGAGACAATAAAAACTATTATTATCATTATTATTGAAGGTGGCAACAGTCCATTTGCTCTGTAAAATATTTCGGGGGCATATTTAGAATGTGTGCAGGCTTTAGTATGTTGAATCTAGCTTGCATTAATGAGGATTTAGTTGACACAATAAAATAAAATTGCGATAGTATTCCATGTGGGGCAGACGGCCTGTCACAGCCAGATTTGGGAGAGCAGCGCAGCTTTGTTGTTGCAAGGAAAGCGGTAAAATGAGACTTTCGTGGTTGTTTTTGTCTCAGATTTAGTCCGACGGAGTGTCACAGTATAACTCCATGGGGACACAAAAGCGACACAAAAGTAGGACCCGGAACTGGAAGTATCTCAGGAGGGGGCGCTCACGTCACAGCTAAAATACTGAATAGATAGATAGACTTAGAAAGAAGGGGAAGGAAGCAGGGTAGGTGTGGCAGGCGTGACACTACATCTAACCCTATATACCTCAGTTATTATTATGTCGGACAACGCACAATGTCACTGTCAAAGCAGTAGCCGTGATCAATGCAGAATGCAGCATACTGAATTTCTCCAAAACGTCACAATATAACGTTTTACGCTTGAGACGGTTGCGGTAGGTCAGTAGACGTGTCTACTGCTGCGTTCAATGCTCCGATTAAACGTGATTGTTTCCCCTTTCAATGCATTGATGGCATTCGAATCCGCTAGACCCCCCCGACATATAGTGGGGAAAGTGAGCTCCCCTGAACATAGCGCTTTGTAACATCAATTAACTCATCCACTATAACCGTCAGTGTCAATGTAGGCTATAGCGGATGCAGTCAGTGTGTTATGTCATCACTATCAAGATTTATTACACTACTTATATGGTTAATGGGTACTGAAAACACTCATAAAACACAGTGGTGGTCTGTCTACCTATCCTGGTCGCCGACCAATTTGCTCACAGGCATAACACATTCATAAACGATGTCATATACTGTAGCAACAGCACTCCACACCGCCCTGAGAGAATGCTGTTTGCCTCCAAAGAAAATAAATGACATTGCATCAAATGTAATCAACAAACTATACTAAAACTGCATGGTCAAACATTGGCCAAATTGTCAAATACATTTAGAAAATAGCCTCACAACGCCTGGCGCTGTGAGGCGTTGTCAAACCAAATGTAATGTTATTTTGGGGGTGTCGTGGCCCGAAAGGTTTGAGAACCACTGGACTAGTAGACCACATATCTATCTGTAGAGAGAGTCAGCCGCTTCAAGTTCCCCGGCGTTCACATCAACCATCGCCTGGGATGAGCACACCGGCCCACGAGGTGAAAAGGGCAAAGCAATGCCTCTTTCACCTCGGGTGGCTGATGTAGACCCAAATCCTTTAGGCCCACTGGCTGACATGCAGGGAAACGGCACTGCCCTCGACTGCAAAGCGCTGCAGAGTGTTGTGTCGGTCTAAGAACATCAGAGGATATGGGAGCTTCCCTCTGTATAGGATATTTACAGACGCTGTGTCAGTCTAGCTGAGGACCAGCCAGGCTAGGGGCACCACCTGTTGCAGGTCTGTCTGTCTGACACACACACACAGACACATACGCACACACACACACGCACGCACGCACGCACGTCGCACGTGCAGTAATAGCACATCAGAAATTGCATGGCAACTAGGCAACTAAGCATGAATCCATCTCTATACTGTACGTTCATTAATGCACATTTGTATTAAATACAAATGACTGTGTTATATACAAAATCGTATTTATTTATTGAGCTGACCTTTTGGATCTCCACCAGATGTGTGCATGCTGATGATGGTGTCATCTTGTGATGATTGAGATTGATTGATTGATTTCTCCTGATTCCTTTATACGATCTAGGCCAGGCCACTGTGGTAAAGGGTTTTCCAGCATCACTGTGGGGAGGGGTCCCTGAATAATGATAAATATGGGCGAACTACACAAAGCGCTACTATAAAGAGAAAATGTCTTTATCTATGACTGACACATAACGTGGACGCTGTCTGGCCAGCTGATCAAATTGGTGTCCATATCATTGTTGCACAAACGTGTCGGGTTATTCTCTGCACCCTGTCAGACCGGTGAGTGGTAGCCTTTGACTGACCTCCATCAGATAGGAATCAGTGAGACGGATTGCTCTGCCTTTGATGATGCGTGTCGGGACTTCATAACCTGAGTGAGAGCCAGCTGAAGTGGTCCGCTGAAGTTGATTGTGTTGGCAGGGGCCGGTGCTTACTGTACATGGCAGTGGTGGAAGAAAAAACCCAAGTAAAAGCAACAATACCACAATGTAGTAATACTGTTTCAGGTAAAAGTCATCAAAATTAGCTTGAGTAAAAGTACAAAAGAATTGTCCTCAAAATGTACTATAATGAATCATATTTTTGAGGGGCGCTAGCCCCTCCAATGTTTGGCTCTTGAAATTACGTCATACTGTATGGAGCAGCTAAGTATATGGACTTGTTTAGGGCAGGGGTTCTCAACGTTTTTGACTGGGGACCCCAGAAAATGCTTTGGCCACTTACTCACTTCACACAAGTGTGATTTTTTTTGAGGGGTGCTAGCCCCTCCTATATACAGCTTTTGTCCCCACAAAATGTCTGCAACACAAACATTAAATGCCATTGACAAAATGTACGTCATCTTGTCCCCACACATCTCATATTCAAGGAGACATTTTTGAGGGGCACTAGCCTCCCCAATGCATGGATTTCCAAAATTTCGTCGTAGGCCAGCCAAGTCTTTTAATGTTTGTCTAGAGGCAAATGATTAATTCCCCGTCCCTAGCCAAGTCTATGGATTTTGTTTGGTAGTTATGAAGCAATTTTATGCCACCCAAGTCTATGGACTTTAATGTTTGTTTAGGGCAGTTAATGACAACGTAAAACGTAATCTCGCTGATATAAATACATTTTGTAATAAATATATTAGGGTTAGGGTTAATTTTTCATTTTTTCATGAGAACATCAACATGCACCAAAACTCTGGGTGTGAGTGAAGTGAGTGAAGTTTTGTTTGGAATAATTCAAATCTACTGAGCAACTATGGTAGTTAAAGTTTGTAGCTAGTGGAGTAAAAAGTACAATGTTTTTGAGTATTTTAGTAAATGTACTTAATACTTTATACCACTGTTACCTGGTTGTCTGGTCATTGCTTGAAGTGGTTACTGGTGTGTATTTGGATCAGATACCTCTCTGGTTGTGGATCCACTCCAGACCTAGCTGTGTTTGTGTCATCGAGAATAAATAAGGCCTTTTCCCCATCAAGTTGGCTGTGGGAGCGAGTGATTTGCAAATGTGTCATTAAATTAAGTGTTGAGCCACATCAGAGCTGCGTTGCTCAAATGCAAACAAGATGGAAGAGTGATGCTGCTGGATCAAAGGTTGACAGGCGGATTTTGTATACACTGCATATAATACAGTATAATTTGTGATGGTCATTCAAACTCCCTGGGGATTGAAGAAGACGATTAGCGAGATTTGACAGATGTTTTTTGGTCAGAATAGAAAATATTAGGATTATATTATGTCAATTTAGAATTCAGTTGTGTAAAGATAAAGGCATTTATTCATATTCCATGTTTCAAGTATTGTCCTACGCAGAGTTTTAAATAAATCAATTTTGCAGAATGTTCACATATTATATGACTATAGGAAACATTTGGTTAAAAAAAGTAAGTAAAAATATGTTATTCTGTATGTATGAATGTAGTTGTGGTGTGGGGTAGCCTATGGTTTGAAAAGGCGAGCAGTGTGTAGTTTTACATTACATTATGTAAGGCTTTTAAGGCTATAAACCTAGTTTGTCTTGTATTTACAGGCTTGTACAGTTTACAATGAATATAAAATACACTAGAATTGCTTGCCCAGATAAAAACAACAACAGTCAAATATGAATAATGCTATTATATAACTAGGCTATTCTAACTAAGTGTAAATTCACTTCAGTAACATGTTGAATTGAGTCTGTCTGCCCTCCCCAACCACCCTCCCCTCCCTCCTCAACCCCCTGTTAGCATGTGTGTGAGGAGGGTAGGACTGAAACAACTGTAGGCAGAGAAAGCTCAATGAAGCAGCCACACACTGCAAGGCTTACAAACGTGGCATACAACATGGTGAAGCAAGCAGAGAGGTCTGGGAAGTAGTCCAAAGCAGGCAAACTTGTCCAGAGGGAGAAGGCAGGCAATAATCCAAAAGCTACTTTGGGTGACTGGCAAAAAGGTCAAAAACACTGAAGCAGGCAGGCAGGCAGTGCAGAATCTGAGATGGAACTCAGAAAAACACTTGGAAACATATAAATAGAGCTAGGCTAGGGAGCCAAGACAGATACATATGGTAGCATGTATACTTTACAAACTGGCACAGCGTGTAATGGAAAGAGTCCAGGCCAGATGTAGAGGAGTGACCGTCATCTGAGGCAATCTTGTCATGCTGAAAGTGAGCCAGTGCAGAATGTGATGCATACAGAAATCTTATTTCCTGGCTTGTATGGGTGGTTGTGGTTATTGATCAAACAATCACCACTCATTAAAAAAAAGACTACAGCCAAGAGTGGTCAACCACATATTGCACTTCTTTGCTAATGTTTGACGCTCAGTCAAAGTTCACCAACGTTGCAATCTTGCTTCGCCATGGGAGGGCATGCCATGCAAATTACATTGTGTTCCTGGAATCATTCACCCACCACGAGGGCAAGATTCAAGTGTCCTCTTCAGAGAGCACTACAGTAATATTCAGTCGTTTTCTATATATGGCTAATATGCACATAAAATAACTATTTTTTACTTTCGTGCCCCTTCCCTACTTCCTTCACAAGTGTTACCGGCGATGATACTAATTAAGGCCATTCCATTTAGTGTAGTTCTCAAACCTTTCATTTCAAGGACCCCCGTAACTCAGAGTGTACAAATGGAACGGTTCCATTTGTACATTCTCAGAGTTACAGACCTGTACAGGGCCATCTGGAACCCACTCTAATTTAGAATATTACTATCCAAACTATAGGATGCCAGGTTAGATGCCATCTAAATGAATGACCATCATTATAGCGAGGAAACCATTCATATCATTCTTATATATACCTTTCTGATACAATTCACACATATGAAGAGTTGGCAATACAAATAAAACTACAAAGAAGTATATGAGAGACTGAAAGTGGCCAAAGGAGGGTGCAGGAGGCTTGGGGCAAGAGTGGGACGTCACTATATGGGGAGGGGGGAGAGGGATGGTTGTAGTAAGTCTGTGGGTCTATGGTCTGAGTAAGTTAGAGGAGGGGTAATGGTAATGGGGGTTATGCCCCTTTCATAAATCAAGTATGGTCTGTCAGCCTGTCAAGGGGTCATACATCACTCATTACCTGTCAATGAAATACACATGCATGTGCGTGAAAATATGTCCACATCGTGCAGGGTATGTGTATTATATAAACTACTGACTGCACTGCTCGCATGGACAGTATTTGTAGGCATGAGGTAAAGCAAATTGATCTCACGTTTCATCTTCAAGTCAAATGCGTACCTTAAATTCAAAGAGACATTCTTCTACGGTGACACAAAATTCCATAATTTATTTGTGAGGCCCTGCAACTTCCTCACTAATGCAAAGGAAATTGCAGTTTTTCCTATAGCAAGTAAATATGCAGCACACATTTCCTTGTCATCACATCCAATTTAGGTGACAAGTGGCTAGAATATGAGCACCCAATTCACTACAGAGGGGGAATAAATTTCCCCCCCATCTCCATCGGTCTTCGAAGGCGGGACTCCATCTGTCTTTGACGCCGGGCCGTTCATGGTCAGTTATGGCCTTTTATGGTCAGTAACCCAGTCCCACTACATGCTGTAGTATAACCAGCCGGAGGACTTTATTGACAAGTGTACCCATAAGTCAGGCCCTTGGCGCTGTGCGGGCCGTCATCTGTTACCACTTCATCCATCTCCTCTTGGAATGGAGCCTCGCAGGTGACCCGGAGATAAATCGCACGTGAGGCCTTGTGGATCTCTCCAAGGACAAAATTAGATCGGTATGTACCCGTCAGGCTCATGAAATATGGAATGGCCTAACAGTCACTCGCCAAGGGCTTACCTTATCCTATATACTGTAGGCCCCCTTGAAGACAACCACGCTAACACCCGCATGGAATCCCCCTTCTTTATCTTCATATACAGCCATGTATGTGTGTGTGTGTGTGTGTGTGTGTGTGTGTGTGTGTGTGTGTGCGTGCCTATGCCTGTGTGTGGCTATATGTCTCAGCCCTTTGAATATAACAATGGCTGAGTGCATGGCAACAGCTGATACAGAGGGACTCCGCTGGCATTGATCCCAGGTGCCACCTAGCCCACGGCAGTCGCTGCTAGAGGCGGTAAGTGGTGTTTGTTTACTTTGAACCACACCATGGCGGGCCTCCACGCTGTTTTCCCCGCACCTGATCTTGTGCCGGTTTGCATACAACCATCAGCAAACAGAGCATTGACATCTTTTGATGTGCGCATATCTCTCTCTCCCACTCTCTGGCAAAAGCTGTATAGTGCTATAGTGGAGGAGGCAGATCGAGGAAAGCGTTCATTGGCAAAGCCAAAGGGGGTCGGGGGAGTTGGTGTTCATTAACGTTGCAGACCGTGTTGTATAGATGCACTAGGCTGCAGGCCACACACAGAATCCCCCTTTCCATATCCTCCAATCGTGACATCCCCGCGGGGACTTAACAGGAGCCCTGTGAACCCTAGTTGGCCCCAACAACAGAGCAGAGAGAAGTGGCTGGCTCTCATGGTGAGAGCAGGGGTTTAACGAGATGTTTACTGTGTCTGCACATGGCGCTGACACTGAGAGGAGCGAGCGTCACGTAAACAAAGGGTTAGAGATTAAATTCTCAGATGAGGAAAACCAGAGCATCCCTCAGCACACCTATTACACTGGAAAAGTGGATAGCTATGTTGACCAACAATGAGGACAGCTACAGATAAGGGTCACGGAATAATGCACACTTGGGACGAATTGTGGAGAAAAAGAGAATATGTTTGGTTTGATCACAGACCAGTATCCCTTCTTAGTCCCAGGAGCAAAAGCAACCAGATGACTTCATATACAAATTTGAGCAAAGTCATGAATTAGCCCTTGATACCTACATCTTCAATTAGTAAGAGACCACACCTTCACTCAAGATTAACAGTTTATTGAAACAGAATGAGATGAATGCAGAGTGGAGTGAGGAACCCAAGGTAGGGCGAGACTCAGGGTGGGGGCGTAGTCTCTGGAGCTGACGGTCATCTTTGCTCTATACTCGGAATGAGCGGTTGGCCGTCTCTGCTCCGTCACTGCCCCCCCTGGATTCCTAGAGAATCGAGGCGGAAGGAGGAGGTTGGGGTGGAGGAGGATGGCGATTTTGAAGAATAGTGAAAATAGCCGATCTACAAGTGCAGTACTCACAACCCATGTTTGGTCTGTCGTGGAGCAGAACAAACAACTTGGTTGAGAGATCGCAGGTGTATTTATGCTGTGGTGATTGCACCAGGGATTGGCTGGGTGATAATGAAAGGCAGGTGAGTTGATGAGGAGGGAGGAGTTGTTGATAATGAGGGAGGAGTGGTTAAGGTCAAGCGGAAGGAGGTCTCTTCTCCCGAAACTACGTTGTATAAATACAACTTCCCATAACGTGGGAAATCTAAAGCAGGAAAGTGCCCATAGGAAAAAATAAAATACCAGTGCTCCATTGTTTGGTCAAATGAAGTCTGAGATCCATGCGTGCCACGCCATTATTAGTTCCTGTCTGCTAAACTGTTGATCCACTGGATCTTTTCCCCTTCTTTTCTTCCGCTTGCTACTGTAAGTGTGGTGTGCAAGTTGAGTGGTTCCTTCCTATACACTTAGCCTCTCCTCTTAGAATCGAATGCTGTCTCTAAGAGATATGTGAAATATCCATCTCTATGCTTTAGGATAAAAAGGAAACAATCATACAGTAAGTTGAATCATGTGGACGTGGAAGAATAGCTGCTGCTATTCTGCCTCTAATGGTGGATCCTAAACAAACAAACAAACAAACCAAAAAACACATTTATTGAAAAACACTTAATGAATGTCTCTGATTTAGTTCTCATCCTAGCCACAACAAAATAACCAGCCACAGCAAGGAGTGCTGAACCTTCAGCAATCATTGTTAAGTCTACTACTTTAAAAAAAAAAAGATCAAACTGGTGTTCAAATAAATACATTAAACGTCCCTTTCCCTATAGCCATTCTGTCAGATGGAATTGTTTTCCCTTGAAATATGTCGCTAAACGAAGCAGAAAATTGCTATATTCGGACAAAAACAAGCCATTAATGGGAAGACTCACTGAAGACATTGACGACATCCCCAAGGATAGCAGTTTCTACTCTCTCTGTTTAGTCCCCATGTAAACAGAAGTGCATAGCAGTGAGTGTGCCTTTTAACTAAGTGGTCAGAATAATTTCTGGACAAATCACATGGAAAAGGTGTTAAAGCTGCGATCCATTTGTTTCGGGATTCGAACCCCGGTCCCCCACGTGACGTGAGTGCTGAAATTTCTACCAATTTTTCACCAACCAGCAGCGCATGTTCGCCAACCTTAATGCATGTTCGCCAACCTTAATGCATGTTCTCCAACCTTAATGCATGTACTCCAACCTTAATTAATGTTCGCCATCCTTAATGCATGTTCGCCAACCTTAATGCATGTTCACCAACCTTAATGCATGTTCGCCAACCTTAATGCATGTTCGCCAACCTTAATGCATGTTCTCCAACCTTAATGCATGTACTCCAACCTTAATTAATGTTCGCCATCCTTAATGCATGTTCGCCAACCTTAATGCATGTTCACCAACCTTAATGCATGTTCGCCAACCTTAATGCATGTTCGCCAACCTTAATGCATGTTCTCCAACCTTAATGCATGTACTCCAACCTTAATTAATGTTCGCCATCCTTAATGCATGTTCGCCAACCTTAATGCATGTTCGCCAACCTTAATGCATGTTCACCAACGTTAATGCATGTTCGCCAACCTTAATGCATGTTCGCCAACCTTAATGCATGTTCACCAACGTTAATGCATGTTCGCCAACCTTAATGCATGTTCACCAACCTTAATGCATGTTCGCCAACCTTAATGCATGTTCACCAACCTTAATGCATGTTCGCCAACCTTAATGCATGTTCACCAACGTTAATGCATGTTCGCCAACCTTAATGCATGTTCACCAACCTTAATGCATGTTCGCCAACCTTAATGCATGTTCACCAACCTTAATGCATGTTCACCAACCTTAATGCATGTTCGCCAAACTTAATGCATGTTCGCCAACCTTAATGCATGTTCTCCAACCTTAAATGCATGTTCGCCAAGCTTAATGCATGTTCTCTAACCTTAATGCATGTATATATATATATATATATATATATATATATATATATATATATATATATATATATATATATATATCTGTGTTTCTCTGTGTTACCTTTCCGACCACTTCTTAGTTCAAAGGCCCACTCACTACTGTGGCTTCAAACATGGTAAAGACTGTTATGCACAGCGATAACCATCTCGAAGTGTGTGTTTCCATTAATGGCTTGTTTTTGTCTGAATAACAATTTGCCGCTTCATTCCCCTTTTAGCGACATATTTCCACAAATCAAATATTTCTAGGTAAAAGCAATTTAAATGTCATCAGATGTATCAGCAGGCAGAGATCTCTGATAGTCGAGGCTACCCATAAGACTATAGCTGCTGAACCTTTCTATCCTTATTGCTTTGTGATGCTGTATGGTATGCCTTACAAAGTATGTTAGGCATGCAGCGAAGGAAGGGTAGAAGTTGATTGGGAAAATATATTTTATATATTTTTATCCCACGATTTTGTAACACCCCTGTGTCAAATATCTAATGTGATCCTGGGCTCTACACACCCTTCGCCAACCTAGTCCCCATATATGGGGGACATGGGGAGAGCAACGGACTTGAACTCATGCTTCCTTCATGCCTTCATGTCCAAGTTGCTCCTTTACACCTGGCAGGGGGGAGTTTCCCTGGTTGGTATTCCAACCAGTTCCTTTCCCCTCCATCAGGCGCCCCGGCTGGCCAGGGGGAGGCAGTTTAGAGACCAGGATTACTGCATGTTTTTTGAAAGGGTACCTACGTAGGGGACACGGGGAGAACATGCAAACTCCACACAGAAAGGCCCTTTCGCCAACCTGTGAGGCGACAGCACTACCAAGTACCAACTGTGCCACCGTGCCCCCTCCATGCTCTCTTCCTGAGCAGTACAGAGAAAATGTATGGCTGTTTTTCTAGCTCTGTAACTACCGTCAATTCCTCTTTATTGAATTCACAAAAGGGCAATTTCCTTGAAAGTATTCGATGCACTGTCATGTTAAGGAACCTTTCTGCAGTTGCGTTTGCACAGGTTTTAGAGGCAGGCAGCAGACAATTCTCTTACAAGGACACCGCATGCCATGGCAGAGGTGTAATGCCGTTTGATGGAATGAGGTAAAATCTGTGAAGATAGCTGTCAGGTTGGCATAACACTGCTCCAGTGAAAAAGATGTAGTTCCGCTCTTCCCCCTGAGCTTATGTTGAGGGAAATTGCTCTTACTATCGCTGACATGACATTTTAGAGCCATTAGTAAAGGTTTGACCTTGGCATGGATTAAAGTTCAGTCGGCCATTTGGATTCCATAGAGGCCAGCATGTCTTTCTCTTGTCGTGTAACTTTAACACTGATGCGCTCTGCACCAATGCGCCTGGTCAGTGGTGTAAAGTATTACTAAGTACGTTTACTCAAGTACTGTAGCATTTCAATGTATTTTTTACTGGAGTATTTCCAGTTTTAAGCATTTTTACTTTTACTCCACTACATCTCAGAGGCAAATATTGTACCTTTTAGGCTACTACACTACAATTATTTGAACTATAGTTAGATTTAAATTATTGTTACAAAACATGCATTAACCACTTCAGCCTATACATTTTGGCCATTTGAAAATAGCCGATGTGACGCATTTTTCTGCTAGTTTCAAAAGTTGTGAAATTGGACATTCTGGATAATGGCTACTTTCCACTTTTGGTACTTTTAATAATTTTTTGATGCCAATACTTTTTTTACTCAAGTGAATTTTGTATATCGGACATTTACTTGTATACAGAGTATTTCTACTATTGATACTTTTTCTAAAGTAAGTACTTTTTCAACCACTGTGCCTGGTAAAGCCAAGCCCTGCTGTAATAATACTTTTATTTGATAAGATTAAGGTTACATAAACTACAACGGTTGCATATATTTTTAAAAGCAAATTTTAAAGCCTTACGCCAGGGGTTCTCAACCCATGGGTCGCGACCCCCCGGGGGGTCGCCAATTATTTTCGGGGGTCCCCTTTCTTGCTTTTAGAAGAAGTACACTACACAGTACACATAGTGCGTGCATGCATAAACTTTCCTTAATGATTATGTGGTTTCAGTATTTATTTATGATGTATTTTCTCTACTATTAAGGTTATTATAGAGGTCAATTTGTATTGGGGGTGGGGAGGGGGGTGTGCGGGGCGGGGGTCGCGATACATGGCCAAAGCATTTCCGGGGGTCCCCAGCCAAAAAGGTTGAGAACCCCTGCCTTACGCGGTTTATTCAACTGGTTGGCTGTATGTAGGCCTATAACACCAAATACTGTACCAAAATGTAAATAATTATACATATTTAGCTAATTGTTTAGGAAACGGAGTGCCCTTTCACACTATTTCACAAGTCGAAGATTGAGATATGGCCTAATAAACATGTTCAGCTGTGAGTTTTCTTTTATTTTCTTTCTTTCTTTGCTTTAATCCCTGCTTTGGGGAGGAAAAAGGTTCACTTGTGAGCTGTAAGTGCTAGCTCCTTTCCCAAGTGTAGGCTTGTGATACCGCCAGAGGCAAGCATTCGTTGCTATGAATGAAGCCATCGGGTCTTACTGTTATCTTCACAGTAAAATCCTGAGTCTTAATTCAACTCCAGTAAAATGTGTCTCTGAGTGAGCACATTAGCACTCAGGATTTTACTGTGTAGATTTCAAGATGGGAAAGCCACACTACACTGAACTAGTGTCACGCTGACCTTGAAGTTGATTTCCACTCTTCTGATGGAGTTGAAGAAGTGTGTCATTGAGTGGGAATAGGGAAAAGATAACGCATGAGGTTAGAGAAAGTGATTTGCATGAGAAGGGTCTGATCTTAAGTGAGTATATATAGTCACACATGGGGAACTGCAGGCCCGGGGGCCACATGCGGCCCCCGCCTTCACTTAATTATTTCTTTCCCATGTCAGTGTATAAATACCCCAACGCTAGGTGGCGTCATATCCCAGGTTCGTATATATACGTACCCCAACGTATACTCGAGGCCTTTTAACATTGGTCCAGTTCCTATGGCAACGCCCCAGCGTTCCAACTATGGGATTGAAAAATAATCACAGTGCAAAGCAGTTGAAAGGAGGATTTTCAAACCTCCATAAGACGGACTCCAGGATCGCTGTCCTTGGTGGATGTTCTGCCATCCACATTTCGGATTTAATTTGTGCCTTTGTACCGCGACGCTGCCGCCATTTAAAAGCTTCTGGCGAAAGGTAAACAGCGTGTGCTTGTTCCAATGTGTAGCGAGTGTGTGTGTGGGGGGGGGGGGGGGGGGTGGGCAAACTCCGTCTTTTAAAGTGAACACGTATGGTGGCACTGGGAACTGGGGTTTATGCTAACAGCTAGCCGCAATTATAGAGTAAATGCAGCCCACAGGTTAATATCCGAATACTAATATATTATTATTTTACCTGTTACAATTCCAAACATACAAACATAACCCGCTTGAATTACTTTACCAGCTCCGATATTTGAAGACACTAGTCGGTGTTAATGGAACACAATTAACCAAAATACATTAGATTTGTTTGTGTTTTTCGTTTATAGCCACATTAACACAGTTTGAATGTTCCAACAGATAGTCGTTTCAAAGTCATTAAATGGTTACAATTACATTGCAAAAATGCCTCTGTTTTTAAGTTTCTTTGTGTGTAGTTTCGATTGGTCATAGCTATCTTTGTTCTGTAGTTACACACAGCTGCAGCACTGTTGCAATGTGTTTCTATGACACAATAATAAACACAACAACATTATTGTTGATATGATGCTGTATATTGTGATAAAAGTATAAAGTCACTTTACCCGTCGTGCAATGATAAGTCAAGTCGCTGTGCAGTTTTGTGGTCTTCACAACACAGCTGTGCGTTCTGACGAGATTGTCTTGTAATCCACTCATCTGCCCTTTGTTAACTTGGGACCAAACTAGTCCGGTGGAATACATTGGAGTCGATGAGAGCCCAGTGACCAACACTATTTTTGAATAACTAAGACCTTTGTAAAGTACATATAACACATTATTTTCTGCTGTGTTGCTTTTCAATGTGCACTGCAGTGCACGCTGTGCACTGTCCGTGGTTTTGATTGGTTTTGACCAACTGCAATTCTGTCCTAAATTCTGACTTCATCAAACATCTCGTTTGGAATATTAACGCTTCTAAAGAGAGATCAGACTTATTAGCGCGAGGTAGTAATGGAAGATTTTTGGGGAAATGGAAGGCAGGGCTTTTCAGAGTAAAATCTGCCTCATCTGCTTAATTGGCACTCTAGCGCCTTTATTCTGAAAAAGTATAAAGAAATAAATTACCAGGGGCCCTGAAAACTGGAATATTAAGAACATTTTTAAATGCTACATTTAAATGTCACATTACATGGTCTATTGGTTTTTTTTTGTTGAAATCTATGGCTGCAACAGCATTTATTAAAAAAATAATCTGTTTCAATACAAATCATCCCTTTTGGGGGCAATATTCAAATTAGTTTTTCAGAACCTTTGAGCTTGAGTTCCCACTTGTTGTGGGCTTGTGGATCGACAATTTTATCTATTTTTGCTGTGACACCATGGCAAGATATAAAATAGAGTGGTTAGTCAGACTAATCGTTTTTTTATCTATTAGAATCTTTGTTGATATACGAAATAATAATAACAATAATAAACACTCTTCTCGGTTAATTGCAAAAGTAATCCCTAGAATAATACAATTGATTGATGCAGCCTTAAGTCATTGCTATACCCAAAAATAAATCTATGACGTTATTCCAGAAACGCAACAGGGAATCTGGAGTTCAAACAAGGTTGCTCAAACAATGGGGCCTACAATATTTATCTCTATTTATCAAAAACTGACACTGCAAGTTTTTTATAAATAATTGTGGATTATGGTATAGTATTTGGAAGCTCTAATGCTCGGAAACAAGTCCAACGTGAACAAGAATTCCCTGCTGTCTTTGTTTTACTCTGGGAGCTGAGGAAGACGTGGAGTTAGATAATATGCACATAAACATTCCAACTGCCTCGGTGCAGATTCACTTGTACATGCATACCAAGCGCCACATGCACAATGCACCAGTGAATAAATAAACAAACACCTACGTCTTAAGCTGCTGTGCAAGATAGTCATGCCTATGTAATTTAATCAGCTTTTAAAATGCAGATCTATGACCATGACCTTTGGCTTTCTGTTGAAGGGACAGGGGCGACAGGGGGAGGTGGTCAAAGGAGGAGGTGGTTTACCTCAGCTTGATGGTGGCACCGGACTTGTGATGCGATAGGCTCTGCCTGTGCGGCTCACCAACTCGCGGAACAAATGTCACAGGCAGGCGCCTTTTATCTCCTGCACAGCGAGGCAGAGCTGTATGCATGAGGCTGCAGGCAGGTTTATAGTAGTGGCTGTATATGTGAGTCTGCTCTTCAGGTGGTCGGATGTACGTAGAAGGAACCTGTGGGAGGCCAAGGGCAAATATCAGTTAAATAAATACATCATGCAAGAGACTCTCTCTTGCTTCGCATCCTTTGGTTTTACACCGCACTGCTCCACACAAAACCCAAGGATGTCCCCCTCGCCTCTCTGTCAATATTTCAATACACAGCAGAAGCAGCAGCTCTTCAAATATTTGCCAAAGCTCACAGATTTCATCAGAAGTCTGACGGTCCTGTTAAGCACACAGAATAACAAGGGCGTAATAATTCAAGCCGCTTGGGATATTATTTACATTATGAAATATATACAAAGAAATTATAATTTTGAGCGATGGAAATAAGCTAATTAGCACAACACCCCATAGCCCCATTCAATTCCCATTCAATGCAATTCATTTAGGGCTTATGGTAGGGGAAATAGCCAATAAGGAGCTTTTGCACAAAATAACACCTGGACCTCTTTGGTGGGGACTTAACAACTACAAAGAAAGGTAAGAAAGCCTTTTAGTATGGAATTCTCCTTTAAGTCATAACAGAATCTGATGCTGTTAGGGAATTAATGTTTAAGCTCACAGAAAAAAAAAATTGATAATATGAATAGATACATTGACGGGATTTGATCCTGTGTGCCAAGCACTGCTTTTCACCACCAAACATGACACAAAGGCAGAAAAGGGCATTTTCTCTTGTATCTGGCTTCTACGGCTTTGCTTTGAGGCAAGGGCATGTAAAGAAAACAAGCCGTCGCCTTCATTCCTTCGTGAGCGTTGGAGCACCGGCTATGCAGATATACTGTGCTTGTTGTCCTCCATTCATTCCTTATGCATGAGGCCTGAATGAAAAATAATATTTTTGAGGTAATGTCACTTTTGATATGACAGAAGTTAGTACTATTGCAGAACATGCTGAGTGTGAGCAAAACAACATTGAATAATTGATTGCCACTGAAAGACGTGGCCGTAGCTATGCATTATTCAAATTGATACTCATTACTGCGCCCGCTTTCCGCCAGTAAATACAGCGAGGGAGCACAGACCAGAAAAGTGCCACTTGAGTTTTTCTGATTTGTAGCCCGGCAAACTTGTGCACGAGGGGTTGCGGCTTCAATTTCCTATTTTTGCCTCGCGTACACTGCTATTCGTTACAAAGACTGCAATGCGCAGGGTATAAGCTCTATGAATCCTAATCCTCTCCCTTCAGAGTAAGATGATAAATTCAACATCTGCTAACGCCTATTAAGTAAAACGTCTTGAGCGATAATGAGGTGCTTAGAAAGTAATTCCCCGGAATTGGAAGGGTTGGAAACAATCACCAGCTGGAGATAAACTAGACAGGGGTCATCGCCGAAAGTCTAGTGCTAAAAAGGCACATCTCAGTCAGGACATGTATTACAGAGTGGCCTCGTTGCTAAGGATTTGTTTTGCTGCCATTATTGTTCTGTCCAATTGTCCCTTGATTAAAAGATCTTATAATGTACAATTCACAATTTAGGCATTTAGCAGACTCTCTTAATACAGAGCTTAATCAAGGGCGACTCACAGTAAGTAAGAACAACACATAATACATCAAATACATAGCAATAGTCATTAAGGATCATAAAGCAAGATGAGGACCTAACATCCGACTAACATTGGGATATCTGTACAATTAAACTACCGGTATATGAGTATACCATACACTGTAGAGTGTATAGTCTATATGTATACGGTATGTCTATCTAAGTTTCATAAGTTTAGCCATTGCCTACTGTATGCCTGTGAAGTCGTCGAGGCTAACGGGCAAGTGCTACGGGCTAAGATAGTCGGAAGAGGTGAGTTTTTAGACTACGGTGGAAGATTGGGAGTGAGACTGCAGTTCTGATTGCGATGGGAAGTTCATTCCATAGTTTTGGAGCCAGAAAGGAGTAGAGTCTGGGACGTGTGGAGCGTTCTCTCTGTTTTAGGGAAGGTTCTGCCAGCCTCCCAGTGTTGGCTGATCTGAGCGAGCAAGCTAGGAAAGAATCTATGAGTATGAACCAAAGGGTTGACAGACATTGTCATGTGTGATTCCTATACTCTGCTTTCTACATGGCTAAGGATGAGCACCACCACAGGTGAAATGAACAAATGAGGCATACTGTAAGGAAACGTAGGGAACAGACTGTAGTGTTTAAAGCTGTAATTTATTTTAAAGAATAAAATAAAAATGTTGTTTAGTCAGAAACATTAAACAAACAACACAGTAAAACATTTGGTCTAAAAGGATGACACGAAAACGTCCTGGGGATTTGTTTCCATTGTGGTCCTATGTATTCAAATCATAGAAATAGCAGAGGAGAGGAGAACAGGAAAAAAAGGGGGGAAAAAACTGTGGCGGTTTTTGAGCCCTCATTTCAATTTTCGATTTAATATCCATCTCCAGCAGTAGTTTTCTGACTTTCTGGCCTTTTCAGGCCAGTTTTGAAAGAAGCCGGTGACTTGCATTCTTTAATGGAAGATGTCAGGGCATTCCAAATTATGCCTGGAGGTCATAAGTGCAACATCTCCCCTGGCCAACCGAGGACTGCCTCTGGCGAGCAGTAGAAATGTGGTCTCTCATAATATGGAAGACCCCAGTTTGAATCCCAGGTAGGACAGATTACAGATTTAACCACTATATTTGGTTGAGTGGAGTTCCTCAGGGCTCTATGCTGGTACAGATAACCTTGTTCAGCCCCTGTGGTTCTTGGATGTATAGTTGAGGCACCTCTAATGGTTCTATAAAGCACCATTTGACAAAGGTGCTATATGGTACCTTTAAGAGACTGTAGTGTAGGTCAGAGTCCTGCAACGGGCCGGGTACCCACGGATATCTGACGGGTACCCGCGTTTGACGGTTGAAAACTACAGTATACTTTTATAAGTTCACGGGGACGGCCGGTACTGAACTAAATGTGGGCGGGTAACACTTTATTGTGAAAATCTGAGCGCACTGCAAGATGTTATAAACAGCGGCAATAGACCGCAGCGGAGACAAGTTAAATCCGTCACATGCCCAAAGGATTCGCCAGTGATGTCACATCACTGACGAATCCTTGGTATCTTTATAAACAGCTTTGAGCATAATGCCGTTCTTTCTGCATCCGTGCTACCCTCCGTGTTGCATAGCAGTGACATCACGGTTGAATTCTTGGTATCCTTATCGTGTAGCATTTCCACGTGTGGTTGAGTTTATCACTACGAGCTTAGTACATTTTCGTCACGCTCACGTTACTGAAACACCAAGGGATTATAATGTTAACATCCAAGTAGCCCACAAGATGTAACCCAGTCACTCTGCAAGTTTAACTAAAGTTCTAAAGTCATTTCTGTTTTCATAGCCTTGGATCAAGACTTGCATCAGGCTAATAGTGTTTTTAACATCCTATCCTTGTTGATGACGCCATTTAGGTCAATCAATCACTTTATATTGTGATAATAATATAGCAGATGATGCGCGACACTACCCCCCCCCCCCCCCCCCCCTTCTTCTTATTCTGCTGCTGATTAGCTATATCAATCAGTTCTGACAGAGCTGCCAGTACACAGTAAAATACGGGGTTTTTGCCATTTTTAATTCTGAGAGTGTACAAATTCAACCAAATGGACCCGTAATCTGCGCACACTCTGACTTAAATGAACGTCTCTGAGTTTTACCGTGTATTCAAGCACACTTCCCAAATGCAGCCGCCGGCAAGTGTACAATCGGCATCTTATTAAAATTCAGCTGTTATGGATGGTTCTAGTCGAAGGGATGTAGACGGGGACGGGAAAGAAAGGTCAGCGGCTTGACTTTCGATTTGTCTCTGTCCGATTTCCTTCTCACATGTCACAACAGTGTAATGGGCCTAATTTGTTCTGCCAGTGACTTGTTCAAGTCCCCCAGAATGTTTTTCCTCGGCGAGAAGACAAAAAGCAGTAAATGCACACACACACACAGACAGACAGACAGACAGACAGACAGACAGACAGACAGGAATAGCATCCACATTCTGCTACCACCAGTATACTGTGGCATCATATGTCCTAGTATGTGTGAATAGGAGAATGGAATCGATATGTAACACTGCCACATAAAACGTGTGGAAAAGTACATTATGTCCTGTCCAGTTGTGGGTATTAAAATAAGTATGGCATATTTGATGGCTCGGTAGACAGCAATCTTTGTTCCTACTCTCACCTATGGTCATGAAGTGTGGGTCATGACCGAAAGAATAAGGTTGCGAATACAAGCGGCCGAAATGAGTTTTCTTCGACGGGTGGCTGGCATCTCCCTTAGAGATAGGGCGAGAAGTTCAGTCACGCGAGAGAGACTCGGAGTAGAACCGCTGCTCCTTCGCCTGGAAAGGAGTCAGCTGAGGTGGTTCGGGCATCTGGTTAGGATGCCTCTCGGGCGCCTCCCTAGGGAGGTCCTCGACGCACGTCCCACTGGGAGGAGACCCCGGGGCAGACCAAGGCGCAGTTGGAGGAAATACATTGACTCACTGCCCTTGGAACGTCTCGGAATCCCCCAGGAGGAAGTCACTAATGTTGTTCTGGAGAGGGAAGTCTGGAGCACTACGACTACGGATAAGCGGTTGAAGATGGATGGATGGATGGCATATTTGATGACAACTAGGGGAAGAAATGTGTAAATAGATTTGTATAAATTCAACATGTCGTTTTGGTACACACATCCATTTATTCAGTCTTGTACAGAGTTCAAGAGTGTATGTGTATAACAGTTCCAGGAAGTTGGGTAACAAGGAATGGTACTGCAGAGGAAAGTCTATAAAAGTTCCAGGAAGTGATGTTGTAACAAGGATCAGGTGACCTGACTAGTGATCAGATTGGAGAGAGATCTTACATTTTGAGTGTGAAAAGAGTGTGTTTGGTCAAAAACACCTCTGTCTCAACCCTGCACAATAAAACATGAGGGCCTGTTGAGAACTCTATTTTTCGCCGGCTGCCGGGCAGTGGGCACAGCTGCACTAATAACTTTGAGACGGGCCCGTCTAGAGTTTGAATGGACAGGTATTTGTCAAAAGGGAGACATCGAAGAGGAAGGATGGTGGGGGAGGATCAACATACTTTATGGAAGGTCAGAACAGGTCAGCTCCATTAATGGACATGGAGGCGTGACCATATATGGAGGTGTGACGTACTACATAGGAATGCAGTTTACATAGTAAATGCGACCTACTGTCACTCTATATTTTAAGATCGGGTCCGTGGCCAAATTTACGTAGATATTAATTTGGGGGTCCTTGACATGAAAGTTTTTGAGAACCACTCCCCTCCAGGTCCCCTCCTTACTGTCACTAGTGCATGACAACGACAGGAAATCCCTTGTTTGTGTTGGAGCATTTTGCAAAGCCAGGCTTGTGTTTTACACCTGGACACTACTGTAGTAGGAATACTTTCATTGCATGTATAATCATAAAGCTGCTTTGGCTGAGAGAAACGCAAAGAAAACCTTGAATTTCCAAGTAGAAGAGAGTGGTACTTACTGTTAAATGGTCCCGAAACCATTTTATAGACTTAACTAAAATAATCTCAGTGTCCTTGAGGCGTAAGCCTGCAGGAAAGGGCAACTCAGCAGTCCTTTAAAAGCCATTTTAGATTGCTGCTTTAGCACCAATGTATAGCTTTATCTTATAGGACTAATTATTAAGCATTGAAGTCGCTAAGGAGGCCTTCCCTACCTTCTGTGGTCCTTGCATCATGGGTCATTTAGTCCCTGCATCAAGGATAATTCAACAAGTACAAAAAGAGAGAAGGAAAAAAAAAGGAGATTCGGCATGAAGAAAATAAACTTTTTTTCATGGATTAACATTCACTGGTCCTCTCCTCTTGCTTTTGCACAGATTACCAGCTGCATTTTAAAACAGATCCCAGCCAGAAGCCTCAGCAGCATCCCCGAGTCGTAAGAGAAAACCCCTTCGTTGGAGGGATCTGTGTGTTCAATATTCTCCTCAATAGCTGGGGATTAGTCCCGAGAACGATACTATTGCTTCTCTTCAATTACTGTCCCGGTGCACACAGCTTTCCTGACCTCTCCTGATGAACCAAATTAATCGCTTTCGCTCGGTTCAGGAGGAACACGTGGCCGTGCGCCCGGCGTTCAATGCAGTATAACGTTGACCTTACTTGATCCGGGTTAACCGCATGTGCCTGCTAGGCTAGCACAGCTCTAACTGTGCCTGCTAACACAGCGTCGATTCCTGCACAGATGGCAGCCCCATGCAAAACCAAATCCCAGCATGGCTCCAGTCAGTTTCTTATTGGTTCTTATTGGTTCTTAGCCCTTTAAAATAATTAGAGCTAATTGCTTTTTGAAACAATGTGCTATTAAGACAAAATAATGGACTCTAGGGTATTGTCAGTCATTGCACAGAGGAGATGTGAGCGTGCCGTTTCAGAGCGGAAAGTAACAAAGTACATTTACTCAAGTGCTATTCTTAAACGCAACAACAGCATAAAAATGCATTGATTGCAATATTGGCATTCCCTCCCTTGTTTACAAGCAAACCCTCCATGCCCTGAAGCAGACCCCAACCCCCAGGTCCAAGCAAGCGGCATCAGGTCTGTGACGTGTCAAATCTCATCTGTCAATGTTCTTCCTTCAACTTTTTATTCTTTTTTTATTCTTTTATCCTTGTACCAAACCTTGCCAGTTAATCAAAAGAATGCATAAAGGCCACTTTACAGGAACGGTGAGGACTCTAGCTCTATGATTCTTTATATCTGAATACGCCACCGTTTTCGAGGTTACCATGCACGCCACGGCTGCTTGAAAACTATCTCCTGGGTTAATAAATTCGATGTAATTCACACCAGGATTTTCCTCCGAGCCAAAACCCACGACCGGATGTTACAAATGTTACTAACACTGTGTGTGTTGTCGCATCCACTCAGTGCCCGACTGATGCCACATTGTAGGGTCCAATGCGGATCCCAATGTTGGACAGTCATAGCTACCCAATATTTTGTTGATACAAAAAGTGCAACATTTTGAAATGAATTGGGAAAACTGATTCATATTGATTCATATTCAATTTGAGAACATTTAACTCGATAATAAGCAAATCAATAAATACAAATTACTTTTTGATAGATTATACAACACAACCTGATTGTATTTAACTGTATTTAATATTCAAACAAGAAAAAAAATCCTGCTGATTTAAAGTTCACAATGTGTCACAACCTGACATGTTGTGAGCTTATGCGCTATTTTTGGAAAATGTTTAATAGGTTAAAATCGTCTGACATCGTCAGTCAATGAATAATGAATTACTGATACAGATGTCATCTAAAAAGTCAAATAAATAATGGCCTATATATACAGTGTCTATATATTGTATCTTTTCCAGCGTTGAGTGATATTGGAATTTGTTGATCATCACAGCACACTGGAATAACATCATTTCATGATATTGTCCAGCCATACAATAATAAACATATATTTGTATATTATGTGCATGATTCTGTACTATACACTCAAATCACTCATGCAGCGTTGGCTTACTTACTGAACACTGAACATTGACTTGTCTACTGCGACACTTTAGGATGGCTATTTAGCACAGTTGGGCAACGCTTGTTTCCATCTAGCAACTATCATTATGGGCCATCATCTCTTCAGTTATACTTAATTAAAGGGATTGAATCCCTACTTGCAGCTCCCCCTGCCGATGCTTCCATCAGTAAGTGAAGTTTGTCACAGCTGCTCAGGGCCCAAGCCTCTCCACAGTGCTCCTACTGTGGACCACACATCAGAAAGTAGAATTAAAGCATAGTCAGTGAGTGGTGATTTTGACAGGGAGTGCGGGGCGGGTGACCTACATCAGGTGAGGGGGCTCGGGTTGTCATTTTGCAGTCCTCATTAGCTGGCGCTGTCCACTGTCTGTAGAATCTCCACCAAAGCAAAACAGAGTGCAAAGCCCTGCTTAAATTTGGTGCATTTGGGTGCAAAATCTATATTTGAATATAGGTGGGTCAGGTACACTCGGGTACACTGTAGACAAAGGGAGCTTTCCCCGTTTTCTCATGTGATTATATCTTAGAAATAAAGGGCCGATTCACTATAAGCTGTTTACACCCATATTTTGGGTGTAAAGGAAATTTCCAAACTTCCCACGTTAGTAGTCTAGAATAAGGCATATTCTAATTGACATCTAGCAAGCTTAGGTCCCATGTACTGTAGTCAAGTCTTCATCAGACAATAGACATGAGAAAGAGAGTTCCACTGCAAAATTCACTTACATAAAAAGATGACTGAATCAGACTACCGGTACTAACATGGGGAATTTGGAAAATTCCTTTACACCCCAAATGTGCGTGTAAGCAGCTTGGTGAATCAGGCCCTATGTGATTATATCTTCGCTAGCTACTTGGAATCACGTCGTCTACTCATCAGAAGATAGATGGCTTAAGATCCCATGCCAAAGGCCCGCTCAATTTAACGGTGGGACACTTTCACCAACCTACTGTACTGTATATAGCGGTATCTGCATCATGTTGTCCGATATGAAAACCTTTTTAGAGAAATATAGAAAAAGATGCTTGAGGTAGTTTAGAAGTTGTTATTTTTTTACAATTTTTATCCCACGATTTTGTAAACCATTTTTCATCCCTGTGTCAATTATCTAATGTAATCCTGGGCTCTACACACCCTCCGCCAACCTTGTCCCCATATATGGGGGACAAGGGGAGAGCAACGGACTTGAACTCATGCTTCCTTCATGCCTGAGTGTCCAAGTTGCTCCTTTACACCTGACAGGGGGGAGTTTCCCTGGTTGGACGTATCGTAACATGCAAACTCCACTCCAAATTTCACATTGAAGTGAGTTCTACTAAATTTTTGCTAGTGCTCCTAAACTAAACACCAGTGAATCAAGGACATGTTTGATGTGTTGAAAAATGAATCGACAAAGATACTGTACAACAGTATTTAGTCAATGTGTATGTTCAAGGCCATCAAAGCCCCCTCCTCTGGATATACTAGCTGAAGGACATTCAGTATTTTAACATTCATTCGAGTTTCATCGAGAGCCATGAACCACGCGCACACACACACACACACACACACACACACACACACACACACACACACACACACACACACACACACACACACTCCCAATGTCGCCTAAAGCCATTTCATTAGTTTAGTTTTTAATTAAGAGTTTTAAGAGTCACATGCATGGTTTTAGAAGTCCGTTCACGCCTGCCAAGATGACTGTCTGTGGGGAACACCAGTGAAAACAACATAGGAGTGTATCATTAGGTGTAGGAGGACCGCAGCGGTAATGCCATAAAACAGCCAAAAACCCTGCCAGGTGCCGGTCCTGGGTGATAAAGCCCCTTCCATGTGCCAGATTGCTCACTGTTCCTACGCTAATCCCAACTGTTATCACTCCTTATTAACTGCCGGAGGAGAGCCAGCATGTCTGGAGCATTTCTGCCTTTGAGGAACTACGGGTGTGGTTTAGGTCGGTGGTTTTCAAACCTTTTCATGTGAAGGACCCCCAAATTAATTGTGTTTGGCCACGGACCCCCCTTTTGTTCCAGGGACCACCCATACAATATTTTATTTGTTAAAAAAAAATCAACCCATAGATTGACCATTTTCAATTTCAAATAGCCAATGTATGGTTAAAGTTTTTTACATTAGAAGCTATATTAACTAATTTACCTGAGGACCCCCTCAAGGACCCCTGGGGGTGGAGTGTTGAATAGAACAATACAAAACGTAACACTTGAGGAGTCTTATCGTGTTGATGATGCTAATTAAGAAACATCACATGAGTGCTGTAATCTGAATCAGCATGGTTGTGATTTGGTCATAGGTAGAAAATCACAGGCACATTGCTGAACATTAGGTTAGTGTTAGTTAGTGTTGAAATGTCCTTGAGCATTAGGTTAGTGTTAGTTAGTGTTCAAATGTCCTTGAGCAAGACTCTGAACCCCTAATTGCTCCAGATGTGCTAGCAGGTTGGTGCCTTGCGTGGTTCCTCCACCATCGCCGTATGAATGTGTGTTAATGGGTGAATGTAATGCACCACTGATATAGCAACACAAGCTTTTCAGAACACGATTTAGAAGATTCTTTTGAACCATCTAAATGGGTTAATCATAACCCTGCTGATATACAGAACAACGTAGAATGTGACATTATTGTCTTACACACTACAACAGTTCTATAAGCACCATTCAGTAGGTAACATCATAGTGACAATATATAATGATTTGAAACCTTAAATCTTCAATTTGGGACTTCAATGTGCAATCTGTGGTATGATTTAGTCTCCCTTCTCCTGGCGTCGGGTAGGGCACGGCCTACTGGTTGGCAATTATATCAATATAGGCCTGTGAAACACAAAGCTGACATTGGCCTGGAATTTCATTTCTGTAGTGTTTATAGTAATGTGTGGTGGTACATTTACAGCAACACTTTTCATCACAAATGCTTGATTAAAATCACCAAGCACAATGTATCGACAGGTTGGCAGGGCCGGGTAGACGCATGCAATTTGGCATGCTATCAAACTGTCAACTAGGATTAACAACAACTACAAGTAGTTAAAGAAATGCTTGACACGGGCACAAATAGCTACTTTAGAAAAGCTCTATGCAGTCACTTTGGTGGCAGCTGCTTTGGTGTGCATACCAGTGTTGAACGAGAACACCTTGTGCTGTATCTATTGTTATTCACTGTGCTCATGTTGATGTTTTAAATAGGGACATGTTGAAAAGACTTCATGAACTTTTTGGTTAAATATGCCCGTGCAATAGTAGAACACGGCACACATACCTTTGACTTGGCTTTCATTGACAACAAACGTTCAGCATTCAGATTATACATTCAGTTCTTTTTTTGGTGACTCTGATAATGTACTAGGGCCTATACTTCCCATGAGGATCACTTCCCGGAGACAGACACAACCAGCCAGGGACACACATACTGTAGCTATGTACGTAATGGCGCAGAGGCACCGCTCAAAAATAGTCACCATGAAGCTAAGAACCAGTGGAACAGTGGAATATCTATATCTATCTAATATCTCTGAAACAAATACACTACAAAGTGCTAAAAATGCTATCTAAGTTTCATAAGTCGAGACTAGGGATACCTCCTTAGTTGATAGATCTGCTTTCGTTTGTTTGAACAAATGCAATTCTTTCAAACTCACTTTCACAAACCTGTCTGGTTTTGTGTTTTGATTATTTTGGGTCTTGTTTCATGGGGTTGGCAAAAGGGCCTTTCTTTTCTTTTTTCTAAGATTAGTTTTTGCCTTTTCTGCCTTTATTGATATCAGAGAGAGAAGGGGAGAGACACGCAGTCGTCATGAACAGGACTCGAACACGCAACACGCTGTCAGGCCAGCATATACTGTATTCAAAGTTCCCATTTATTGATGTAGCTACAGTATGTAAATTACTTCATCAACTTGATTTAAAGATAAACTAACTAAAATGTACATAATACTGTTACTGTTAGCTATATAGAGCATAGCAGTGGGCGTAGTTTTCTGGGCCCACTGGAAAATCGTCCATTCATTTTTCCCATAGAGATTTACAAATCTATTTATGTCAAAGCCTAGAATCCAGCCATCCAGGATCCAGGAGTCATGACCATAAAACCTTTGATTCTGTGAAAATATGAAAATGAACAAACACTAAACTAAGGGTATTTATTAATGTAGTAGTATATCATATCATTAAATATTAAATTATTTCTTTTCACAGAATCAAAGGATTCACCAGGATCCTGGATGGCTTGATTCTAGGCTCAGAATAATTGATATAAATATTTTTGTAAAATTGAAAAATTAATTGGAGAGTTTTCAGCGGGTCCAGAAAACCATGCCCACTGCTAGCTCTATACTTGATATAATGTCAGTGTTAACTGATTCTATTCAGGATCAGCGCCATGAAAATATTTTTTTCAATTAGAATGAGTCATTTTCAACCTTTTCAACTGGTACTGTCGTGCACTCTCATCCATCCCTGTAATGCACTGTGCTTCAGTTCTGATTGAATGTTTTAGTAGAGGAGCATAGGGAGAGAGACTGGTGATTTTGCGCTAATTTGTCTAAAAGTGCCACATTTTGCACATATGTAGCCCAATGCCAACCCTAATGATTTAGCTAGGGTGCCAGAGCCTGTGACTTTCTGCGTCGCCACAGTGGTGTCCAAATCCATCTGGACACCATTAACAACCTATATAAGGCAACTCATTTTCATTATGCTTTTAGTAGCATGTGACGTGTGACGTGTCAGGGGATTTTCGTGATTCTGAGTCCATTCCTAGCATTAGTTTTGCACGACAAACACTCCTTGGGCTAAGAATGATCATAGCCGTCGTCACAAATGTGATGAGGTCAGCACATTTTGGGCAAGTGGCTATGGCTGTTGCCATATGGATTTGTCCGCTGTGGCGACCCCGAAGGTCGCCGGCTCGGGCGCCCTAGCTAAATCATTAGAGCATGCCCTGGGCTACACCTGTACAAAATGTGGCGCTTTTAGACGAATTAGCACGAAGTATGCTCCTCAACTATTTGTGTTCAAATGAGGGAATGTTGCAAACTCTCTGCCTGTTGGTCTTTAAACAGCTCAGAGCCCATTGTGTCTTCAAGCACTTGTATCATCATTGTAGCATCCCAATAGAGGGTATGCGCGTGACATCATCCTCATACCCGGAAGTTATAAAGCATAATGGCTATTAACACAACGCATAAATTGTAGGCTACAGTATATTGGCAGTAGGAGTAAAGCCCAGATCAGAAGACTATCCTGTGGTTTGGTTTGTGTGATCAAACGTGTCATAATACGACATGTATATTTCCTATAGTGAAAACTACCAACACTCCTTTTCTCTGTAAAAAAATATATAAATATATATGTTGTTTTATTGTCGATACATGGTTGTTTTAGGTGTTTGACAAAGAATAAATCAGCCATGTGCTTACTGTATATGACCAACAAAACTCGGGCAGTTCACAGTGTGCAGCTACACAGTACACAGTAACATCTCCAGTGTTCATTTCATCCATGTAACTCTTGTCTTGAGAGTGTACAAATGGAATCAAATGTTTCCTTGGGGTCAATTTGTTCCCATTCAGTACTGTATCCTCTCAGAGTTGGAATTATCACTGAGGATTTTCCTGTGTAGCATCTGCACATAGCCTTTTTGTACTCAATGACAGTTTATCGCCTGGATTTCTGCCCCACGTGGAAACCCTCGTATGTCCAAAACTGTTACTTTTCAGGTTTCAAATTCAAAAGTAGCAGATCTACAAGCCCAAAACGCGTGTCTTCGTGCCATGCTTCGTGCTTGTGGATCTGCTGCTATTGATGCTTTAGTGTGACGTACTGTAGTAGTTTGATCCAAGTATAGTGCGTTAATTTACGAAATAACACACAAGGTTGGAATATGGAGAGATAAGAGGTTTCTGCCCGACAGAGACGATATAAGGTATTTCATGCATTTCATCCTATATTGGTGGAACTATCTCATGGTTGACTTCCCCTACAGCTCCAGCCGTACCATATGCAGTGTTGCCTGAGTGAGCATTATGCATTATGCATTATGTTACACTATTAGCTGTTGATTCTCTATGTCCCCGCACCTGTGACACTGAGACAATGCCCTGTGCCTTTTATACTATATAGCTGGTGAATTAAGTGAGTCAGAATCCCATTTTGAGCCACATAAACCTTGCATAAGCCTATATAAAGATATATTGGGCTACTGACAGTGAGGACAGGACACCCTGGAAATCGCTACATTAAGTTTCAGTTATTTCGTCGATATGGGTCACTTCCGCTGTCACGCATGATCGTTTGCATCCAGAGCCATTCTAATTAAGGCCTCATTCACACGTACCAAACACCAATAAAGCAAATGTTTGGTCATATTTTTGGGCCACCACAATGCTTTTCCAATGGGAGTCACATGGTTTGATCAAACATTTGTGTTTGATTGCTGATTGCTGGTGGTGTTCTGCCCCTCCTCCCTCATCAAAAAAAAAGTTTGGTCAAACCATGTGACTCCCATTGGAAAAGCATTGTGGTGGCCCAAAAAAAACCGACCAAACACTTGCTTGATTGGTGTTTGGTACGTGTGAATGAGGCCTAAGTAGTCTCCAGTGTGTGTCCTTGATGCGCAACTTGAGTCAAGCAAAACAAAACACAAAATAACGTCCAAAGGAAGTACGCCATCTTATCTAACCGCCATGATTACAACGCTATTGTTGTTTGGGTTTGAGTTTGAGATTGCGAGGCTAGCGGAAAGGTCTCGCCATAACGATGGATTAATTGCGTGCCTTAATTTCCACAGTGGTTTATGAATGATAATTGCCTGGTGGTTTATCGGGCTCAGAAAGGCATGCAAATGAGCAGAGTTCATTAGAAGTATTCGAATCGTGTTGCCCAATTATGACATTCTGCTTCGCTTTGCCAATATGACACACAAACACAATTTGGGTTCCCCACTCAGTTGTCCGCAAACTGAAACTGATAGAGAGAACAAGGACGCCAATTATCTATGCACAACTGATAATTGGTTTGTAATTAACCAGGTGGGAAATTTCCGAACAATTTGCATCTAGTGCCATTCAAATCTGAAGGGCATGATCCAGAAACCATTCAGCCGTATAGTACTGTGGCTAAGAGTGAATACACAGTATCCACCTCTTTAATTGGCCATTATAGAGTTTATTCAACTACTAGCTCTGTTACTATTGATTTGATTTACAAGCAAAAGTTCAAAGAATCCCATGATGCAAAATATGGAGTCCGCACACCGGGTCATGCTCCCGTCACCGTGTATATAATTGATTACCACCAAAATGATGATGAAACTATTTACAATTGTAAGACATAAGAAATACCCACTGGGATATGTCACATGACAAACCAACTTGACCCTAGCAGGCTCCCAATGCATTAATGACATAACATGCAGTGGATAGATCTGTCAATTTGAACATTACACCACACAATGTGTCAGAATGACCCAATAGCCTAATCACAGCCTAATCAAATTGATGTGAGATGAACGCAATTCTTTTTTGCATAATCATCATTTCATCATTGTTTAAAAAAAACATATATTTAGTAGAAATAGCAGAGCTACAAACTTGTCTGAGTTTGTAGATCTGCTATTTCCACTATTATTATTATTATTATTATTATTATTATTATTATTATTCATTTTTAAGTATAAGGTTATTACGTATGTACGGTAAGTTAATTGTCATATCTGCCATGTGCAACTTTAGTTTATAAAGCCTGCCTAAAGGCCGAACAGAATAATGTTTCAATGTTCAACAACAGAAACACAACTAATTCGTTAATCACAATTATTTGAGCAATAATTAATCCTCAAGTAATAATCCATAATCGTGACATCTCAACTACTGACTTTTTCTTAATCTTAAAACAGGCTGGGATAGACCAATTAAGCTCTTAGCTGCTATAAAATCAAATGCTTATGCTTATCCACATGAACACTTTTCTGGGGTGAATATTTGGTGAAAATACTCCATCTACTACAACAAGCTTAACATTGTTAAAAACATCTTATAATCAACTTTCCCCCCCTCTGTATAGAGTGGAGAGGCACAGGAAAAGTGTTTTGAACAAGGCATAGTACTTCATGGTTGCACGACCAAATAGAGGCTAATTAGTTATGTCTTTCAATGCAGTTTGTGTGAGTAACTATCATCGCACTTGGTCCCAAATGAACTTTTGTGTTGATCGATTCCATCGCTTTATACCCCTGGAAGAATAACCCATTATAAGTATCATTTGGAGGGTACAAGTGGGAGGCATTCTTTTTGTGCATATCCCTGCTCTGATTTTATTGCACATTTTCATCAGCAAACCACATGGAGGCTATTTACTTGCAGGCAATTTGCTGTTTTTAACTCCTAACTTCCATCATATTTTGTTTTACAACCATTCAATGCAACATCATAAGTCACAATCAGGTTAGGTTTACTTTCAAGCTGAGCATACAAAATAACTGGTATGACTATATTTTCCCTGAACATCCAAATATATTTGTGAAACTATAAACTAAAAAAGGGCACTCCTCTGAGCACATACAGTATAGCTTCGCCATGCTGGGTTGCCTAGCCAGGGAAGTGTAAAGCGTTATTCATAGTCTGGATTTTCGGTGGTGAGGTGACCACCGAACTACAACATGACGTCACTGAGCCGCAGTGAAGAGCAAACCACCGCTCTCCCCAGCGGTCACCTCACCACCGAAAATCCAGACTATGAATAGGCCTTAAGTCATCAAATCAAATCAAATCAAATTTATTTATATAGCACATTTAAAAACAACTCTCATTGTACCAAAGTGCTTCACAAATGCAATAAAATACAATACAATACAATACAATACAGTGCAGAAGACGTCAATAATAAAACAACAGGCATACGGTATAGGACAGAATAATCTAAAAGGAAATGTGCAGGATCATGTCGGTGGTGCAAAGGCTTGTGAATATAAAAATGTTTTAAGTTGTGATTTAAAAGACTCAACGGAGGGCGCAGACTTAACCGCGAGGGGAATTTTGTTCCACAGAGTGGGGGCTGAGACAGCAAAGGCGCGGTCGCCCCTGAGCCTCTTTTTTGAGTGTGGAACCCCTAAGAGGCCCCTGTCTGCTGACCTGAGGGTCCTGGTAGAGGGGGGATAGGATAGGAGGTCGGTGATGTAGGAGGGGGCCAGCCCATTGAGGGCTTTGTACACAAACAGGAGGGTTTTAAACTGGGTTCTGAACCGGACCGGCAGCCAGTGGAGAGAGGCCAGGACAGGGGTGATGTGGTCTCTCCTGAGTTGCAGCCATCAGGAGTGGACATGTGATCGGCCCAGCAGTGTCCGAGATTAGCTGTGCACAGACACACATGGACAGGGGTGAAAACATAATCTCTGCCTCCCAGCATGGCGGCCTGAGATAATTAGCAGACAGGGCAAATTGTTGTCCCTTGTCTCTGAGGGGATAAATGTGTACTTAGTGAATTGTGTTATACAAATCAAGACTGTCCCCACACCCCAGGGCCCAGACATAGTGTATAACATTTTAAATGCCACATTCAATATTCTTCCAGGGCAGCATATTACCATCAGCCTATTTTATGGCAAAATGGTTACAATTTGCAGTAGTATGGCTTATTCAGCAAATGTCAAATTTGAAGGCAATTTCCCTTGTGCATTCACTGTGTATATTTTAGCTGTATGCTAGTAATTCAGTATTGTCTTAAATGACTAAGATTAATTAAAGTGTGTTTCCAAAATGGAACCGTTTCCCACAATTCAAAAGAGTGCAAGTAAAGGACACGCACGCGCGCGTGCGCACACACACACACACACACACACACACACACACACACACACACACACACACACACACACACACACACACACACACACACACACACACACACACACACACACACACACACACACAAACACAAACAATAACACCAATAGCAGTCACTGTTGTCATTGTTATATTTAAAGACAAGATATTTAAGTGGATAACTCAACAAGAACCCTAATAACTATTCACATGAATCATTTATGTTCAGATTAATGCATGCAGTCACCAAGTGCTATGACGGAGTCGTCCCATTTAGCCAGAGTTATTGCTCTCATTAGAGAGGACAGTCACTTGTGTGTTTCTCATGCACCGCCACTGACTTCAGGTTAATGAATAAGAATAAATAATAATAACAACACACTAATGATTATGCTCGGGGGGGCCTGGCGTGTCGACAGCCACTTGGTCAAAGAGGGACACGGCACCCGAGGGTGGCACGGAGACGGCAGAATTGGAAAGGCATTAGACTCCTTTGTCTCCGGGATCATCAAGGGTCCTTGAGCCAATTGGATTATGCTTCGAGACATTACACACAATTGATTGGTGTCCCCGTTGAGTGAGTGCTGCCGTGTGGCTGGCGTGTGTATGACAAGGGCATTACCCTTTTGATTGCCAGGAGAGTGACTGGTGGTTTGGACGGTCATTATGGATGCATGGGTTGGGAACAATCTCTCTTCCAAGGATCCCCTGAAGAGCTGTGAAAGGTGCGGCAGGTGACAAAGCAAGTGTGCGGGTGTGTGTGTGTGTGTGTCTGTGTGTGCACTGTGCACATGTATGCGCATGTTTGTGTGTGCGTGTTTGTCTGGGCATCTCTTTTACACGCTGCACTCTTACTGTAGCTAGCAATCCCACCTTGTTTTGTACAGCAAAAATCGGATACTTTGTCATACGACGGTGTCGTGCACTGAAAGTAGCTGATCTACGTACATGCTCTCAATGCATTGCAGTGCAAGTATACTAAATGAAGCCTTGTCAAAATGGATGTGTGCTGCTGAGAGGACCAAAATGTAAACATAAAATGTATTAGATGAGTTGCAACGAGACAGGTGCGCTCAGTACTCTCTGCGGCACGCCCTTTGGGCAGTGGTGGAAAAAGTACTCACATTTGTTACTTATGTAGAAGGATCAGTACTGCAATGTAGAAATACTTGTACGTTACAAGTAAAGTCTGTTGATCACTTGAGTAAATGTACTAAAGTATTGGTGTCAACATGTAATGTATTGCTACTTAATACTCATTATGCAGAATGGCCAATTTCACAAGTTCAAAATGTATGCAATTATTTTGAAAATAGCTGATCTACAAGCTCACAATGTGTCGCATCCCAACGCATTGTGAGCTTGTAGATTGGCTGTTTTCAAATGACCGAAATGTATAGGGCTGAAGTAAAAGTACTGGTAGTTGGAAATACTCAAGTAAAGTACAAATAACTCAACATTGTATTTAAGTACAGTACTTAAGTAAAGTAAATGTACTTAGTTCCTTTCCACCACTGCTTTTGGTGTTGTGTGTGCGTATGAGGAGGCAATACCACAACAAGGGGGGGATGGGGTTGGGAGGCTATGATAAAGAATTCTAATCGTTAATGTCAGTTGTGTTTGCCCAGCGACATAATTATGTGGGAGCACAAATCATTGACCTGGTATAACTGGAATGACAGCAGCCCCAATATCTGTTCAAATTGACATATAAATATGAAAATATAATGAAGTAGAACAGAATGTACTTAAAGTGTCAACCAGCTGATCAGGCACTCTTATGAAATGAATGCAATCTAAAGGGCTGGTGCTTTGTAGTACTTTCGTAGACTGACTCAGCCTGGCACTTACGTTGCACTCTATGGCAGGAAAGTGATGACAAAAACATCCCGTGATCGTTTGCTGGCTATAGTTCCACTCTCAAAGTGTATCCCATAGCTTGGAGGGATGGTTGGTTTGAGATTATGAATGCACAAGTTGTTGACCGATTAAAAAATAAATATTCACAAATTCTGTTCCTTGCCCTGCTGGCAGTATATACATGCACAAGAAGTATGACACTCATCTGCCTAGTAGTTTTTATTTTTTACAAGATTAGCCGCAAGATCCTCTCTTAATTGGCCGAGATTATAATGAGGAAGATGACATCTGTCCTGTTCAAAGCTATACAACCATTTTTGGCCTTCTCCAAACAAGGAACTCTACTAGTCAGTAAGCTATAACCCACAGCTGCTGCCGCTGAAATGTACTATTCAATTAACTGATGCAACATTGTCTGGCTCTCATCCTAGATTAGCACCTAGGTGTGTTTCTCCGCTTGCCAATTCTCCAAAATTGCAACACCGGCATGGTGAAAATGACCCTATTTGTACTAATAGCAGGCCAAAATAGGTGCTAAATGGTGTTGACTGACACATTAGTCAAGATCGAGTGCAAACGCACAGCTCACAATCTGATTTTGACGGGTTCAACTATGATCTCGCAATCTTGTCAAACCATATTTTTTGTTCCCTGTTATTTCGTAGTTTTCTGTCCACATCTGCCAACACTGAGTTGGTTTGGTTTCCATGGACTCAGAAATCACATTCTGCTGCCTGCTGGCCTCTCCAAAAATTCTATTTGTATTTCCTCATAGAAAAATATGAAATTATTTAACTTGATGATGGATTGCTCCAAAGGCAGAAGCCGTGTGGAATTGCACCTTATTGTAAGGATTTACAGTAAGGTGCAATTCCACACGGCTTGTGGGAAGGCGAGTTGAGAATTACGACCCAATAAAAAGCTTTTTGGGTTCCTCCTCACAGAAGAAGTGGTTTGGGCTGCCAACCCTCTCCACCCCAGGTCGCCGTCTCTCCGGCCGTCCTGTGTCTCTCCAGATGTCACCACACTCTTTGTGGTCGTCACCCAGTCTGTTCCTGACGGTATCGCACAATGATGTGAGAATAGACAATCTACGCATTGTGACGAGTTTTTAGGAGTGCTATTTTTGCTACTTTTGAAAACGCTTTTTGGAAATCTTGTCACCTAAAATGACATGACAATAGCGAGGCGTGAAAAGTCTGTTTTTTCTATAACTATTTTACCAATGGAAAGTATTAAAAAGAGTATTGGAGCACACGTTTTAACATTAAATGTTTCCGCCCGGCAGCAACGATTTATGCATAAGGCATCCATGTGGGAAGACTCTGCAGTACTTTGTTAGGGTGGAACTTAGACTAATGAACAGCTGCCTGGAATGTTCACACTTTGAATCCCATCATATCTATAGAGAGAGTGCCAACTGCCAAGCACCCACAGGACAGAAAAAGCCATTGTAGTTTTGACTCTGTGTACAAAATCAGGTTTCATATCCACCCCCAAGCTGCAGGCAGGTTCATTTCAGGCGGTGTATAGTTATGAGGGAGCTGGGCTATATATATCAAGGGCAAGACGGATTTGCAGTCCTCTCCAAATAGTATGGGCTGCAGAGATAAGCTACTGTATGTCATGTACTTTAAGTAGTCAATTTCTGTTCTCTACAGAGATAGATAATTTGTCATATTCATAAGTAGGTGTAATGGTATGTTGGCTGAATATATCATGCATCACTGGGAGGTGATACTAAAGGAGCATGGAAATTGGAAATATGAAAATGTGAGTAATGGAGTAGCAGCAACAGAATGACTTATGCCTTCCAGTGAAGTACAATACAGAGAGCTTGACAATGGGGGGGGGAAATGCGGTTTTAAAAAAAAAAGAAATGTGTGCTGAAACATCTTCCAAGGGGGTTCAGAGGTTGAACCTGTCAATGGAAATAAAATTAAACTTTTCCAGTCTCTGCAAAAATGTAAATTTTTATATTATTTCCAGAAAAGATATTAAAATGTTAATTAGTTTCCATGAAAAGGTTATAGTTACAATTCCTTGACTATTCTTCCACGAATGTGTGACATGAATGTCTGCCACCTGATTTAAACGTTGTCGTGTGCCTAAATAGCCATGCTACAAGCTCACAATGCAACTCAGTAGTGCAGGGATGGGACTTTATTACCCCTTAAACACTATATTTACTCTGCTGTACTATCCACATGCATGTTGTGAGCTTGTAAATCGTCTCTATTCACCACACATTTGCCTATTTTCACCAGACGTTAGTCTATTTTAATCTAATATTTTTCTTTGGACCACATGAATATTTCATGTGGCTAACAAGTGACCCCTGAACCGAGTCAAGTGGTCTGTTGTGGTTTAAGTTAGGACTATGGAGGGGATTGGTCAGCCATGGAAATTCCAGTGGCTGTTATTGTGCAGTGACATAAGAAGATTATACACAACTAACCATGTCCAAAGTTACTTAACTCTGTCGTTTCTGTTCAGGATTATCCTGATCTACTTATGGGAAATGGGATTTCAGTGACTGTACACTTTAAGTTGCTGGATCATGCAACATGTCACTTCTTACCACAGTGTTCATAATGAATTCTCTGGTGCAAAAATGGCTATGCTGCAGTTTCATAGCATTTTGTTGAAGCTCAGTGGATATACAGAACTTGTGTTGTTGACATTCCTTTGAAAATGTGCAATTCTCCCTCAGAATATAACATAATGTGATTATGTGGAAAACTCTTAACAAGACTCCAAAAGCCCTCCTAGCTACAGTCCACCGAACTAGACCAAAGTAGTTTGAACCAACCAAGTATTGCTGTCCTGCGCAAGATTATTTGATCAAGGGCACATTTAAGATTACTAATGTGCTGTGTGGAGTTTGCATGTTCTCACTGTGTCTCCTGGGGAGAGGATGCAGAGGGTTTTCCTCCTTATTTTCCTCCCCCTCCCCTCCCCTACTGGGTGAGGGTTTTCTTTCTTTTTACATGAGTTGGGTGTTGTCATATTCTACCACAGACCGAAAACCCATTCTGGCAGCCTGCTCGCAGCATGCACTCGTTAGGCAACAGACTTTCAATCCACAGTTCCTGGGTTCGAATCCTGTTTATGCTATATCACACTGTATTTCTATTGGAAATGCATTTATCAGATCAGATGGTATTTCTGTCAGAAAGGCAGTAATTCTCAGAATTTACAAGTCTGTTAACTGCCTTTCTGACAGAATTTAATTCTGTCAGAAAGGTAGTTGCACTGACTTGCAGACTGATAATTCAGTCAGATAAACGGTTACCTGTGGCTTCCGCGCTCGGTGACACTCATATAGTGAGGGAAGCCTCACCCCCACTATGTATGTCAGAAGCCGTTGGGTGATTTCAGCCCTGTGCTCAGTGTGAATGGCCGTACCACAAACAGACAGGGAGACAGACTGTACGTACACACACACACACACACACACACGGCCAGTCATTGGTGCAGTTATAGGCACCAATGACTTAGCACCTAGGTGTGTTTCTCCGCTTGCTAATTCTCCAAAATTGTGGATATAGGCACCAATGGTTATAGACTATTGTGTGGGGGTTAGATATTCAGCATTTTGGCTGCTTCTTTTTTGTATTTACTCTGCATCTACCTGCTTCACTGAGGGGAAAATGGGCATATGCCTGTGGAGAATTGGCTAAGGGACTGTACGTGTCAATATCAATTTTGTCTAACCTTGGGCTCTGCAAAACCCCCAAACATCTGCTTCATCTAGCTCCCGAAGCCTGAACTATGCCTCCACTAATTAAAACATCTTGAGAAACCAAGGCCAATGATGAGGAAAGCAGGTGTGCAGAGGCTTGAGGGCCTTGCTAACTGGGACTCTATGCACAACCTATATATGCAAATTAATTTACCTTGTAATTGGGCAATTGAGGGGATGTGCCAAGGAAGTCCAGGCACAGATGAGAAATGCAATAGAGGCCCAGGCGGTGGCGTAACCGTCTGGGCACCCGACTGGTAATCCAGTCGCAGTGTGCCGCGGGTTCGACTCCAGAGCCCGACACGGCCTTTACTGCATGTCTTCCCCCATCTCTCTCCCGTTTCCTGTCAGCCTACTGTCTGTCCCTTCAAAAAACCAATAAAAGGCATAAGCCGCAAAAAACTATCTTAAAAAAAAAAAAAATGCAATAGAACTATGGACATGCAGGCATGAACCAGGGGCCATCCATATATCCATCCATCCAGCCATCCATCCATCTTAAAAACCCTCCCACTCCAAAATTGTTAAATCTATTAGTTCAATTAGAACTTTCACCCCTAGGTCAAGCAATGGGCATGGCTTTGCCATCTAGAATAATGAGCTGAGGATAAGGAATAAGGGATATACTAACAGTTTCTCCTGTACTGAATTAGTCCGGTAGATTATCCCCTCAAGCTGCTTCTATACCCTTAATGTCGTCCTCCTCTGAGATGCTTACCAACCTGAAAATCCCCAAAGCCATGGGCTAAAACCATGAACCGTACAGTACACGAGTAGGAAGTGAACATATATTATCGGCACAATCTCCTCTGAGGCTTCAGATTTAAATCTAAAGACAGACACCCACAGTGTGTTGTTATTATAGTAACGAAGTAATTGGGTAGAAAGGGTTATTTCTTTCTCTACAGAGGAAGAAGTGAGAGAAGTGCAGTCTCTGCCGATAAGCAAGGTGTGAGTGCCTGAGGGTCGTGTGATATATGAAAAAACTGATAACTCAAAGCCGCAGTGAGAAATGGAATACAGTGCATACGACTTTGGAGGGTGTACTGACACATTTTTAAATTAGTGTTTGATTTGAGAAAAGCCGAATATTTCTTGATTGGTCCAGATAAGATTTGTAGTGGAATTTATTCTGTAACTAATTACTCTCGATCTGTTCCCAGCGCCAGTGGTGGACCATTTCAAGAGCTAAAAACACTGAGAATCAGTGTTGCATATCTTTTAGATATAACATGGCATCCACCCTAACACAATTCATGTCTGTGCTTTAACTTGTACAGAATACCTACAGTATAGTCATTATACAGTACATTGTAAAGCGGAGAACACTCGATTAGGCAGGAATGCTTTCCATGACACTTACTGTATGAACCTACAGGCCCATTTATTTTGTCAAGCAGACACTATATTGGCCACAATTGAATAAAGAGGATCTGAAGAAATTATACTTGTAGCCTTTGGCTCAGTTCCGAGTCCCTTTGGTGAAGTAACACAAAACAAATGGATGTTCAACTCTGAGGTGGCAGCCATGGCCTGGAGGGAGAGGAGAGCTGACTAATAACCCAAAAGTTGCTGGATCAATCCTCAGAGCTTGTTATATGCCAGCTGCTAGCTGGTCTGTTGCTGAGATAGTGGCTGCTATTACATTAGGTGGGAACTTTCATTCGGCCCTTGAGGGGTATTTCAGACCGCTGGGATTCGTCTCCACAACGTTGTAATGTTTGATTTATGCTCTGTCGTGCACCGGAACTACTGTAGGTGATCTACAAGCTCACAAACTAAGCTTATCGGTGCACGACACATCACAGGACAAAGTGGTTTTATCTCATCATGAATCTTTGATTTGAAGTAAGCTTATAAGAAGTCCAAAATGCCATTGGTGCTCTTCAATGCATTACCACTACCACATGTGACCTTTTGAGTGTCATGTGTGGTGACTGTGAGTGACAGTTCTATAAGACTTTGCTTTCCATATTTCATAGTGCTTTTCTGTCCAGAACCTAGTATTTATCTTTTTTAAGTGCTTGCTTTCACACTATTTTTTCACTGTATAGTCAACCCAGATTGCCCACCCCTCACACAGAGAAAATTGCTGCTTTTGTGTGTGTCAATGTAAATTAACAGTCATCCCCTAGACCTCTGCATAAAAAAGCTCTACTTTCAAGAAAAGCCAACCTGCTTGTTCAAGTACAGTTACCTCTCATTAGTTATGTTTCAAGGTCTTTCTGCCTCATGTGGCATGCAGAAGAGCACTACGTTTTTGGACACTGACTTAAGTCAAATTAGCTTGTGATTTACAACACAACAATTACCACAACACTTTTAAACACTTTATCAATTAAATTATTTGCATAGTAGTTACTGCACTTTGGCTTTGGCAGAATAATGTATTTATTGACCAATAACAAATGATCCAATGGCAGTTTTAGGGTATTTGTCACTCATAGTAGCAAGTTTGATGGTGTGACCATTTGGCCCGAACCCGTAACAAAATCAGTACTCCTATACTCCTGATGGATACCCATTGAAAAAGAAAATAACGGAGTGATTCAATGTTTATATAGCATTTTACTCTAACACAGTATTTTTCAACGTTTTTGTGTCCAAGACCAGCTGTCACAGTTAAAATATTATTATTTTCGGGGGTCACAGACTCACGGCCTGAGAAGGTTAGTATTGAGAACCACTGCTGTAGTTGCACCATGCTGTTGGGCCCGGCAGTTGATACTGTAGGTTGCTTTTACCATCCTAAAGAACACCCCGCCCACCCACCACCAGACAAGGAATGAATTGGGGCCAAATGGTCTAATGCCCATTCTGCGGAACACCGCCAGGAGGTCAGGTCAGGCACCGCGTGGGAGGAGAGTAATGGCCGCCTCGTGTCGTCGGCTGACAGCGACAGTGATGATTATGGGAACGCCTCGTGGGTCTTATATGAATTCCCGGTGACACTGCCACTGGCCCCGCGGGTCCCAGGGGGATAAGGGATGGCAAACACAAAAGAGGATAAACGACCATCTCACCTCTGTCTGGAGCTGTTTGTCACAGCAATAACAATATACATTAGAGCAGTGCTATTACCCACTGCCGTCTGGCCCTCGCAATCATTCTCAATCAAATCACGTCTCTCTTCGCAGTAATGGCCAATTTATACTTCGTTGTGTGACCGTGTCTCTCACCGAAAGTAAGTGTTTTTCAACTCGGCTGAAAATCACTTTCATTTCACGGTCATACGACGACGTATAAATTAGGCCATCTCCTGTTAATCGTGGGTGGTGTTCAAAGAGTTTTTGTTAGGAGAGAGACATGAAGAAAAATCTAACTTCACAAACTGTTCACAAAAAAAGTTCTAAAAACGTATTTTTTAGAATCTTATTCCATTTTAGAATGTCTGGTAAACAAGGCACACAAAGAGGATGGTGTTTGATAAAGCTACACGTGGATACACATTCAGAATCCATCCCATCCTTTGTGTTTGTTGCCTGCCAACATGGTGACTAAGAACAAATGGGCTTGCAACGACTGAGAACATGACGTTGAAGCATTGTATCAAAAATGACCTGCATTGTCACTGAATGGGATGTGCTGCCACGAGGCATGCCTCTCTATGACATGCTTGCAAATAGGATTCTGCGTTTTTCGATGACGTGCGAAAAGGTTTACACATGCAGAGGTTTGTGTCACACATTAGTCAGTCTAATATCACAGTCCTTCAGGATGCTTGAGATGCAAATTCTCATGCATTTTCCCACATACACACACACACACACACACACACACACACACACACACACACACACACACACACACAAATTGGACATGTTGGCTCTGGAATAGAGCAGCTTGAAAGCAAACTTCTCAAATCTTCAATTCAGGATGAGATCAGCATTTAGCTGTCTAGTTTGTTTGACGTTGCTCTTCTCGTTGACTCACTCACTCACTGGCACTGCAACTGTCATCATTTCATGACAATTCAGGATAACCAAAATCCTGAACAGGATTTAGTTTCTTCAAAGCATTTCTCATATATTTATATTCAAACAACTTGAACCCTATTATCCGTATTCTTGGGCTAACATTAATCGAAAATTGCTTATCTACAAGCTTACAGAGCGACGGGTGTTACAAGCTTGTAGATCAGTTGTTTTCGGCGAAGACATTTGGCAGTTTGTCTAACACGGCTTACATTTTCAATTTCAACATACTGTACGAGGTTTTGTATGAATGGCTTGTTGAAAAATATGCATTTTCACAATCACTGCCCCCCCTGTCATCGCCTCTTTTAACTGCATGACCCAGATTGTTGAGTTTGTACAGTTTTAGCCCCACTAACACTAACAGCAGGTCTCTAATGATGGGTGATGATGGTGCATCCACCCGCTGTCCTGTCCATCCAACCCACTTTGGTCCCAAATGTACTGCTGAGCTGAGCACGTTCATGCTCAGCAGAGGATGAAGCAATTGATTCTGGTGACTTTTACTGTGTTTTGAAATAGCCAAAGTATAGTGGAAAATTGTAATGTTGAAATTCATCTCATGAGAAAACAGGCACTGATCTTGTGTGGCGGAAGTTTTGGTGTTCGATATTTTACGACAAGCTCCCTAGTAATTTTCAGGAATGAACTGGTGAAAGAAACAATTTACCTGTAGTGAAAACGCTAGAAATCAAAGTAGCCTACTGATCGAGGTTGCATGCGTGATGACGCTGACGACAAGGAGAAAGAGAGAGCGTCGAGTGAGAGAGCGTTCTAAGGTGATCACGGCCATGGTGATCGAGCGAGCATTTGGTTTCAACAAGAGAGCGGTCGTGTTACAGGCTTCCTGTATGTAACTGAAAAATGTTCAGTGACAAAAATGCTTCAAAGCAATGTTGACATAACTCTGAGAATACATGTTGCATGGGGATGGCTCGTCCAACTACGAGTAGAATCTAGGGTGGGCATGAGAGTCTCACTTTTTTAGAGAGTCTCAGTGGTCACAATGCTCGCAGGCCGCAAAACACACTGCAGGCAGCACACGGCTGTTTTTAATATGATTCATTAAGTGGCCCTTTTCGATTTAGTTGACATTAAAGATAATATGTCTTGAGAAAACACAGCTTTTGTGACCTTTTCTCCACCACACGGAAATGTTTAAGAATATCTGAAACCCGAATGGCTGGATTGCCATGATGACATGATGACATTTTACTGTACATTTGCTCTCTGCATTTACCCATCCTAACTATTATCAGCAGTGTATGCTTTTTATACAATACAAAGCTTGGGGAGCTGTTAGTGGACACTTGTCCTGCCAAGGGACACGTAGCCATGGCTGAAACGGCCTCTACCCATTCAGCTATGGCTGCCCCTTGCTATCAGCACACTACTCATTTGTCATTTTGTTGACCTGTTGACCCCATCTGGATCTTCTTGGTATCATTATAAGGGAAACTACTGTAGCCCAGCCCATGTGGATGTTTAGTTAGCCAGTCCAGAAGCATTACCCTGACCCCCCTCAAAGGTAATGAAGCCGGAGGCTATTGGTTAAGCACAGGGGAAAACAAAACAGACCGTAATAACGAGGTAGAATGGCGAGTGCTGTGACCTGTTGACCCCATCTGGATCTTCTTGTCTGTGATGATGTGTCTAACAGAGTGTTGTATAACTATTGCCTTCACAGGCTGGGCCATGGCTGAATAATGCTGGATTTCTTTATTTGATGGGGATAACTATCTACCGTATTATACAGTATACTATTGTGTATTCATTCCATAAACGGGATCTTGTGAGCCATTCTGATCAACCACCCGTCGTGATAATTTGGCAGGCTATGAATTCTACTTCAAAATCAAGGTTACTGAGGTTGAAAAAACGTTAATAATAATATTTTTTGTGTGAGCTTCTACATTGAACAGCGCTCTCCAAAGGCCTCTTGATCTGGCAAACATACCTTTAGAATTTAGAATGATGTTTGACTATAATTGGGATGCCAAGGGTCTGAATGTTTAAACGGCGTGTTGGTTGACCCTGGTACTGTATGTTACCATCCTCGCATCCTGGCATACAGTATAGGCCTATCCTCATCTGTCCGGCAATGTGTGTTTGTGAAGCATCATTTATCAACTGAAACAGATTAGTTATCACAGAACAAACTAGCCACCTGATTAAACAGAGGGCCTGAGATTACACCACTCAGAGAGGCTTCCAAGGTTCGCCGGGAGCCCTATAGGAACAAATGACTCCTCCTGTGTTTGCCATTTGGAAAATATAGTTCAACTCATCAACAAGAAAAACAAATGGACATCTAATGGCACAAGGCGCCCATATAGTTTAATTGATTATATCAGTTTTGCCGTTGCCATGAATGTGCATTTTAATTGCGGCATTGCTGCCGGTAGAGAAAATATCCTAAACTGTGAGCGATTTGAAAATGAATTCATGCTCACGTAAAGTATTTATTGATTTTGCCTGTTTAATTTCTCGTTGGGTTTTCATTAGAAGTGGAGCCAGCTGATCCCTGCTAAAGTGGGCCTGTCCAACCTGCACATCTGGGGTTTGTTCAGCGGTAGGTCTCTAGTCCATAGCCAAAGGCAATGCTTACTTTAACTGTCACCCAAGCTACTCCAGAGAGAGAGAGACAGAGTGACAGAGAGAGAGGGAGGTGTCTGCAGAATGTACGTGTGAGCTTCTGTGTGCGTGTGCACATGCATTATTCTTGGTATCATTATAAGGGAAACTACTGTAGCCCAGCCCATGTGGATGTTTAGTTAGCCAGTCCAGAAGCATTACCCTGACCCCCCTCAAAGGTAATGAAGCCGGAGGCTATTGGTTAAGCACAGGGGAAAACAAAACAGACCGTAATAACGAGGTAGAATGGCGAGTGCTGTGCAGGCACCAAGTTTGTTTGAAGTGCGGTAAACACCCTCCAGTCCCCCCCCCCCTCCCCCGCTCTTCCCCGTGAACACGAGGCGACTGAGTTCACCTACACCCGAGGGAGATGTTCGTTGTGTCCCTGCTGTGCTGCCTTTCTTCTCCACTCCCTTCTCTCGGTGCCAAAAACACATTTCTATAAACATTCATTCACGCATTTCTCTGACGACTCCATTATCTCAAGCTGAAGTCCATCCACGTGGCATGTGGCTTCTCGGGGAGCGCGAGGTGGGAGAGCACAGTGTGCCGTCCGTCGCTGTCCGGCACGAAACCTAGCATGTCCAAAACCTTTAACTTTCTTTTGCAATATGGATCCGATGTAGTTATTAGTTATTCACAACACCATGCGAGATTCAATGCTTGTACAAAATACAGCATTCACTTATGAAATAAATGAATAAAATAGAAATAGGATGAAATATGGCGATACAAGGTTTCTGCCCAACACGACTATAGTCTAGATCCTGGAGCGATGCCACAGGCCACGGTGCCATTATTCCTATAGCTGTGGCGTTCAGGCCACTCAAGCCTCATTTGAACACTTTATGAACACATTTAAGAAAAACGCCGTGGGCCCAAAGCAGGGGGGGGGACGGGGACGGACAGGACAGGACAGGTGATGCTCAGATTGGTGGTGGATCGTCGGCTCTGTTCCAAGATCCAACAACTATACTGTTGGAGCTTTTTACACACCAGACCCGTGCCCGGCTGTAGAGCACCGAGTCGGTAACGATGGACGTTGGAGATCCATGCCCCACCTGGCTATGCAATACCCGTTGTACCCATGTCAGAGTACCCATTCCACCCATCTTTCTATGTGTCCCTTGTATGCCCATATATGGAGATTTCTGGTCTGTCTCTCTGGACCCTGGGCAGACGGTTCTCGAGCTACGTGGAGTTCAGCCGCACACACGTATACAGACAGACAGTATGTAAATCTCCAAGCTGAGGATGTGATTGTGAGCTTCTTCTCATAGCAATGTGATAGCCTGCTTACCTGGCAAATGAGGGGCAGGGTCTGCCAGCTCAATTATTATATTTGATTAGACAGGTTATTGCGCATGTTTAATGCCTTTGAATAATTCAGCTTTAGAACGACGTGTAGAGCAGGCTAGGGGGAATAGCCACTGTATATATTATGTACAGTATGTACAGTTATTCCGCATTCCGCATAGAAGTGCACCCTCTGCCAGGCCAGGTTGCCTTCCCATGGCTGTGTCGGTCAGGACACAAGGAAGATGCGGAGGGAAATAGAGTTTGTATGATAGCCAGTGCTATACTGTTCGCATTTGTGGCGCCCCCTACGAGAAGAAGTAAAAGAAGCGCCTGGAAGCGCCTCTCAACATGTAATTCCAATTATATTATGATTGGATGTTGTAACTTGTGTCCCACTGGGAGGAGGCCATGGGGGAGACCAAGGACCAGATGGGGGGGATTACATCTCCATGTCCTTGGAATGTCTTGGGATCCCCCAGTATGAAGTAGCTAATGTGGCCCTGGAAAGGGATGTCTGGAACTCTCTGCTGGAACTGTTACCGCCGTGACCTGACTCCAGATAAGCATCAAAACCCTGTTTCGTCATGCGACGGTCCTTATCACATGACGAGACCTTTCGACATTTCGGCAACGAACCGACATTTGTGACATTTGTACAGTAGCATCTGCCTATCACCCTTTTCCACCGGTTGGTTCCTAATTTGAATATGCAAATGAGGCATTATGTAGGAAAATATGCAAAATAATAGAAAATATGAAAAAGCTACTACTGTGGAAGGGTTATCATGTATTAATTTACTTGTATTGATCCTATAAACAATTTAATTTAGGTCTAGTTTTTCCCACCAATTTTGGAGCTCTGGCTCATGGACTAAAAACCAAAAGAACTGATCCGGTTGAAAGGGGGTCTATGAGTGTAAGTGAAATTGCTTTTGGCTCTGCATTGTTCACACGACCCTCTGTGTCAAATTTGGCGACACGTTGTGAGCTTGTAGATTGGCTATATTCGTTGCGCAACTCTGTCGTACAACAAAATATAATCCAAGTTTTAGCACTGATCATGTTCTAGTATAATTTATACAGCACTGAACAGCAGGGAATATAAGGTGATCGCCCAGTGTGCTACCAGCAGCCTGTCCTCCTATCATGCAAAATGACTGGAGGGGAAATGCTCAGAGAAGCATTATATAAATATTATCACTATTATAACTACTTGTTTTATTGCTTATGTAGTCACTATTGACTCACAGATTAATTAATCACAAAGCCTCCAATTAATTAGATTAAGTTTTTTAATGAAGTCCCAACCCTATTCTTTATAGAACTAGCTTCAAATAAAAAATCTAAAAAAGGTTAAATGTGTCAGATCGAATCGCATCAAATCGCATCAAATTCCACAATCGATTTGGACTGAATCGAATCGTTCTATATATATATAAAATGTATCGTCTCCGAATGTATCGAATCGTCTTTGTAAGGGAGAGATGCACACCCATAGGAAATGGCAATCTATTAGCCTACAGTCATTGCTTGTAATGAAGAAGAGGTGCATTTTATCTCGCCATCAATGGATCCAGTATAACTGGATATGTGACACCAGTGCATGGCGCTGTTCAAGTTGCCTGAACTTCCATGCCTCTGCTCTGTTGTACCTGAGGTCTCATCAGCAGTGGATTCTGACCTCAAAGGCTATAATTAGTAAAGATTTCCTAATTGGGAACAAGCTCTTAAAGACTCGATGCAATGTCCTTTTGGAGCATTTTATTTTGAAGTTTCACTCTGAAACGGAAAGCTGCGTGTTTTTTGAACCAAGCTATACATGCACGACGCGTGTCACAGAGAGACGGGCAGCAAAGCTTGTGCCTTATTTCTAAACTATAATGTTTTCAGATACATATTTTAGCATGCGAGTTTAAAACGAGTTGATACTGTCTGGATTTCATCTTGAATGAGAATAAAAAGGGAGTAGCTCTGTAATCAAAACCAGCTGTGTTTGGTCCCGTGGATTTAGAACCAGATTAGTTCAATATAAAATAATGAATATAAAGGACTCCGACTAAGCTCAGAGATAGTCCGGTTTGCTGGAGGTGTGATGAGGACCCCGGTACACTTATCCATGTATTGTGGGAGTGCCCTAGCACCACACTCACCACAGACGCTATGGTGTGCTATTCATGAGAATATAATGCAAATCACAAACCAGGATATTCCTTATACACCTGCTCTCTTTATTCTGGGTGATCCATCGCCATTAAAACACCTCCCCGCACCTCTAGCCGACTTTTCATATAAAAATACACGAAAAAATTGTTTTGGCATAGATTGTTAGGTATGCCTTATGATGAACACGGATATGCTCTAAAAGTGTGAAAAACACATTTTTCATTTCTATGTCTTTAAGTAATAATTGGGGTATAACGCTATAGGGCCTAAAATGTAGGCCTGTTACTACTATCGCTTCAAAGCAGCATGTACAGTATAGTGAAAGCTAAAGACAACTTTAATTTGATCTTTGTTTCATGTCATTGGGAAAAAAAAAAATGCCAGCCGTGCCTCATATTGACAGAGAAGCAAAAGCCTGAGGCGGCAGTGTGAAAAGCTAATCCTTTGATACATATGGGATCAGCCTAAGCAGATGAGAAATGCTAAGTAGCCTACTACGTTGCTGCTCCCCCTCTATTGTGCAATGCACACTGTGTAGATAAACAGTTTGTGACACTGAAATAGTGATTCCCCACACACTGTACCGGCAATTCATGATGTAATCCAGTGGATATGTCGAAGAAAAAACATTTTCAGATATGGTAGGCATTTTACTGTTCTGCCATAAGGTAATGTATTTCACATCATATCTCCTGAACCAAACATGATAAAGCGTCTGCCGTGTTTTGATGGTCAAGGATTACAATGATGCGTCACAAACTGTTGAGATGAATACTAGTGAATGGTGAATTCAGTGACGCTGCATGAGAGAAGGAATGAGAATCCAAAGCTTTGTAAAGTACATAATGGGCAGACAATTATTTCCCCCAATGTTCCCTATAAGGGCCCAATGTCCCCAGCGTGTGTGCTCTAGGGTTGTATGTTCCCAAGGTTCTATGTGCTCACTGCGTGTGAGCACTGTCGACTGTGGTCGCGTGTGTGTTTATTGTTTGTTTATTATGATTTTTACATGTTGCTCACTCATTATACCCCTAGGCAGTAGGCACATGAGTTTGTAACGGCACATACACATGTGCTTTCCTAGGGACCTACTGTATGTTAGGGTCCTACTTCATCAGGTCTCAGGGTTCTACAGTATGTTCCTAACGTCCTATTTTCTCCATGTTTAAACTTCCATAGTACAGTGTCTGAAAGTGGCTTTAGATATAATTTCAGGTTTTGTGTCACAGCATATTTGTTGAAACACACCTCCTTGGTGTGTTTATTTTTAACCTAGCATCTCTATACTAGCTGGGCATGTCATAACAGATGAACATTTGGCAGAAATATCAGTATATTCAACATATAATTTATATTCAACATATATATATATATACTCATTTTCAACCACGAGCTCACACAACGCATTGCGAGTTTGTAGATAAGCTATTTTGTAGATAAGCTCATAGCGCGCCACCGAGTGGCGCGCTACGAGATTGTAGGTCTGCTATTTTTGAAAAATCGTGAAAATGTGGCACAATACTTCTTTTTGTTATTTCGACGTCAGGCCTAAATGGGTTAAGGTGAAACGGGTTAGTGCTAAACCTTGCTAGACATATACTGTCCAATACATAGCCACTAATGGTCTATGTAAAAACACTGAGTTCTGGCACACAATCAGACTGATTGTCCTCTCAAGGCACATCCCACACTCCGCTGACTGTAGCAGCCAGTGAGTCGCTGACTGGCTCTTCATCATGCAAAGCAGATAAAGAACTGTGTCACCGATAGACATTGCTGCACTCTGGCAAATGGTTTTCCGGGGGGCTTTATAGCAGCAGCACAGGGGCTTTGAAGAGAAGTGTACAATGTTTGGCTACATGACGTTGCCCTCCTTTGAAAGTCTTCTACCTAAAGAAGAGCGTCATTAATCTCCACTAGGAGATTCATGCACCCGGCTCTGTGCCTGTGTGTCTGTCTGCCATCTAATAGTGCATACTATACTACTAGACCTGCCGGTATCATATTTCTTGTGCGCGTTGCACAAGGACCTAAATTCCTGAATATTCTAGTAATTTTTGCGAATTAATCATCGTCCTTCCAGGCTATGGTATTGTGTCCAGCGAGGCTATGACACACTGGCACATGCTGTTGCATGCACGAGTGTGCATATCAGTTGTTTATGCATGTCTCTGATGAGGCTTTGATTGGCTTTAGTAGGTTCATGGTGTCGCATACCATCAGAGTTGGGTGCCGTGCATCAAACCAATTGTCAGTGAGTGCTGGTCTGAAAACCATATTGTAAATGTACATTAATCAACATTAATTCTGCTGCGAAACCAGCAGGATTTTCATGGATAATTAAGGTTCAGAAATGCATGAATCAAATAAAAGATGTCGGGGGGAACATACATATTGTGAGTACTGAGTAGCTATTGCTTTTGGGAGTCGGTACTTCACATCAACATATTGAAAAATCTATGTATTTTTTAAGCCGTAATTAGTGAGATGTTGGAGTCTAGTGATGTAATCATCAGAGGGCCTTTGCTTTTTTGTTATAGATCTTTTTTGTAGTCAGATCTGAGAGAATTTTGTATGAGATAATAAGGCTTTTCTCTGTTTGCAATTGCGCTCTTTGGTTTCCATGAAGATGACTTTGTTTGAGGGGAGATTATGAATTGACATCCAGGATTTTGAATTGTGTGATGAGATGGCTTAAATCTAACTTTCAGCCAGGTAGTGTGCCACCTTCAACCGTTGTCCAGGGGCTACGTTTTCCATTTCCCTGCTGCTGAGAAAAGTGGGGCACACGACAGATGGATGCATTTGGCAGATGGCTCTCTTTACAATAGCAGTGTGTGAGGATGTATGTTACTGAAGTCTTTCACCTTCTTTCACCTCTCACAAAGAGTCTTTTGTCTTTGTTTTTCTTGACCATATGTCAGTGTATGAAGAATGCTGATTTTTACAAACTCTGATCCTAGGCGCGATTCATACTCCTATTTTAGAGCCGAATAAAAGTCGGTTCGGCTCTGTAGAGCCTACAATGTGACGTCATTTGAGGTTCGGGGGGGGGGGGGTACCGTACCGTACCGTCCCGTACCGTCCTAAAGTCGCCTCTTCGGTGCTACTGAAAATTTCTGACAAGCCAGAGTTAGTTATTCCTCTGTTATCTAATAGTATAAATATACTGTATATTCTCTTATATACTTAAATGAACTTCAAAACTTGTCGTGTGATACTGCCTATGCCTTGATATCTTGTTCTCTGAGCTCGTTACTCAACTGAATCCTCAGTCACCACCCTTAATTAGAGGAAAGCTATTAGGACCACTTCAAGGGTTTACTAAATTCACAATTTGCATTATATAATTTCCTCATTATATAAGTAATTGTCTACACCAGGCCGAAGGCATGGGGGCAGAGTATGTTTGTCTCCACCAGGCCGAAGGCATGGGGGCAGAGTATATTTGTCTCCACCAGGCCGAAGGCATGGGGGGAGAGTATGTTTGTCTCCACCAGGCCGAAGGCATGGGGGGAGAGTATGTTTGTCTCCACCAGGCCGAAGGCATGGGGGGAGAGTATGTTTGTCTCCACCAGGCCGAAGGCATGGGGGGAGAGTATGTTTGTCTCCACCAGGCCGAAGGCATGGGGGCAGAGTATATTTGTCTCCACCAGGCCGAAGGCATGGGGGGAGAGTATGTTTGTCTCCACCAGGCCGAAGGCATGGGGGCAGAGTATATTTGTCTCCACCAGGCCGAAGGCATGGGGGGAGAGTATGTTTGTCTCCACCAGGCCGAAGGCATGGGGGGAGAGTATGTTTTGCACTCCGTCCGTGTGTCCTTCTGTCCGTCCGTCCGTCCTTCCGTCCGTTATCAGCTAATCTCCGGCACCGTTGGCCCGATCCATGCCAAACTTTGCACACACACTCCAGGATGCCAACGACGAACCTCTGCCCCAAATATTCCTCAACGGCCTGTTAGAGCGCCACCATGAGGCCGATTTAGGCAAAACACATTTCTGTAGATTACGTACTGCACATTTTATACATACATCACACAATTCGGTATACACTATGTGATTATTTTACAATGTTAGATTATTCTCCTTGTCCCCCCTCTTTCTTCTTCTTCTTCTCCCTTTCTAAAAAAATCTGATTTGCAAAGCCAATTTGAACCTATTCTTTACACCTGAAAAAAGTTGATTCTTGATGTTGTATTGTTATTTAAAATACTCTGCAAAGTGACTGTGTGGTCACTGTGAACATGTTTCTAAAGGCATGCTAACATGACACACAATCGTTTGCCATACAGTACTAACCCCATAAAATCCCTATTCTGGGTGTGTCATGATAGGTGAACATTAGGAGAAAAAAAAGTCACATCTTGTGTAAGTCTTGTAGACTAGGCAATTGGGGCAGTATGGGGCCAAGTATAGTCCCCTGGGGGGCCCCGGTAGGGTTTAAATGGTTAACTTGTTTAATGCCTACAGTATATCACAGGAACCAATCTCTTGATGTTGAATTAATTTGTTTAATGAATACGCAAACTGGGAACCTACAACAGTTTAATCAGACTTATAAATGACTATGCCGGAGAGATTTGGGCTTTCCATTTCAACATAAACAATGGCTTGAATAAATTGGATTTCAAATTGCCTTTCAACAAGTTTGATAGCATTGTGTGGTTCTTTATCTCAATGTTTTCCATTCACCATGTCCAATATACACATCAATGTTATCCCTTGCAGAACAACGACAATTATGCTGTTCTGTTGTTTTTAAACAACAGTATCGTCTCTAGTGTAATGTTATTTCAAATGAATACATTAACTATATGAAAGCTATAACGTCCCTATGCTGGGCATTCACTCTGAATGCCGGCCACAGTGACAGTAGTGTGGTTTGTATTCCTGCCAGCTGTAGCCCAGAACAGTGACAGTAGTGTGGTTTGTATTCCTGCCAGCTGTAGCCCAGAACAGTGACAGTAGTGTGGTTTGTATTCCTGCCAGCTGTAGCCCAGAACCCGGGTTGTCAATATTAATTCTGACAAATACCATCATTCATGCTGTACCGCCTCTTTAAGCATGAATCACTTTCAACCTAGCGTCACTTAGCGAAAAGAGCACCCCCTTCCTTTCCTTTTTTGACATTTTCTTTGACAATGTGAAAGTATTAGGGCTTAAGTTGTTAAGATTTCCTCCAAATCATCTGTCACACATTACATTACCATGAAGGAAACTGTTTTGGGATTGTGTGGCTCTCCTCAAAGGAAGATAACATTTGAATATAGCTGCCCATTACCAAACACTGACATTTGAGGCAATGTGCTTTTTCTTTCTTCTTTCCAAAGTGGGCCAGCCACCTGCTGCCAGTCAGGATTGCTGTCGGTGTCGGATGCAGCCGAAAATGGTTCTTGAGAGAGGATGCGGCACCATATCGCTAGGTAAGCACTCGTCCGTCCATCCTCGTATTGAAGTGGGCTACACATTAAGGCCGAAAGGCACTATTGAGATAAGACACTGTCTTCAGATGATAAATGAAGCATTCATATAGTGTCTAGCTTTGTTCCCTCTCTTGTTCCACCTGACAGAAATCTACCCCAATCTGCTTCAAAATGTCCTCTATTCAGCCGCTTGAAAAGGCAAGTGTTGCCGGACCACTTCAAGGCTGTGTCACTCTGGTTGCTTTCCATTGAGATGCAAGTGGCATTTCCAAATGTTAATAAGTTGACTACTCTGTAAAATTATTACAGCGGATTAATTTGGTGTAAAACAATTTGCTATTATAGTAGACATACAATTACAATTGTTCAGGGGCCATAAGAAATATGGAGAAGCATGAGAAAGTAGTCTGGTGGTTGCCCTGTTACAGCAACCACACTAATACATTATATTACCTTTAAAATCGAATAATTCACTTTTTTTGTTATCAGTATTGGAAATATGACAGCAGCTGCCTGACTTTGACAACTTATGTTGGCTGGTGACTATCCTGGAACTTTTCAGATGTGGGCTGAAAAGTGAATCATTGCATTGAAATAACTGAGCCAAAATTATTAGTAGGCTATAAATCTTTTGCCTTCACTGGATCTATGCAAACTATAAAAGTGATGTCAATGAAAGTGCCAGGTTCTCTGACAGCACTTTTTTTAAAGGTAAAAGGCTTCAGAGTTTCAAGGTATCTTCTTTCAGAGATAAGCTACAGTCTGAATATAAACTGCATTTTACTGAAATTGAGCTTTTTCACAAAGGACTGACATTCTCAAATAATTAATGACAAATCTTTTGGTATGTTGGTTCAGACGGAAAACCTGACTCATGAACACCTTGAGCAGATAACTGATAATAATAGTTTTATTTTTTTGTTAATGACATGTTAAAGTCAGGAGGGATTAAAAGTAGCTGCTGAGAAAGTTTAACCAGAAGTCTAGACAGAAGAATCGGCTTTTACTTTGCGCACTTTGCACAGAGAATACTAATGAATAGACATTTGTTTACATTGGCAAATGAGTCATCTGCTATCACTCTTGTGCATTGAAATCCTGTGCTTTTACTTTGAGAGGGTGCATTTGATTTGGGTCTGTTTTTAACACTCAGAATTGAGGATTTTACTGTGCAGGTACTGTTCTGTTCTGTTCTCTGAATTCAAAATTAACATTGGATATAGAGAAACTACCTGTAAACCTGATTCACACTTTGTCTTGTGCGTAGAAAATAGCTTACATCTACAAGCTCAAAATGTGTCGCAGCGTGACTGAGCGACGCATTGTGAACTTGTAAATCTGCTCTTTTGGAAGGCTGCGTGTCACAGACTACACGTTAACACATTCTGTACAAAATACGTCTGGAAACGTCATAAGGATTGGAAACGAGTGGTGCCTTGGACGTCTGTGGACGTCCTAGGCTGGCTTCCGAGGGTGGTCTGTATAAGGGGCAGGTGTTGATCATATGGTCGGCGGTCTGCTCAGGGTCACTGCACTCACGCACTGTCCGCCAATTCCCACTTCTGCATTGATGCATTGAAGTGCCCAACCCCAGTTCGTACATGCGGGTTGTAAGTTTGTAGTAGAAAAGGGGCAGGGCTGCATTTCAGAGGCTTGTGTAGTCCATCATGTTGCCATGGCAGCAGAGAGGGGAAGAGGACAAACACACAGCCGCTGATGAAGGCTTAGGGAACGCGGCATCTGCATCAGCACAATTGTTTTGACCGTCGCCCGGGCATCCTCCATTTTGCATCTTTAAGTAATAAGACATTACCAGTACATGCATTTTCACTTAACCCCTTCTAGAGAAGCCTCCTGCCATCAAAACGCATGTGTCGAAAGAAATGTGAGAGCGTGGCATCGTCTCATAATTTGCTTCCCTCTTGCACGCCCCGGTTCTGTCCCACCACCCCCCCCCCCTAGAGATGTTTCTTCGTAACAGGGAGCGCAAGTGTGAGCGTGTACCTGATAAAACATTTATGGAAGCCCGGTGGGGTGACCTTGAGGATGGCTACACTGTAGCCCTTTGCCGGACTCCAATGTCTGGATGCTTTAACATGACTTTTTAATGCGGTGGCTGGAAGCTGTTGTTGGAGTTTGGTCACGCACATTCACAGAGCCGCTCTGGTTTGATTTGGAGTCAGGTGTGAGGGATGAGAAAAGCAGATCTTACAGTACCTTGACCTTGAATAAATAGCATTTTCTCAGGAAATTGGCTAGACTAACACAGGCACACGAACATTCACACAAACCCAAAGTTCTCTCACTTGTATATTCATACATTGATGCACATCGTATACGCACGTACAGCCGCAAGTGTTACAGTTACATTTCTACATTTCAGTATAATTTGTCATGCTATATTTAAACCTACTCATTTCAAATTCAGAATGTACTCAGTTTGTTTGTATCTAATATTCTTCTAAGGAGTGCGTGCGCTTCACTTTCTGATTGGCCTGCTTCAACAAACACCCTGCTTCGAATAATTACAATTTATTAATGTGCCAAGATGAATGAGGAACCATTTAATCAAGAATGCTGTCAACTCTATTTCTTGTGAGCTCCTTTGTGAGTCAGAAACTGGAGAGGTAGATTATGCCCCAGTCAGCAACTGGCTCGCCTCTCAAAACCCATTTCCTGTTAATTAGCATAAACTACTGCAAGCACATCACAAAGATTGCACACTTGTATGTGTACTGTACATGTATGTTTTAAAAACGGATGATTTACAACTTAAATTCTTAATGTTGTATGTACCTGGCTCAGGACAGCTATAGTGACAATATTCTGTTCATGTAGGCATCTCATTTTCCAGTTGGTAGAGATGCTGTAACTCATTTGGGAATCAAACGCTTTGTTTTTGTGCGTAACATGGAGCCGAGAGACTCGCAAAACTCTGCACATGAACCCTACACTGTGTCCCCTGTGTGGTGCCGCTGTTGGTACAAATGATGCTGTCTTCTGCTTTGACTCAATGCCATTAATTCATTTTGGCACATTGAAGTTGTGCAGATTGTGCACTACTACTGTAAGCCTTTGAGGAAGAGATAAGAGAAAGGCATCCCAAGGACCCTAAAAACTAAGTAAACAATATGAATTCCCCAGCTTTTTCCCCTCTTCATATTCCAGTCAGCGGAATCTCATCCAGAAGGGTGAAATGCATCCATAATTCATAATCAGATGCATTGTGATGCCAGCATCATACACATTTCAGATGCCTCCCATTGAAGTGCTCAAAAGACTGGAGCAGTTGGCAGTACATTACACACTCAACACAAGGACACAAAATCACTTAACCTGTATTATCTGTCTGCTTATGTGCATGGGCGCGTGTGCATGTGTTTCATATTCTGTGTATGTGCTACTTGCACATGCGTGTCATGAAACAAGTTTTTTTGTAAGAATGCCAGAACAAAATGGCAGAAAAAACATAATTAGTCTATGTGATAGTGCAGCCGGGCTGAATGACAGGCAAATTAAAAACTGTAGATTGGGACAAGCAGAATACGATAAGGAGGGTGACAAGGTCGTTGGCAATGGAAAGGAGTACTGTATCTTGCATTTTCCATTGCATCCTGTATTCATTAAACAATATTGCAGTGACATTTCATCTTTGTATACGGTTGATAACCTGTATGCAATATACAATGGTATGATATCGTCACGGAAGTGCAAAAAAATGGAAAATTAAAAATAACTCGTGTTCCAATGGATTCAATGTAGATACAGTACATATGATTTTCAATAACGTTCTGTTCTGTAATATGGAGATACAAGGTTTCTGCCCGAAAGCAACAATTTGCATCCTGAATTCATTATTCAATGTTGCAGTGACAATATTGCAGTGCCATTCCATACTGTTGATATACCATATATACAATATAGAATGATACGATATGATATATGTAGCCTATATAGATTGTCTCCCGGGCAATGATGAATGGCAGGTGATAATATGTTCATGACATGGTATATAGCCATATTTTGTTCACACAGATACAATGAGAAAATAGCATTTGAACAGTGGTTATTGTTTGAATAAATCAACATTAATTTAACCATGGATTTCTTACTGAACAGTATGATTCGAACATGAATCATTGTGGTTTACGGTTCGTCCTCAACGAGAAACACAGCCACATGCCTGTTCTTCTATGGCTAAGTAAATACCTGCATATTCCCACTTCCCAGCATGCAGTACATTGTGATCAAATACACTAGTGTGGACCTGCCTTTCTTTGAAGCACATTGTGCATTACTGCAGGTGCAGTGGGGTCATCTACATTCGACAGCACTCTTAAGTGTGCGGTCCGGCCGGGGACCCCCAGGGGTCCTTGAGGTGGTCCCAGCTAAATGATTTATAGCTGGGAACCAAATAGAAACTTACAGATCTGTAATCACTGGCCGAGCCAGGCTGGGGTTGTTGTTGCTCGCCCTGGGATGGATGGGATTGTTAACAGAACACTATAACTCTGGGTCTGGGCTGTAATCTAATGTATTATACTGTAAACATGGTGTAAATGTAAAATGGTCTAATAAACACACGAGGGTGGCACCTGTGTGCAGGACACGGAAATATAATGACCATTCAATGTATGATGAGCATGCACTCACCGCGACTCTCGAGGAAGGATCATATTTTCTATATTTAGGCAAATGCAAATTTCCGTTATTCATATTTGAAATTGAATTGCACACGTTTTAATTATTCATATTTTTTGTTGAATTGAACAGTTGTTTCTAAAAGCTAATCATGACGACATTGTTTTGCACCGTATGTGTGTGTTGCAAGTAATTGCAACCAGAGGGCTTCAGTCAGTCAGTCAGTCAGTGAGACTTTCATGATCTTTATCGGTGTAAAAGCCTCTTTGATCTCATGTTTCTGTTCTTCTGTGAGCTCTCTTCTTTTCTTGCGTTTGCTTTTGTCTGCCGCAAGTTCGGTTTTATTGATGAGACCTAATTAGAGTAGTGATATTTTGTTAAATCGGACATCGGAGCCGAGGTATGTATGTATCACATTACAATACGTTCGTTCACACTTAGTTTGCCTGTCGTTCGGACCGGGACCGCGACACAGCACTTCGTTCAGAGAGTGAACGATAATCCCTTTCCCTTTTGCAGTTGCATTTGCAACTGAACGGACTGAACGAATCTGACCTATAGTTAATTTTGTTCGCCAAAAAGAACAGGTTCATTTGACGCATTCGTTCATGACCGACAACACAATTCTCCACCTCAGAAACAGAACAGGAAAAAATGATACAGAATAACAAATAATGTAATACAATGTATATCTAAATACAAATATATACACTAATACGGCTGTGCGTAATAACGCCATACCGTATGTCAGAGTTTGCACTAATATGAGGTTTGTACATAGTTTTGCAATCACGTTGCGGCTCGACTGGCATAGAAACCTTGAGGTGTACAAAGTAGATCACCTTTCATTTCAGTCCCAAGTTCATGGTGCAAGGGTGCGTGCGCTCGCACACATGTGCACAGTGCACACACACACCAACGAGTCAAGTCAACGACACATACCAACACACACAAAAACACTGTTCTCCTCACTTGTTGAGGCTTTGGTCATACGCACGCACACACACTCTCTCACACTCTCGCACACACAGGCCCAGACAGCGTCATTACAAAAGTTTCACCCTCTCCCACAGTTCAACTAAAAATAGACATATTGTACACCAAAAGTTTCCTTCCACTTTGTCCAACACTGTTCTGGTTGGTTATTTTTGTTTATCCGAACTTGCCTGCCTTATGGAGATTGGAACATATTTCCCCCCCCCCAAAAAAAACCCTGACTGTATATGTATAGTTCACATGAATGGAAGCATCTTCCTCATGCAATTATCTCACCGCCATGCTATTGTAAACGGCTAAATGATTTCTACATTGTACTGTGTAGACAGGGAGCATTCATCAAACTAAAAAAGATTTTGCCCCTCCATGCTCTTCGCTTATAATGAATATTCTGAGCAGGGCCAGTCTTTTACAGTGACGTCTCCTTCGCTTTCTATCTTCTTTGCACAAAATTTACGATTCGCCTTTGAATGTGCTACTAGATTGCTCGAGAATGAACCGAATGAATGCCGCACGCACACGCACGCACGCATGTGCACACTGCTGCCTAAGGTTTTGTGAGACAATATCTAGCATATTGGACAGATGTCCCGCTGAATTTCCATTAAGGATCTCAGTATGTCTCTGACACTTTCTTTGTCATTGTCTTTTCTCCATGACCCTGGAGTTTATAAAGGACAGAGCCCACAGATTTTTTTTTTATTGAGGCAGTTACTCACAGACTCTGTGATTCAGCAGAAATTCTAGAAATAAAGGTTCAGTAACTTACAACCCCCTGGATGCAGCACTGTCATCGTATTAAAGGTTAACTTTAATTGTGCCTATCGTCCCACACCTCCCTGCTTTATGAAGATGTCAACAGTCATCCACCTGACCATTCGCTACCGAGGGTCTGCTCATCTTCCCGTTTGAAGAGAGGTGGTGGTGGTGGGGGGGGGGGGGGATTCAGGAATGGAGTCATTTTGAAGACAAAGAACTTATCTTTCCAAGGGCGACAGGATAGCCTTTTCGGGAGGACACTCTCATCTGTCATTGTTCACATCCAAAACACTGTAACCTCAAACAGCTGTCACGAAGTGACACATTGTTGTTCCCTGCATGTGTCGTCTGAGGCTGTAGCTCCAAAGGTTGCATTCGTGAGTTTTATTCAGGCCATTTTGCCATGTGTGTTTGAAATGTTTTGGCTGAGTAGCTCTTTTTTTGTGGACTAGAACATGTAAATAAAATAAGATGGCACTAACACGTAACACCCTAATCCTAACCTTAACCCTAAATTGGTAAATAAAATCAGTCTCAATGTCGTTTTTATGATTTCTGATTGCAATATCAGCCTTACAGACGACCAGGAGGATCATTACTGTAACTCAGAATAGTACAGTGTATTGGGTTTTACAACCGCCCAGGTATAGCTTTCACTTTCAGCGTGCTTGACTTGATACATATCTGCAAAGTGAGGTCATAGCCCATAAAATTGTAGCCGTTAAAAAGTAACTATGACAGAAATACGAAGGACCTCATAATGCATGTATAGTACCTACAGTAGTAGAAAAAAGAAAAACGTTGCAACAGCTGTTGCAATGTATCAGATTCTTTATGAATACTGATGTCCATTTTTTTTATCAATGTTTATAATGCTTCTCTCACTTGTGAGAATAACATGAGAGGTTAAAAAGTTTGTATTGTGTGTATATCACCTCTGAGGAGCCAAACTGTGTTATTTTCTCCACTGCTTTGTTTGACTTAATTATTTCCTCAATTGAGCCAGTTAAACTCCACCAGCCATTATAAAGTCATATGGTGGTGGTGGATGTTATGCATGGTTAATGTATAGTGACAATCAATTCACTGAATTATTATGGCATGTTAAAACCACGTTAGTTAGCTCGTCCTCTACCTTCATGTTTGTTTTCATTATTTCAACTGTCCTACAGTATAGTTATCACCATGACACTTCCCCAGATTATTACTTACATGAAGACAATGATTTATTAACACGTTTTCTGAAAAATTACATTTAAATATGCAAATTAAGCATTATATGGAAATACTGTATGCCAGAATGTGCTTACTTTCACCAGCTTTGAATGCCATCAACCCATAATCACCAGTAGGTTACTCATCAAGACCATGCAATGAAGCCAGTAGGCTCTACTGGAGCCTACTGGCTGCGATTAGGAAACTACTGCCGCCGAAGAGAAAACATCATGAAACTGTGCTATAGCTTACAACAACTTCGCTTTATGTTTACTTACATAGTCGGACTGAGGTTAAGGTTAGGATTAGATTTAGATTCAGGGTTAGTAATAGTCGGACAACGCGACCAACGTCTCCGCTTCAGTAGAGCCTTTTGGCTTCTTTATATGGTGTTGATAAGAAACCTACCTACTGCTTGATATGGGTTGATAACACTCAAATTCGAATTACTTTCCAGAAGAAAAATCTGAAAATTGGATAAGAGAGTAAGAGTCAAAGGTTTTAAACGAGGGAATATTCAATATCTATCTGATATCTTTTCACCTGGGGAAGTTTCATGGTGATAACTATTTCTTAATAAATGTCATCCTATTCACCTATCATACAGTAGGTGATTATAAGAAAATGTGCTTTATGATAAAGCTACTCCTGGGGAAGGATTATCATATATTTATTTACTTATATTGACTATAAACTATTTGATATAGGTATGGTTAATTTATGGCTCATGGACACTCGGGGCTGTATTTTGCGTGTCTTAAGTACCAGGTCTTATTACCTAACTTGAGTAAACTAAAGACCTGGAGGCGTGATCAATGCTCTTTGGCCACTCAGAATAGCCAAATGGCATTGATCACGCCTCCAGGTCTTTAGTTTACTCAAGTTAGGTAATAAGACCTGGTACTTAAGACACGCAAAATACAGCACTCGGTATGTGTCAGCCTGGGAAATAAGAAGTGTGTTCAGTACACATCTTTGTGTCAACTATTATGGGCCACATTAGGAACACTTTCTATTAAGCCCATGTCTGTATGAAATACTTATAATGCATTATAATCTTCTTAAAATGCTGCATAATTATATAAGGTTTCATAACTACTTAATGTTTAATAACAATAAATAACCCTTAAAGTCGTTACACAACGACGAAACGACACAATACGAAAATTATACGCGAGTAATTTGGTGATGGCACATTTGAAAAATTATGACCGCAGTTTAAATTAATGCCAATTTAATGGCACAAAATATATACTCCCGATCCGTACAATTTACAATTTAGGCATTTAGCAGACTCTCTTAATCCAGAGTGATTTTATAGGCAAGGAGAACACATGGTAATACATCAAATAGGGCCTACATATAAATAGTCATCAAGGATCTTACGACCTTAACACTTCATAAAACATTTTAAATTGACTTGCTTTACATTGCATACAGTGCATTATTATCAAAGTTTCTTTATAATGCATTAGCCAGTGCTGAACATTAACCCATTCAATACGGGAAAGCATCTGTGTCATTTTACAGTAGCTATATAGGAACATAAGTGTTTCAGAAAACTTGTAGGATTTAGAATGCATTTTTAGAATCGCAGGTCTAAGTAACTATAGTGAACATAAATGGCCTGCCGGCCTTGATGCACAGTACCATTTCAGTACAAATGTACTGAAATGGTATACCGCTATGACTCCAATATGTTTCCCGGACAAACGCCAGGCAACATCAAAGTGAAAAGATTAAGAAAAAAGAGTTCATTGAGGCAAGGTCAAGTTTGCAGGGCTATTTGAGACCGACGTTAGTTAGTTTTGGCCATCAAAACTCCACTGCAGCACGGTCGACAGTGATCCATAGCATTCCACAACCAATGAACCCATAAAAGCCTGTAGAACCACTGAATCACTAATAACAAGTAGTGATGATTGATTAATAATGTCTAGAGAAGTTGCCATAAATGCATTTAGTGTATGTGGATTGGATTGGTGAAAGATTTACTGAAGTGAAATAGGTGGCATGGACAGTGCCAATATACAGTACTGTATGAATGTGGGAACTTTGTCAGACAGCAGTGGTGGAAATGCGTGAATTCCATTTGTGTCCGAGCATAGGCATGGTAACGCCCCGCCTGCCTGTGATTGGCCTGCCGACACTGTCCTCCGAGGTGGATATGCTGGATCATGATGCCTGGATAGTCTGATGCGAGGTTACTCCGTGGTGGGAAATTATGCAAGTAGTATGGTATGATACAAGAGAACGCTAACTTGTACGTTTTATTTTTGTAGAAGAGGCAAACTAATATTGTTTATTCCGTTAGCTTTGATGGAATAATTGATTGAACATGCACGCCATAATTAATATGATTTGATTTGGGTGTGTTCTAAAGTAAAGTGTTTGTGTTGTGTAATTTGTTTGTATGTGTAAAGTTGAAACATTATTGTAGGCCTACTATAAAAAGGTCTATTTTCCCTTCATCTTTATCCTTTTTAGTGTAATAGTATTAGTTTACTATAATTAGATTAATACACGATAATCAACACTATCAAAGCAAACCGCATAAACAATGTTTGCCTCTTCTACAAAAATAAAACGTAGTTACTAGGCTGCATTCTGTCCCGTCAAACTGTCATTCTCTTGTAGCCTATTATTTATTTCTCAATCTCACCACGGAGTAACCTGCGAATGAACTACATTTATTTGAAAGCTTTAGTTACTTTGATTATTATTTCAAAACTCAGATTAAATACTTCAGCCCTATATACATTTCAGCCGTTTGAAAATAGCCGATCTGCAAGCTCACAATGTGTCGCAGTGCGACACATCTAAATATTTTTTACATTTGAAAACTCAAAATGGGACATTCAGTACTTTATTCTTTTGGTACTTTATTCTTTTGGTACTTTAAGTACATTGTGACGCCAATACTTTTGTACTTTTATTCAAGTACAATTTGAATTCCAGACTTTTACTGTACTTGTAACGGAGTATTACTTAAGTAAAAAATTGTGCATATAGGCTACTTTTCCCACCACTGTCAGACAGAGAAGAGAGGGGGGACAATTTCACACTGACACAAGCTGTACTGCTCTGAATGTGAAATGTAAAATGTCACAGTTGATTCAATTCCATAAAATGTGTGACCTTGCTATTCCGCTCAATATCCTAGCACCACCACTATAAAAAAACAAATGTCGGGCTCAGTTAATGAGTCATTCTGCTAAAGAGAAAGAAATTAAAATGCTCCCTGGAGTGGTCATCACTGTTAAACTTAATATCTCAATTGACACATTTTAATAAGGCGTCTGAAGTATAAGTAACTGCTAAGCTAATTTAACTTCCTGAAGTTTAATTCACGTTAAATGTATTGGAATTGGCCTGACAGGCTTTCAAATTTATTCCAGCTTTTATTTTATGCTCCACGCACACACGCACGCACGCACACACACGCACGCACGCACGCATGCATGTACAGTATCCTTTAGGCTTTAACCACATGAACCCAAATGGTTGACCGGAGTGGTGTATTTTCAGTTTTCAGTTATTGAGGGGAAATAACGACAAGTTCACAACGCAACGCTTTGTGAGCTTGTTGATCTGCTATATTCTGCAAAGGTATTCCCCACATTAACGATGGTGGGGTTCAAGTGGTTAATTCATATTGCGGTTTCTCTAAACTGCAAGCAGGTTGCTGTAGCATTTTACTGAAAGAGCCATATCCTCAGTTTTTTATTAGTTTAGCTTGGTTTATTGGGATCTCTATTAGCTACAGCTGCAGGGTCAATACATTATTTGCAAATAAAGATACAGTAGGGGTGGATGTGATTGAAGCATGTGAGGCCACACAGCACAGTAGTCATGGAGGTGGCCTTGAAGCGGAAGGCCTTCAATTCCTTAAGAAGATTATTCTTTGGTGTAGCATATCCAGGAGGGACATTCAGCCCGCAAGCATCATGTGATGCTAGTGATGATAAAAGAGTTGCACAGTTAACAGACTCCCTCAAGAATTTCACTGCAAGTGCAAGCCAATTTGCGTATAGACTGTACACATGTCTATACGCAGCCAACATTGGATACATTACATACAGTATATGTATAAAGTGTATCGAATGCATTACATTTGTTACGTTTATTTGCACATAATTGTGCAAATATAAGGAAAATCGAGATTCACATTTGAGCAAGAATCATGCAGCACTACACTTGATACATATTGAGCTTACGTATTGCTTTATGGGTAGATAAAATGGCCAAGTAGTGTCATGGTCTGTCTCCCTACAGCCCTAGCCTCGGTCCCATGCAGGCTTACTTATCTGCGAAAAGAAAAGCCTGGTCACAACGTAAGGCAGAGAAGCTATCGGCGGACGTACTGTATACTCCGGAATATCCGTCAGATGTAGTTCCCCCCGATACGATATTTTCCCGACCAATCACAACACTTGTTTCATTCGTGGAGAATGTAAAATGATTTGAAAAGCATCAACGTAATTTCCTTGGGCAATACTTCCGCTAAAATCCTGCAACTTCCGCTCCTAGTCTTTTCAGCGTAGGTCTTGCACAGGGTGCTACAGACCATGTTTCCATGTCAGCCAAACAGTGCCATGCCCCTTTCACACCTTCACATCTAGCATACAACATTGTTGGATGCTAGATGTAAACAAAGGGTAAGTGTCATGGCCGCCCCAATGCAATTCCAATTAGAGTCACATGGTTTGACACAACATTTTTGTTGTACGTCTTTCGGCTGTGTTTCGACTGCCCCCCTCCCCCTCATACAACACAAATGTTGTGTCAAACCATGTGACTCCCATTGGAAATGCATTGCGAGCTTGCATCAGTCAACAAGTCTCATGCATCAGCTATACAACAATCTGTTGTGACCGTGTGAGTGAAGCCTATAAGACTCATTCCACACGTATAAATATAAACGTAGACGCCCTTTCGGCTCTGAGGCGCGTGTCACAATTGAACGGACAATTTTCCAAGTTACAAATTATACTTATAGTATTAGTAATTAAAATAGAGTTAATGAAAAGAAGCTAATATAATAGTGTAATCATATAAATCTTCAGATTTATAGGATTATACACTGATTATATATTGTGTAATCTGATTCCAATCTGATTAATTAAATCGTTTTTATTTAATATTTAAATACATTCCACGAAGGAGCTGAATCTGCAACATTTACATATTTATTCCAAAGTTCAATATATGCTAGGGAGCTCATTAATGTTTTATTGATAATGAGCACCTTAGCGATCCTGCTTGTTAAGCCGGGCTTTTATCAAGCCCACTATATTGAGCATTTTCTAATATTTTGGTCTATCATTTGCCTATATCATTAAAATAACCATTCATTTGTGCAATACGTGTTAAATAGCTTTATATTATGAAGTACTGTAATGATTGTGATAACATTTCCATATCTCTTCAGCTCTTGTAAATGTATATTTATTTAACCAAAAAATATCACTTGCACTACATTTTACTATGGCCTTCAAATACAGTACTTGTCTAACAGACGGAAGGAAATTGACCTTTTTTACTTTTGTAAAATAATGTTGAAGAAACTGTTGAGTGGTTAATGTGTGTGTCGTCAATTTAAAAGCGTTATTTTGTTTACCCGGGCAGCTCTGTTGGCAGGTCTCAATACACTTTTAGACCGAAATGTTTGTGCCAGCGTGGGTGATTAGATTTATTTCTTGATTGCCACTTGTCTTGATTGTTTAAACATGACGTCATGGGCTGCTATGCTCGATAACAGAGCCCAAAGCTTATTGATACCAGGTACTCGATAAATGTGTTATCGAGTTTGTACGGTATCGGGTTTCGAGCTCCATCCATACTCTATGCTGAATTGAAAAGTGGCTTGTGAAGGCTTTCTGACTGATTTGTGCTGTAAGGCCCTCAGTTCTTTGTAGTTATGCTGCAATTCCCAATTTCACCCATTAATTAAAGTTATGTAATAACTTTGGACTGGGCCGGACTAGAGTTTGAATGAACAGGTATCAGTCAAAAGGGAGACAGACATCGAAGAGGAAGGACGGTGGGGAAGGATCAACATACTGTATGGAATGTCAGAACAGGTCAGCTCCATGGGTTTGAGGTTTCAGGTCAGATGTAGAGTTGCTCCATATACAGTACAGGTATGCAGATCTAGGTGATGATCCAGTCTTCTCCATGTATGGCTATCCAGGGTTTGATGAGGTCTGTGTTGTTGTGATCACATTATGTGGAGACGGCCATATAAGGTGTGACGGACTGACGACTGACTGATATGGTGGTGTGATATGGCACGTTGCGTGAGGGACTGACAGCCATATATGGTGGTGTGACGTGTCACGAGGTGTGAGGGACTGACGGCCATATATGGTGGCGTGACGGATGGAACGACGGACAGAACGACGGATGGACTGCATGCAGGTTTTCATATCTGCGACCTACAGTCACAACTAACACTAGAATGTCCCAGAGGACTTGGTGAAGACTTGCATAATGAATGCAGTTGATGTCAGTAGAGATCTTTGTTAGCAGTTTAACCCTAATGTAAACAAGTCTTAGTGCTTTTTCTGGTTTTTATCCTCCTAGCAGATTTTGTATTGACCTGTACTTTCGTTTGAACTGTACGCAATTACGCATTCTACAAACTGAATAAAAACGTCAATCAATCAATCAATCAATCAATCAATCAATCAATCAATAATTGTTTTAATCTTGGAAGTTACTACACTGCTAGTAATGTAGGATATTAACAACCTCCGTTAAATTTATTTTGGCATTGTGAAATATTGTATAAATTGTCTAACCTTGCCTTGCTTTTATTATCAGCGTTTCGGACATTAATTCTAAATGTCTTGTTGGTGGGAGATCTTACATTGAGTAGAGTTCTAGATTAGTTCTAGAAGCCCAATTAGTACAATCCGTGCCTCTAATTTTCAGTTGTGGTATGGGTGGAAATCACAGTAGGAATGGAAAACAATGTCAAGAGAGTGAGATGGACATTAATAGGGGGACTTGGATTAAATCACATTATGGTATTTATATATATTATTTATTTGAATTTTCACTAGCGATTAAGCAATTTATAGTGTCATTTCAATGGGTTCAAAAGAGGTGATCCTGCTTGCTGTGTTTCAAAACTTCAGTCCGGTTCAGGAAGGCAATAAAAATTGACCAAATAAGGGATGTTTCTGTTTGTACAGTCGCCCTTAAGGCATGTACTGTACTGCATGTAGTGGGAGTATGCATGAAAATGTAATATCGCCAAAGCAGGTCATGCACTACTTACACACAACCTTCAGTCACAGAAGTCAATATTGGACCCATTTTTCACAAGCCACACATCTTTCAACCATTTGGACTCCTAAAATGTCATTTTTCAGACCGACAAATATGGAGAAAATGTACTTTGTATGAGACCTGTCTCTGGATCTGGGTGTCGCAGTAAGTAGCGAGCCGCATGAGGAAGACTCATGAATCAGTAGGATTCAACTTTTGAGTTGTTCCGTTTGTGCAATTATACTTGTTTTTTTCAATTCATGGACAATGATGGGAAGATGCTGCCTAATGTCATTTCCTTTGGAGATACTATATATTTCCAACAGATATGCGATAGAATAAAAATCACACCCGTGTGAAGTGAGGGGCGCTCTTATCATCATAAATCATCCAATCATTGTCAATGGGAATTTAATCATTGTGTAGGACAAATATAGCCGATTTGCTCGTCTACATATGGCGTAAATTCTCCATTCATTGCCTGGCATTTAATGTTTGAGTTAGGACAAAAATCTACACTATAGCTGAATATAGGAGGGGCTAGCGCCCCTCAAAAATAAATACACTACAAGGTTTCTCTGTCTGACTTCTGCTTTCTAAATTTCCAAGGGCCATCATGCATATTCATTAGCGTGCTACTCACTGTTGCGCAGCATACTGTACATATCCCTGTTGCTGGCCTCTAACCTAACTATAACCTGCGGTCGCCACTAATATTTACGGTATAAGAGAAAAGTGAACTGGAAACAGTTTACATTCGCATATTTGTGCCAGAATACAGAAAGCTTCGGTGGCTTATGGACCCACATTTACCGTGGGAGTTAAAGTCCTTGGTAGAACCTCTCAAGGAGAAACCGTGAACTGCTGGGAGTGAAGCTCTCAAACTGGAGGGGGTGCAGGCATTGAAGAAGGAATCTCATTGACATCTCATTTCCATACATGATTTGTCTGGTAATGGGGTTTGGTGAGAGCTGAATGTGCCTTTTACCTCGTTGATTGGAGGGCTCGCCTGGAGGTTTGTGATGCATTGTGAGGGGTGCTTCAAGGATAGCTGAGGGCTCCTCAGAGAACAGGACAGGTTTATGACCGATCTTAAACTCTAGGAAGAAGCGAGTGTCCTGCAGGGCACAATAGAGGTTCGATCAATCAATCCATGCAATGAACAATATTAAACATGTTGTTCACAATCGTGGTTCACACTCGGGTGTATATACAGCAGCTAGGTGTCTCCTCCTGATTCCTGTCCCGTGCTATGTTTCTGGAAGATTTACACGCCCTAATCAAAACAAATCAGGCCAACATATCTCATCTTGACAGTGCACAGCACTCTGGAGATTTGAGTCATTTGATCCGGATGACTGGCGCTCCAATGCCTTTGTTGCTGGTAGCAACAAGGGTCCCACAAATGTCATTGTATTACTGCTAGCTGGGCTGAGAAAGGGGAATCAGGCTTTGGGACAGTCTGCTAGTTCCCTGGTTGATAATCCCACATAGGGATGGGATTTTATATTAGCCGATTTAGAGGGATGATTATAAACAGAGGGGATGCAGTGTGTGACTGTGAGTAGAAATCTATGTGCAGTCACATTTAAAATCCCCAGAGCAGAAAATAAGGCCAGTTACCTTGTTTTCTGTGCATAAGAAGCAGTCCAAGACCATGGTAAACAGACAGAAACTCATCAATAATTAATGTAAATGGGCCCATTAATGAAGTCTAGTTTTATGAATCCCTTTTAACAGTGTGGAATGAAGAATGTGCTGACTTTAGGGTAACTAATGGGAGAGCACATTTTGTCTTTGTTAAACAGCTCTGGGAACAAATTCATGAAGCATCTTGAAAAAGAATTAATGATCTCAGGCCAGCTGTAAGGTCCTGCTACTGATCGTCAAGACCCACTCATGAATGAACAGAGGATTCGTCCAGAAGCAAGGTTATGGAATAGGTGAAGATTTGTCTTACCTCGTCCCATGAGGCTACAACTAGCACAAGGAGACTGCGTGATGAACGCACGTGTGTGGGCCTGCACATGCACATGCACGCAGAATATTATCAGCTTGCCCGCAGCTATAGCATTGCGGGTGTTATTCCCTTGATCAGTTTCAGTACCCAGCATTGGCCAGGTTATTGCGTGGGTGAAAGAGGCTGATCTCTCTATCCCTCTCTCTCTCTCCCAACTCCCTGTACACCGTCCCCTACCCATCTCCCCTCCCCTCTCTCTCTCTCTCTCTCTCTCTGTCGTGTGTGTGTGTGTGTGTATGTGTGTGTGTGTGTGTGTGTGTGTGTGTGTGTGTGTAGTATCCCGAATTATGCCAAGATACCATTTCAAACTGTAAAATACATAATTAAAGTGAGGAAGGGATTTCATGTAAAAGGCTGTCTTAAGGGATAAATCTAAATTTCATTATCACCCCAAGAGGTGTCAGCCGAACATTCACAGTGCATACGTCTGAACAAAACCAATTAAACTCAACCGCATGCAAAATCAGTGCCAAGTTTAGGGGGGAAAAATTCAGAGGGTGTACTAAATTTACCTGACCATTTTTACTCTTAAATATAGGCAAGCACTCAGCATTTTGCATTGCACACACTGCACGTTCCCAGCTCTGTCAACTGCATGAAGACAGATTTCCACTGATCCCACCTCAAACGCAACGAGTATTTGTGCACAAGTCATCATTTCTTTATATGTCAAAATCAGCAAGCTTTCACCCCAAATTTGTCCTATAAGGGCTTCAGGCTTTTCTGCGCTCAGTTCCAAATTCAATTTCAATTCAATTTAAATTAGAAGTGCATTCTGTTTTCTTTCTTTTTTTTAACGGGACTGTGCACTCTGCAGATACCATCCTGATGAATGAATGATGGTTGGATGCTAAAAATGTCAAATGGCATCAAAGCAAACACACTGGTATCAATGAGCTCACACAGAGATCTGAAAGTGATTACATAAAGCGATGACATTCAAATGACGCTGCATGAATTTGATCCATCAGCATGGAAGGGAGGCACGCAACACTGTTTGAATGCATCAAAGTCCAAAGACCTTTAAAGTTCATTAGTTCGTCCTTTCTGAAAGGATTAGTTGTCTCCTGCTTACCTTTTGCTGTTCAGTTCAGTAGCACATCTACAGTATTTAACATCTTGCTATGTAGCCTATGCTTAGGCATCAGTTTGTTTAAAACGTTAAGAAACTTATGCTATTTTCCAAAATATCTTTGAGGTTGGAACAGTTTGTCTTACGGCATCCTGAATGTGAGTCTATTCATCAAGGATTCTCTTCATCCACTTGTAAAAACCATATACCGAAGGAATCATGATTAAGACGATTATTTATGCCAAGTGTTGAGCTTCTTTAAGAAATCCCAGAGAGACAGTCTGGCCCCATGCTGCTCAAATAGCGGGTGACTTTATTACATCACAGAACTGCACAACTCGCAACAATGGAAGACATGGCAATCGGCTTTGGAGTGGGTCTTTGTACATGTATATGCTTATACAGTAGATGGATTATTTACGGCGGCTTTTTCAGCATCATACTTCTCGAGGGATGTATTGAGCATGCTGTGAGTCATAGCTGAGCACATGTGCTTCAAGTAAGTGCAGAAGTTCAGTTCTGTACAAAAGAAAACGCACAAAAAACAAAAACAATTGTGCTTTACTTAAAGCACAACCATAACCACTGAAACCCTATGACGCCAGAAAATAGCAAGCTCACAGCGCATTGCGACGAAATGTGAGCTTGTAGATCGGCTATTATTTTGACGAAGAGATTAGAGGAGTAGAGGGGGAAGTGTAGCCGACCAAGTATGGAGCCCTGGGGGATTAAGTGGTTTAACAATACACACATTTAGAGTGTTGTGGAGCAAAAATGGTGCTGCAGACCTTAGGGCCCTGCTGGGCACATAACGTCAGACCAAGTCCGTTAAATATCCCGGGGCCTGACCATGCAGAGCTCTATAAGTGAGTACCAGGACCTTGCACTGGAACTGGACCCTGAAATTAACAGGAAGCCAGTGCAAAGAGGCCAGGACTGAAGTGATGTGGCTCCTTCTGCTGGGCCTGGTTAACAATCTGGCAGCAGCATTTTGAATTAGTTGGAGGCTAGCATTGGAATTAAACCCAGGCGTTTGGAGGCTAATCCATTGTTGTTTTACTGAGGCGTTTGAAGAGTGAACTGCAATTGTCCAAGTGGGAGCAGACAAATGCATGGATAATCATCTCTTCTCGGGGTATGAGACAAATTATTGATCTAAGCTTTGCAATGTTCCAAGCAAGCAAGGTGGAAGAAACATGTATGGGTTACTGATCTGATATGTGTGTCAAGGTGCATGGACTGATCGTGTATTACAAACCAAATCCAAATCCATTCAAGAATGGATTTGAATGGATTTGACTCTTCTTTTGTGCGCTCGAGAGGTTGAACAATGTTCATGCACTACAATACTTGTATAGGTTTATGTGTGATTCAAATAATATCCGATCGCATCTTATTCCCAAACAAGCAATATACCTTCCAAAGTGAGGGAAATAACATTCGGTTGAAGTTTGGGTTAAAGAATGCTTTCGATTTAGGTCTTGCACGTATTATTTCCATTGGTAGAAAAGGTCAGGACATGATTAACCCTTGGCTAAGGTCAGGTTAGAGATTGACAGTGGTCCACCTTGGGCCACAGTAATCTCTTAAAGCAGTGGGCTATTATTTTCACTCAACTCTACCATTATAGCTTTAAACCGTTCTACCTCATCCACACCTTGACAAAACAAAGCCACCACTATCAGATAAAGCATGTTGCTGAATGGAGAATGCAAAAGAAAAGGAGAGTGGAATAATAAAGACAAAATCGCGCAGAGAACAATACACCAGGCTTGTTTTTCAGTCACGTCTCGTACCTCTCCTGGCTGCACGATGCGTCAGTACAAAAGATGATGAATGAATCGAATAAAAGGCCTTGCCAGGCCCCCGCTCACATCTAGTTTTTGATTTGCACGCGTACCGCCCAGGCCTTCATAGCTTGTTTTGAGCCGTTCAACAAAAGGGGCGTGGGGCTGGTTCTGCTATCGCTCTACATGCCGTGCCGTGATATTTCTGGTGACAAGGCGGCCACCTGAAACCATCCAGATGGGTCTGCCGGGGCACGGTGTCAGGGAGTGGATGACAGGTGGTGGCCGCGGTTCTGTGGCCAGACACAAAATAACGCTCAGAGAGAGAGAGTATCAGACATACTGGAATAGATGGAGTAAGAGAGGCAAGGTGGCAGGGTTGAATACACGCACAGAGGTTTGTGGAGGGGGAGGGGAGGGGGGTTGTACGTCTTCATACGACAAATAGCAAAAATTGCTGATCTAGAAGGTCATCATTACATGTAGCGCTGCTGTTTTCACAGTATTGTAATTAAAAACCAAATTTTGACCAATTTGCCCAAAATAGGGACACCAAGATGAATGTGGTTAACATAAATTTTTAATTGTTATCAAACTGAAATTATTTAACCTTTCACACACATACTACTTTTCCCAAAAGTTAAGTATACATATAAAAATGAATACCAGAGGGGGATATCAAAAGCCGATGCATGAATTTCCTCCCATCCCCCCAGAAAATCTAACTGTGGAGTAGCCGATGTAATAATACTGTACCTTATCCCTAAACTTATTTGCCATTTTTTTGCTATTCTAAAACATTTTTAAATAGTTCAAATATCTGATCTACAAGCTCACAACGTGTCAATGTAGATGGGCTATAGTTGAACTATTTTAAAATGTTTTAAAATAGTAAAAAATGGGAAATTAGTTTAAAGTTAAGGGGTGGCGGAAGATAATAATGTTGACTACAGGCAAACACAGTCGCTGTGACACATGTGCAACAACATTCTGTACAGTCACATCTTCCCTGCTAGTCCATCCTGTCGGCCTATAGTATATCTAATCTACAGTATCGATCACCCGTACTCTGATCCTCCTTTTCCAGCTTGAAATGTCTGCAGGAGGATCATTCTGAGCAAATGCCATCATTCCCCAAACTCCTGTGGCACGGAAACACCGTTTTGCATCAGCTAGTGAAAGATTGCCCCTCAGTTTCAATTTTGGTTTCAAAGGTGATGCCCAGCCACTGATTCCTTTGACCAGTCCCTTTCCAAAACACACACACACACGCATGCACCAAAACACACACACACGCACCAAAACACACGCAGCAAAACGCACGCACGCACACACGCACGCACGCACGCACGCACACACACACACACACACACACACACACACACACACACACACACACACACACACACACTTGCTTGGGAAAAATCTGTCAGAAATGTCTCTATTTGATATATTAAACAAGGATGTTCCTTCTACCAGCAGAGAGTGGGGCCTGCCCTATACTGTAGTTAGTAAAAGTTACAGCTGAGATGTGGTTGTGGCTAAGTAGTGAACATTATTGTATTTAGTCACGCTTAGGAGTTTTCATATACAGCACCCTTGAGGGATATCTCTTCTCTATGAGAGGTATTGCAAGTGTGGCAACAGACAAAGCACTGCAGAGATTACATGTATAATGGGAACAAATCAAGCCTTCCATATTTCCCCCTCAGCTGTGACAACACTACAGGATAGCAGCTGACACAAATCCTTTTCTCTTCCACGGGCAACACATTTGTAATTGACTGACAATTGGACCATAGACCGCTTGAGCAGTGTTAATAGTTTTAGGAAGTGTGCTTGGACAAAGATATGCTCTTGCATTTAATTTAAAAAAAAATTGGAACGACGTGATGGAGAGCTTATGCAACCCGTTATCTCTTTCGGGGAGAGAGACATTTGTTGCGGTTAAGCAACAAAAATCACTTAGATCACACATTTTTACTGCTTCACTTCACATAATGAAATTATCTCTTATAGGTTTACCCCTCCTGCCTTGAATTACTCCCATATTAAATTCACATATCTGTTTGGGCATGTAATGAAATAAAGTTATTACGGCTATCAAGTAAGCCCAGCGATGAACTGAGAATACAAATGATTCTCAATATGACTTGTGATTTGCCAAATTGAATGAATGATTTTGACAGATAAAGCTGCATTTACATACACATTAGCAACATTGTGCCATTTGCTGAGATAGAGGAGCACAGGTTGAAATGTGTTCCATTGTAGGGTATTAGAGGTTGCTGCTCACACATTGCACACAATTTGTGTTATCTTCAAAATGAATGCCAAACGGTAATCTTCAACTCAGTGGAAGATGGTGGTTTGAAAGTCAGTGTAATGACTCTTGACACATGAGGCTGCAAGCTTATGAGGCCATTTGAAAAAAAAAAGAAGAAAAACATCATTAGTACAAATTCAAGTTAATTATTTGTAGAGGAAATAGAGCATTTTTGGGTCACCCTTCTTAGCACAGACTGAAATGTGAGTTTAGTTATAGTCTCAAATGACGCAGTCACGCAACAAGATTGACGCGAATGGCAGCCGCACGGATGACATAAGTATGATGCGAATGACTCATGCAAATGGTGGCCGCCGCCCACAATCTCTGTGTGTCCCTTTATGCCCATATATGGAGATCCCTGATGTACTCTTCTAAGCACTACTACTAAAAGTAGTAAAGTTCTATTCTATTCTATTCTTATTCTACTAGTACTACTACACCTGTAGGTAGGCTACTGTCACAGGTGACAATAGGTAGGCTACTGCTAATTAGAATCGCTTATGAAAATATATCAGCCAAAGATAACTGTCAGCTAATGAGCTAACACTGGTTTATTTTTATATGAAAATATAATTCCCGAAATTCCAGTTTAGCAGTAGGTTAACATTGAGACGGATAAGCTGTAAGAAATATATTGGTTCCCAATTCGCTCACATACACTACCAAGAAACTAATGAGTGCATTGTGTGGCATGTCAGCATTATCAGCCTCCCAAGGTCGAAAATACAGCCTCAGAGAGATTTCAGTTATAAATGGAATCCACACCACGCCTCTGTGCTGTATTAGATACTGTACATGAATGCTGGGTGGTAAGATTGAAAACTGGTCATATACTGTAGCCTCCATTTCCCCCCAGCACCCGTTACTTAAGCTATTTATTTGGTCCATTTGGTTATATACACACGCACTCATTACAAATGTATAAATTAAAAATGTACTGTGTAGGAGGATTATCCAAATCGCCCTAGATGAGGATCATTCAAAGAAAGCTATCGTATAATAACGAACAGAATATATATATATATATATATATATTTTTTTACAAAACTAGGTTGTGGAATCCTCAGACTCGACAAATAACTCTTGTTCAGTTAATGGCAATTTTCGCAGAATATCCCTGTGCCTATTATGACATGCTCTGAGTAGGGACAGAATGGAGTTTCATCATGTGGTTAAATACTATAGTATTACTATTACACTAGTGAGACACATTAACGCGGAGCCCTGTGGATTTTCCAATTACTCACAGGCGTGTTTGGGGGCTGGGCGCAGAGCTCAGATTCAATCAGGCCTTTTTTAATATGGTAACAAACTGGTGAATGGAAGCTAATGAAATGGAATCACAAAAAGGTAGCGAGTTTGGTGCTCAGTGAACCCTGCCTGATTCAGCCTGGAGTATGTAAGCGAGTGTGTAGTCAAGTGTGGGCGTACAGTATGCATGTGTGAGTTGCATCTGGGGTTGTATGTGTGAATATATTGCACTTCAGCACTTGGCTTTTGTGTATGCATGACGTTGTGCGTATACAGTACTGAATGTGTCAGATACCTGCGTGGGTTGCCTAGCTGCGTGTGTGTGCCTGCGTCTCTGCGTGAGTGTTGGTTTTTGGACAGTGGGCACACAATTTGATAGACAGACATGTGATGCAAAATTTGCGAAACCACACCAAAAATTATTCAAAGAGACCAGTGTATTAATCTGCTGTTGTTATCCAGGGTTATTTGATTTGCATGCCCACTCATAACCAAATCAACCTCTGATGTTGACGCCAAACGTCTTTGGTGTTATTGTGTCTTCCCACTTCCTGACGACAAAACATCTGTCTCATCCTACATAGTGATGTGTGTGTGTGTGTGTGTGTGTGTGTGTGTGTGTGTGTGTGTGTGTGTGTGTGTGTGTGTGTGTGTGTGTGTGTGTGTGTGCACGTGCCGTGTGTGCACGTGCCGTGTGTGCCTGGAGAGAAAACAGTGCAACTCACTCCTTACTTCAAACTAACTCTTGATTTGTACTTGCTTGTGTACTGCATGGGTCGTGCACAAAAATAGCCGATCTGCATGCTCAGTATTTTCGGTGCACAACAACGTACTGTAGTGTACACACACACACATACACACGCACGCATGCACACACACACACACACACACACACACACACACACACACACACACACACACACACACACACACTAACTCACTAACAACATCATATGACTCAATGTGTCCCCATGTAATGCCCGGGATTCGTTAAGCAATCGATACAGTACACCTCTGTGAACATTTGAAAGGGTGTTACATAATGTTCCAAGATAAAAAAAATAAAAAAAACTCTACCTCTGTTATTAATTCAGTGAGAGAATATCAAAATACCAGAGAATATCTTCAGGGAATATTTAATGGGAGTCTAATATTAGTGTATCTCAACTCTTCTGCCATAATCTTGGTTGTATATAATCATGCATGCATTGATTATGAAAAGCCCATTAATATAATTTTCTCTGACTCACATCACTTATTCAGGCTCATTTGCACAGGACTAGTATTACCTGGGGACCTGCCAGTTTTATTCAGTGGAGTCGTTGGAATCTTAATCCCATCTGAATCAAATGTCCGTCATTTGTAAAAAATAAAATGAAATAAAAAATGAGGGCAAATTACCTGCCATGTTTTGGCAAACATGGAGGTCAGCTGATAATACCAATCCCATACAAATCAACGTCTCCTGGTTTCTCCATGCACACTTTATTGTCCTGCCTCTGCCTCAAAATGCTGTCAAAATCTTTTATGATTCTTGAATGGGAATTCAAGAATCATAAAAGAATTTGCCAGCATTTTGGGTCCAAATTCAGGAGGCTCATACACAGCATGGAGAGCCATTCACAGAAAACAGCAAGTGAATAATTTCCACGGCACTGTGGTTATGCACCATTTCGTCAAATTGCTTTTGGTAACGTAGTTCACCCCGCACAGCAATTAAATTGAGTGTCTCTCGGCTCATCCAATTCCTGTTCTTCCGTCATAAAGCAGTCATTGCTTGCGTTGTTGTGTGGTTGCAGAGGAAAATAGCGTACAGGAAGAGGATATCACACAGATCCTTGACATTTTCAATCATATCTGAGCGGGGGGTATTTCTGGTAGGGTAGCCTACATTCGAGTAAAATACAAACTCCACTTATCCTGTGCAAATGTGCCGCACGAACATTGATACAGGAAGCCAATTTCTAATTTACATGAGGTCCCCATGGTAACACTAGTCCCGTGCGAATATAGGGCTTAATAAGTAAAAAATGTAATGAAGATTTGTGAGTTCACGTTTGGCTGAATGAAATTGGATTTGCATAGTTTAGAGATGTATTATTGTGTTCACTTCAGGGCTCAGGCTATAACAACTGAGTGAGAAAATGCATCTGGTATTGGTTGCTGCTGAATTTCACCTTGTTATTATAGTCCAACACAGAGGCTGAAAAGACCTTATCCGTGCGACTCGGCTCCTTCAGAACAATGGAGGTGGTGTGCAGATAAGGGAGAAAGAAACACTAAAGAAAGATCAGCCTGCTGATATCTTGTTATTTTCAACTCACACAGCGAGTGGGGAGGGGGAGAGGCATGTGGGGGACCTCAATCAACCTCAAGTATCTACTTTCTAAAAAGTGTAGAGGGACAGAGACCCTCATGGTGGCCAGTTGAACCCTCCCTCTGGTGCAAGTTGACTTTTTTTTCCCATGCAGGTGCGCAAGGGATATGTGATGATGCATGGCTTTATGCTTTTGCTCTGCATGCATGCGTTAGGTTGGTCACAAATGCCACACTGTGACAAATGACCAGTGGTGGAGAGTAACAACGTACATTTACTTGAGTAATGTACTTAAGCAAAAGCGCCAAATTAGCCAATTGATCACACCTGATCACCCCTATAGATCTCCATATATGGAGCTGGCCTGTTCTATCATCCCAATCATGTGCTGACATCTGCATAGACTCCATATTTGGGCATGCCTGACAAAGAACTCCATATATGGGCATAAAAGGGACACAGACATAATAACTGGGTGGGGCGTGCCCATTTTCAACTTGCATCATTCCAAGTAGGCCAGTGCCCAACGGGCACCGCTGTAGTCAATTAACTACTTTGTTTGTTTAAAATGTTCCCCTAAAATTACATGCCCAATATAGAGATGCCATATCCCAGTGACACTGGACTTATCTCATGGGGCTCCACACCATTTCGGAACCACTGGTCTAAGGCAATAGGTAGCTCTGGTCCATAGCTAATTAGAGCTATGTTACTCTCAACTTCCGCCGCTCGCATGAATGCAGACCAGCCTCTCGTCTTTAGCGTAAATGAAAAGAACGTTTTTGCTACTCACCAAAACAAAGGCGGGTTGTGTTATTAGAAAGCCTACTTTCCTTAGTGAAAGCACTCTGAGCCCCCAACCACACGTATAAACGGTACATTTTGGCCAGAAAGGGTTGGAGGAAAAATATTCTCTATGAGGCAATTCTCTGGGCAATATCGGTAGAACGCTGCCTTAATTTGGACGCTGTGCATGTTGTAAGGCTTCTTTCTGTGTGTGTTTCCATGGAATGTATTATCGAGTGGGTGCAGAAGGGATCAGGTGCACACACCACAGCCATGTATGGTCGATTAAACTCTGAATGATAGCGATCACAAGTTATGTGAATGTTTTTGCCTCTACAATGTTGGTTCTCATCCACCATGACATAATGACAAAAGTGTCAGGTAAGCCTTTATATATGTTATTGTAAAGTTGCGAGAGTAGCAGGAGATTAAGATAAATATTTGGGACAGCTGATGTCCGGGAGGTGGAGATCCACACCTGTCAAGATTACTCCTCCCGGCCTGGGCCATGGCTCAGCGGTCCAGGCACCTTGGCTGGTAATCCAGTCTGGCAGTGTGCCGCGGGTTCGACTCGCGATCCCGATGGCCTTTACTGCATGTGTTCCCCCCCATCTCTCTCCCCATTTCCTATCAGCCTACTGTCTGTCCCTCCATAAAAAATATAAGTTTACTCCAATCACGGATTCTACTTACCTAACTCAAACAACACCTGCAGAACAGAAGACTTTGAGAGTAGAAATTGCTGTAATGTTTCTGGAATGGCAGTAGAGAAAGATGCAGTACAGTTTCATAATCTCCCTTTGAAGCTCCTCACCTTGATGTAACTATGGGCCAAAATGCAAACACTGCAATAGGAATGCAAGACACTCTATCTGTAATCAATATTTCTTATTTTGAGGATAAATGGTTTCAGGTTGTGCGGAAGAATCCTGCTATGGATTTTCTTTTGTGTGCGCCTCAAACTGAGCCTATAATTGCATTTAGAACACTTTTGAATTCAGGAAGTACTGATTTAAGGAAACCTTTTTCTGATATGACGGGCATGCATGGCGCTAGCCAATTACAGTAGTTTGGTTTTTCAGCTAGCCATTCTGCACATTCTTACCATCTTGCTGCTCTGTGTACGCATGCACATGTACACATTTGCCCTTGTGGATTATAATAACACTCGAACCGGAATTAACTGAATAACGCACAACATAGCAATACCATTATGCAAAATTGCTATTGACACCAACATGCACAAGGGTGTATAGACTGGGGAGAGACATAAAGTCTGGTGAAATATATCAAGCAATTATTGGTAATAAATGTTGCTTTGTCCATCAGCGTCTAGCAAATATTAACAGATGTCGTTCTCTACTACGAGCCGACAATAAAAAAATATAAAATAGGCATTGTCATTTCTCGTTGACGTATGGAAGGCTGTGGGCTGGGCACAAGAGCCAAAGATTAGGTTGAAATCCTTGTTGGGCTGCGTTTAGTCGTCCCAGCTGGGTCTGAAAGACTGAAAACGTCAAATGAAAACATCACCCATCAACAAAATCCAATGTCCATCAGGGCACACTGACAAAATTGATGTCAAACAGATATGACATGACAGGCATGATGCATGTGTTTGGCTCCTCATAGCAGCAAGGTAGTGAACATAATAGGTCTTTGTATGTAGGGTTTGGATAGTGTTTAGAATAAATTGTGTTGTGTTGTGTTGTGTTGTGCTGTGCTCTGTACATTACATTACATTATTGTTGTTGTAGTTGTTGTTTACAGATCATTGATTTGAGTAGGCAAGAGTACATGGCTTTAAACAAGCTCCTCAAAGTCCCATTCAGATAGCAATTTTGGGCAAAGGACTTATGACTGTGCCGCTCACCTGTGTCTTATGAGAGTATTAGCTGCTCCTCTTGGGCCCCATTGCCCCGGTCTGGCGGGGGCAGCGGCTGTCCACCTCTGAACAGCACTCAGCGGGTCAATGGAGACCCAATCGGTCTCCGGTTCCAACTCCCTCCTGGGGTTTAAGGGGTTAAAGGCTCTAGATTGCATTAAAATGGTGGTCGGAAGTCGGCCATAAATTCAGAACACCTCAGCTTCCATCCCGTCTGGGCATCCCTCGATCTACCAATGTCAAAATCAAACCTACGGCTACGCCCTTGAATATGCAACTCTCATGGGGTCTGTTGCAGATGAGAAATTGCAGCAGAATGACAAGGAAATGGTGTGCAACCGACACCATTTGCATTTAACAATAGAGTGATTTGGCAGCATAAAAAGAAGGTCATGTTATTTTTGAAGGTTCACATGAGAGTATTTATAACTTGAGCCACGAATGGCCAAACCGTTCCCAACATACTCCCAAGCCAGACAGTGATGTTATGCTATACTCACGATAGACTTTTTGTATAAACAAAAACCGCAACATGCATTCAGATGGGAAAGCATTTAGCTTTGTGTGGTTCTCCAGTCCGATAAACCTTGTGGGTATTCAAATATTGTGTTGTGTGCAGGGTGGGTAATTCATGTCCAAACATGCAAGAGATGTGAGCACTGATGTGGCACTATATGTGACATTCGCTTTGAAATGGATTTCCGTGTCTTGACTTCGGAGGTTAGCATGTTGTGATGGCATTGAAAAGAGTCATGATGAGATTTGGAAATGGAAAGACTTGTCAAATTGTCACATCTTAAAGCCTGATTTACACTTTGTTGTGCGACAGTGGCACTCGAACTTCCCTTCCTTTCAATATCTATGTTTATATGAGATGGGGGAGCCAGGACGACCTGGACCTCACTTGTCAACCTCTAAACATAGAAGGTCCTGGCACCTATCTCTGGTTGTGACAGAGGGCAATATTGTGGGAGAAGTGAGCATGGGACTGTCATGGTTGAAAGAGGATGGAGTGGTATGCTTGAATATTCATCTCATAAAAAAAGAAGGAAAAGAAGATGGAATCCAGTTAGTGCCCATGCATGGGAGAATTTGAACCAGTTTGTCTTAGTGCATACAGTAGGTTTAGTAGTAGCCTATACTGGACCTGATGCGGCACAATATGCATATAATTACATTGCTGTGCACCCCGGCCCCAGTTCCTCACATTCCCTATTACTGTTATCTTGATTTCTTATTTTATGTCATAGTACCGTGCTATTCTTATTTTCCTTATCATGTGTGTGTATATTGTGTTGAATGATGATATTCCACAGTCTTGTGGACCCTTTCACATGCACCATCATTTTGGTGCTGGCACTGTGCCTGTATTAGAGAGTGACAAATACACCACTCTTCATTCTTTATCAGGAGATCACCAAGTCCTTGTCCCAGACGGCATTTCTGGTCAAAACAAGGTTTATTCGACGGCCGATAGCCAATGCTGTAATTCATTGCTGTAGTCCTTTTTTCATCGTCGAGCGGTAGATCCGGAAGTGGCCCGACACCACACACAGGGTAATTAACAAAAGTAACTATTTGTGTGTTTCAGAAAACTTGGGTTAGGATTTAGGAGGCGCTTTTAGAATCGGCCTCAAGTCTAAATGGGATATATAGGCCTACTGCACGGTGGAAATATTTTTCTCCAGTGTGGAGCTGCTCTCTACAGGTCGCTACATCAGGCTTTCCTCCAGTGTGGACATACTGTACATTGGTGTGTCAGTGAGTTTGACAGGCAGTGCATCTTTGGGGATTGTCCTCCAGATTTCTCTCATTCGCTGGTGATTCTCCTCACTGCGCTCAGCTGTGGCCTCGGGGGACTCTGTTAACCGGTTCTGACAGATTGTCTGCCGATACTCCTCTAGGCGCTCAATTGAGACGTTTTTTCAATTAGTCTTACCGATAATACAAAATAATCTTTACCTTCTATACTTTGATTTTAAAATGTCAATGTAGGCAGGACTTAAAGGGACACTTCACCCTTTTTGCAAAAAAGAAATATGTTTATGACGTCTTTATGTGTGTTTAATATGTGGTTTTAGATATTTTTGATTTTTAGCAGTGAGCCCAGTGTCTCTGATGTCATGGACACTGGGCTCATTTACATTTAAGTTTTTAAGGACCCACTTTTAGGCCAGTGCACCAGAGCAAGCTCTTGCCTTTTTTTAAACCCTACCCATTTTAACCAAATACATACATACATACATACATACATACATACATACACACAATACTCTAACTCAGCCCACACAATGATTTATTTCACAACCACTCAACATGATGTATCCTAATGCAAAAGTAGCATTTATGGAAAACGCTGTTTGCCCTGATGTGTATGGCATACACCATTGCAGATTATATAAGAATAGATCATAATAATAAGGCAAACGTCTGCCTCCAGAAGCATGACATGATGTTGTTCATTCTCAAAATAGAACTCCTACTCCTGCATGAAAGTGGTTGTAGGAAAACTTCATGAATCACGAATACCTGTGACATCCTACTCTCGGAGGATTTGTAGTCTTTGTGATTCTTAGGAGTGATGCTTGCACGTTAAGATCAATATGGCCCTGGCCAAAGTGGCCATTCTCACTATAATGCTTCTGTTTCAGTCGAGTCGAGGTTTAGATGGTCATCGTGATCCTGTGATTGAAACATATCCCATTCAGTACTTGCGCAGCAGTGTCAAAGTAATTTATTTTCAAGCTGGCACACAGCATTGTGAGGTTTGTGACAGGAGAACATTAAGTAGTGTGACTATTGTGATGAGCAGGAGCAGCAATCATGGTCAATGGAAGAAAGTAAAACCCTGACATATTTCTTCATTCATACAGTATGTGAGCTGTAAAAGAAGAGAGAATATGACCATATATACTTGCTGTATACAGCGATGGACGTTGTTTTTAGTTAAGTCAAAGTATCAATACCACAATAAAAAAAATCTGGTATTCAAACTTTTGAAAAGATCAAGAAATCGCACATTTACAAATAGCTGAAGGATAGGACTGTATAGTGCTTAATATGAATGCATTGCTTTAATTGTTAAGAAAAATATAAATAATAGTGAAAATTGCAGATCTAAAACCTCACAAAGCTTTACACTTTAGGGCTTATGTCCTTAATTCATAATGTGCGTTTTCCCTTCTTATATACATGTAGTGGAGTCAAAAGTACAATATTTGTCTTTTAATTGTGAGTTGAGTATCCAGCGTATACTAATACTCAGCTAATGTGCAGTTACTCAAAACATTTTCCTAAGTAGGCTACAGTACTCAATTAAACTAAATTGTTGCTCTCCACCACTGGTCCACAGTGAATGGAGGCCTGCTGATGTTGTTGTACTTGGTGCACACACATCCAATCAGTTCCCCTCTCCAATGGACTCTGGTGTTGTTGTACTTGGTGCACACACATCCAGTCAGTTCCCCTCTCCAATGGACTCTGGTGTTGTTGTTCTTGGTGCACACACATCCAGTCAGTTCCCCTCTCCAATGGACTCTGGTGTTGTTGTTCTTGGTGCATACACATCCAGTCAGTTCCCCTCTCCACATGTCTCCGGTGTTGTTGTACTTGGTGCACACACATCCAATCAGTTCCCCTCTCCACATGGACTCTGATGTTGTTGTACTTGGTGCATACACATCCAGTCAGTCCCCTCTCCACATGGACTCTGGTGTTGTTGTACTTGGTGCACACACATCCAGTCAGTTCCCCTCTCCACATGGACTCTGAGGTGAGCTACAGTATGTGCCATGTCTCCACATCCACCCAGCTGGCAGCATCTGCACACATTAGTCCAACACTCTCCCTGATGTCAAATCCGCGATACGCCAACACCCAGTCTCCAGGCTTGTTTATGACAGCAGCTGGCAGCTGCTGTATACCCATGCCAAGCAAAGCCGCTTTGTTAACTCACCGACCTGAGTTCCATTATTTTGCTTCTAAAAGCTGGAACATGAAAAATCGCATTCCATTAGCGATCTGTTTCCCACACCGGTTGTGAGAGGGAGCGGTTATGGCGGGTTGATAACACAAGTTGAATAAGATATAAATTCCACCACAACATCTACAATACTACTACTACAATTTTTATTTTACTTTTTTCCCCACATATATCTTCTGTAATTGTAATGTTATATTATCATTAAAATCAATGCAATATCCCTGTATTATTCATATTATGCAGTACATTGTTTAATGTCTTCAACATAATGCAATTGTTAATAGATGAAACGTGTCTAACGTTGATTTGGGCTTGTTCATGATTGATACCACCCACTCCCCCAACATGTCCCCATGTCCCAGAACCATGGGTTCAGCAATATAAATAATAATTTACTGCTTGAACTGGGTTTGTGTCACAGTGGAATGTGATTCAACAGAGGAACTGAGAGCATTACTGTACTGCTATTACATAGCCTACTCATAGCATTATGTAGCCTAATTTTAAAATGAGAAATATTAGGGGGGGGGGAACAGCCAGCCACAGCTACAGAGAGGACTAACGTCTCAGCAATATCTTTTCTATATAGCCAAGAAGGGTGCTGATGCTGCAGTTGAAACAAGTTACAGTATGAGGTGAGTGAGTTAATTGCCAAGGCAGGAAAGTCATTCACCAAAGGCCAATTTCTGAAGTTTCTGATATATTCTATGTCCAGAAAAGAGCTTGTTCAACAATATCTTTCTATTGTCTGCCACAGTGGCAGAGCCGGTTAGCAATTTATCAAGTAGCATTGATGATCAGTTTACACAACAACGCAAGAGCATTCACTGCATGCTCTAGCTGGCACTTGACAATAGCACAAACAAAACCGATAATGCTTATCTTGCCATTTTCATCAGGGTTATTATTTACCAATTCAAAGTGACAGAAGACTTGCTGTTTGAGTCCGATGCACGGCCGTACCACCGAGGATATATTTCAGTGTGCAATCTAATTGAGCAGGCTGGCTTTCCATGGAACATGGGACAATAGTCATTACCACTCCACTAGTGAGTCTGTTACAATTACCCGGTTTGGTATTAACATTTTACTTAGAAGTAGAAGTACAAAAGTATTGGCATCAAAATGTACTGAAGGAGTTCCCATTTCACAAAATGTATAAAATGTAATCATTTGAAAATAGCCGATCTACAAGGTGTGAGCTTGTAGATCAGCTACTTTCAAATTGCCAAAGTAACTTGTAACTATAGTTTTAAAATAATTATAGTAAAAGTACAATACTGTATGTCACTGAGTTGTAGTGGAATAGAAGTAAAGACATGGCGAGACATGGCCAAAGGATTTCCGGGGGTCCCCAGCCAAAAACCCTGCTTTACACCACTGCAGAATTAAGACTTGCTGAGTTTGAGTCCAATGCACGGCCGTACCACAACCGAGGGTATATTTCAGTATCCGTGCAAGCGTGCTTTAGCAGGCTGGTTTTCCATGGAACATGGAACAATGGGCATTACCACTGATGGGAGGCCCGTCCATGACAGGCGAAAGAGAAACAGAAAAACAATGGACTGGTAATGTTGATACATAACACAGTTAGAGAGGATGAAACTGCAGATCCAGCAGTTGTTCTGCACTGGGTTTTACACCAACATGCACTGAGCAGAAAATCCTTATAATTATGAATTATGAATCCTTAATAATATGAACATGCACGAGCACCTCCGCCATTGCTGTTTTTGGTCTTCTTCTACGACCAAATAGAATGGTAGTGAATGGTGGCGGGAGCTGAACTATCGCTACTGCCGCCTAGCGGTCTATGAGCGAGATTTTTATGCAACCTTTTTTTTTGTCAGGTGAAACCTGACCTATAACAACGCTCATGAAATATAAGCGACTTTGCGCGACCTAGTTTGACTGATCTGATTGGCTGCCTCGTTTGATACGTCTGCCTCCTCTCTGGCCAATGGTCTGCCAGCCAGGCAGGCTGCAGAGCGCAGCAGAGCAGCATGAACACACTCACCCGATATACAGTATACAGCACTTCAAAACAAATGCGTCACTCGATATAACTGTAAAACAAACGCGGGTGAAACAACGCAGGCATATCGTGGTGTACAGTTATTTGACACGTTTGCAATGTTCGAACGTCACTCGATATAACTTTGAGTTTGTGACACACAAACATACACGTTACTAAAACAATAATCATTCATACTAATAGGGAAAACACAACGGAGACAAGAACACAACGGAGTCAGTGCTTCTTTCACATGACAAATATCACGATGTGATCATTTCTTGTTAACTTGGTACTGTATGTAAGTAGCCTATATTATTTTGATGCTAATACATTTGAATACAGGCCTTTAACATATTGTGGTGTTGGTACTTTTACGTATGCAAAACATCTTTAGTACCACTTCCACCACTGCCAAAATCTAAATTCAGGGGCACAGTGGAGAAGAAGACATGTCTGTACAATTTCTGAGAAAATTGGTCTCCATCCTCCCCAGAGTTCTCCAAAGTGTGCCTTTTTTCACAAGAAACTTTTCTCGACAATGAACTTTAATAAATGCATGTACAGGTCCAGGCTTACTGCTGCCAGTCTTGAGGCTGCACTCAGGGTTCCAACTGTGACCTCCATCAGAGCAAATGTGACTGAGCTGTAGGCAGAAGCACTGCCAGGTTTCTGGCAAAGAAATAGAACAAAGTACAAATGTGTTTGCTGTCAGGTGGAAAACGTGTATGTCCAAAACTGTTACTTTTCACTCAGGTAATATATCTCAAGTCTCATTAAGACATATTCTGCCAAACCCGAGTTCCTGTTTTACACAAAGAAAACTTCAATTAGGCTATACACAGCTGATCGACAAGCTCACAACGCGTCACAACACGATGCATAGTGAGCTTAAGTTACCTATCGGCTATTTTCTACGAAAGCTTTCCCCACAATAACAGAAAAAACTAAATACACTAGTATAGAGCCCTGAGGGATTCCAGACAACCTGTAGGGTTTAAGTCGTTGACCAGTTCAACCTGGCATCCCTATTTTGGGCATGTTGTCGTGTCGCACGACACCATTGTTTAGATGAAGTAAAACACTTTCTTCACCTTCAAATATCGAGTGCTTCACGCTATAAAATAGAAATGGCCCGTTGCTCGTTTGGGTTGAATTTTACAGACACAGCATTATTTTACACCATTTTGGACAATAGCCACTCCACATTCTGGGAGCTTAATAAACTCTGACATTGCCCTTCTCTTGAACTCTGGGGATTCAGGACATTCTGAGCATCTGTGAGAGACCGCAATTATGAATCTCCCCAACATACTTGGGGCACTGCTGGAGGTGCCTCAAAATAAGCTGAAAACAATCAACATCCATTATTCCTAATATTGTATATTGAAATATAAAGAAATCACAAACGTCCATGTTTTCATAATTGGTCAGACATTAATCACCTATACCTTACCTGAAAGTAATTGTAAAGTAACTGAACACCACACATCTTTGCCTGTATGTAGATTCAACAAGTGCATTTAACAACTTAAACCCATTAACTTCATCCAATAGGGTCCAATCTGCCCTCAACGGCTTCTGACAGGAATATGGGGAGGATGCTTAACTTGACCGGGGTCTCCCAGAGGTCTGCATTTGCCGCCTCCCATCTTTCTACGCCAACTCTTCTCAGCCGAAAATAGCTGACAGGCTCACAACACTTTGCAACTCGACACGTCGTGAGCTTGTACATATACTGTATGTTTTTGCTGAGTGTTGGGCCCATTTCCGCCAGAATAGGATTGCTATAGGGTTCATGTGGTTGTGTCAGTATAAGCAGTTCACAGCAGGAAGACTGCTGTCATTCAAATGACAAAGCATTCACATTTTGGCCTACTGGTACTTGCCAGAGGGATGAACCGAGTCTCTGGTGGTCTTATACGAGAGTATTAAAGTCAGGCATATTCCCTGATGGTGCTGCTATTGGCTATAAACAGAGAGACGTGCTCACCTTGAATTGTTTGACCTCATCAATGAGAATGTCTGTTAGTGTTCAATTTGGATTCAAAGAGAACCAGTATTCTCGTATTCATTCATCTCTCTTGGCCTTCAGAGCCTTTGTGAGCAAGTAATTTTTGACAATTCATTCAACTTTTGTTTGTAATTAAAAAAGCTCATCATTATTGTGAGGCATTTTGTGAGCTTGCACATTTTTGCAATTTAGTTGTAGGGCTTAACGATTAGTATATGTTGTAATCTCTAGTCCGGTTCTGGCAGACCGGTAGTGTGTGTGTGAGTAGGCTGGGTGGTGTGTGATAATCCAGCTGAATTATTCCTGTGGTACGGCGGCGATCGACGGGCCCGGGAGAACAATAATAACGGGACACTCAGACAGTATCTCGCCATGGGTTCACAATTTATTATACACATACAGAATCATATATAGATCTGGATCCTCATGTCCTCATGACGTGGCACTGAGACATAACAATAACAATCGGCTAGCAGCAAGTTGACCTTGCTCTCTGAGATGTCTCCAGTGGCTAACTATAAAGTATGTTACAGTTCAGGCAGTACACAATACATTATCTAGTACATTTGTATATTCACGTACAAGTACATTGTACAAGTACACAGCATAGGCACTCAGATCATATCATGTTGTATACTACAACAGTATACTGGACCTGAGTTGGTTCTTTACTTGGACCGATTATTTTCCCGTCTACCGCAAATCTCTTTTCCAAAGCTTTCCCAAGCCCTAGAAGCACACCCTATTCTTTTTAATCCATTTTATAATTAATGGGACCTAATATTAAAATCATGGTAACTGAAAGAAGACTAGCAAATTTAAATCATGAAGTAGAAATAATGTTTACCGTGGTAATAAACTCAAGTGTAAAGTCTGGCACAGAATTATTCTGCGAACAGCAGGAGTGGAACCATCGTCACCTTCTAGGAACTGAGAACGGCAGTGTTTTAATTACTGCTTATTCATTTTCAAAACCAGCTGATCCTTGCAGTTGCAGCCTGGTTTTTAAGTTGAAACAAGACTATGCACATGCTACATTCTAAGTCAGGGGGCAACCAAACTCATTCTCACATAGTGTCAGCAACATGTTCCATCTGTCACTGTGACTTTGACCTCAATCTGAGCAGAGTGACGTGACAACAACTCCTTTGGGAAACAGAGGCACCTGGCAGCGCTCTGAGGATTGTTCAAGGGACACAATGTGCAAAGATAATTGTGAAAATACACAACCCAGTAGGACATATTCTTAACCCATTCTGACCTGAGATCAGATTCTAAAAATGTCTTCTACATCCTGACAGTTTTCTGAAAAAGCTATGTTTCTATGTCAGTTGTTCTTCTATTTTTCAATAGCTAAAGCATAACATAATACTAACACCAAAATGGGTTTAACATGTATTTTATTTCTGTTTGCTTGCCACTTTACCAAAATAAACTTCTATTTTTTTTAACAGAAGCAGAACTAAAACAAAATATAAACACATCCAAAAGGAACAGATGGTTGTTGATGAGTCCTGGGCTGGGATACAAAGCGAGGGAGGATATTATTACCCGATTATAATTCCAACTCTCTGAATTGTTTTTTCTTTATTTTAAGGATAACGGGTAAAGGAAGGAATTGCACACAACGTTGTGATAATCCAAGATTTCTACAGTATCGGGCTCTATAAAGTGTCTGTTTCATATGTTGCTGTTGTATTTTGGTATATTTTCAGTCATTATAATGTTATGAGAAGTGTAGAGCTATAGTGTGAGGCAGTGCATAACAAACAGGCAATGTCCATGGGTTAAAATTAAATTAGGTTTAATTTCCCCACGGATAATTACTTCAGGTATAGGCGAATTCCATGAGGCAATTTGCAAAGACACCATAAAACGTCCCAAAGGGCCGTAATGTTCTTCAAGTCCAAATAATATCCAAACAGTTACTTGTTCACATTCAATCCTTGGCTTGGGACCACCTCCGTCCAGCCCTCAGCTCTCTGTCCTTCCTTGTATTGCTTGCTAGTTTGCGCATCCATTGTAGTTGTTGTTGGGGGGGGTGGGGGGTGATGGTTACCGGTTAGTGGTCTGCAAATTAATTCGTTTAGTCTCACTAGTCACGCTACGACTTGGATATATATTGATTATTATACCAAATTAAACAAAATTATTAGATTACCACTCTACACCAATTTAAACTGAGGAAAATAATGTTAGAGGTGCATGGCAGCACTCTTGGTTTCCTCCATGGGTTATATCCGCTATAGACCGAATCAGAAAAATGAAAATGGACTTGTTCCCAGGCGGCAGTATACTGTACCAGTGTCAATTCAGATCAACTCAACTACTTTAGCTGAACTATGAAATGATTCAGTTCACTAAATGGCTGTATTGTTAGGCATAACCCTGCAAGACCCCGATATATTTCTACTTGCAAAAAATAGATTTCAACCTTACTACTACTTGTACTACTAGGACTTTGTAGAGGAAATTATGTTCTAAAAAAAAGCAAATTTTATGCACATTTATAATAATTATTAAAATAATAATAAATTAATAATTTACATTTGGGGGATATCTTTCACAACAATAAATAAAACATGTTCTAGACATTCTATAGTTTGTGTCCAGTCTGCCTCTGTGGGGGCTATTTATATGCAAATATCATGACCAATGGCATTGCAAGACTAAACAATGAACATCATGTCATATGATGTGAAAAAAGAACAGAAATATATATATAAATCTTGCAAGGATAACGTTGACATTCACTCTGCAATGTAGGGGCCGTGATTTTAATTTATTTGTTGTTATATATTTTCTAAAATGTTTATTTTATTTGAAAGTGAAATATCCCTGGCTATAAAATAGTAATACGTTATTGAATCTTGAGAACTCATTCTCGGGTGGTAGGAACCTCAGGAGCGGGTCTCTCAGGAACCTAGCAAAATGGCAGTCAATATGACGACTTCAGGCCAGGGTTTCATAAGGCAGAAGGAATGTGTGGCAAAAATATTGTTGCTGACATTCTCTTAACTCCATATTTTAACTTTGTGTGTTTTTTGCGTGCCCCATAGATACTTAATTTGCCCTATAGCTACTTTAGCATACTACAGCGTCACACAAAGGCATCAAAATGTTTAGAGCTTTTAGATCTGCTACTTTTGCTAAAAGAAAAATTGAATCCTGAAAAGTAACAGTTCTTGCATGTGTACTGTCTTTGTTAATGTGATTTTAATCTCACTATGACCATTCTCAACAATGCACCACATCTCCATAATTCTCTTTACGTTTACCGCATTCCATGGAATATTGAGAAGAGATCTACTGCAGGTTTAGAGGGAATGTTTTCTAATGAAACCTTCTCAGAATTCAGTGATAGGCCTATTTATCAGAATAACACATACACGCACGCATGCACACTCCACACAGCCTCATTCTCTGATAATGAACAACAACAGCACCTTTGGACTGATCTTTGTTGTTTTAACAATGTGTATGCATTAATATTCCGCAGGCCTCTGTTGACAAGACATCACAAATGAAAACGTGGGCAATTACTGCATACATGACTGTATGCTGGATCTGTGTACTCAAAGGTTTAATTTTCCAACTCTAATGTACTTAAACCCTCTATAAACGTAGTAAAAAGGACCTGAGGTGGTTCTGTACTTGGGCTGTTTTAATTTGTATGTACACACTTCTTTTTTGAGGGGCTATATGCAGCTTTTCGTCCCATCACGTCTCACATTTGCCATTGACAATGAAAGGAACATTTTCGTCATGTGTAGACGAGCAAATCGGCTAACCAATCACTTAAAATCAGTTGTCATCTTACATGATCATGGTGAAAAGATGAGGGTTTTTTAAAAACATTGTATCATCATGGTTAAAAGATAATAGCATACGTTGACAAATTAAGTCATGGAGAAGTATATTCATTTTTTTATTGGATGATGTACGACGACAAGAGTGCCCCTCACTTCATACTGGTGTGATTTTTGGCTAATAATCCCCCCATAGGATATTGGGGTTCAAGTGGTTAATATAGCTAGTACAGTAGCTCACAACATGTAGCTTGCAGTTTGGCTATTTTCGGTAGCGTGTGCTTTGGAGACCAATGTGACAATAATAGAGAAGATAATTTCCAGAGCCTGCATCATCAGCTGTACTCTCATCCGTATATAGGGATGGCGCTTCTGCTCTGTAGGCGCCCCTTCTCACACTTGTCCAGACAAGTAGACACAATCAGAACAGTATCACACAGAACACTTGTCGCCCTGCACCCTACTCCCAAGGTTATGGGGTTACTAATTGTTTGCTAGCGCAGTCTCCCACAACTCTTCTGTTGCTGTCTGCTGACCAACGTAATTGCCTTGCTTCAGCGTGAGTCCCTGGTTTGTCTGGAGAGTGGATGATGGATCATGACTCAATCAGGGGTTGTGAACCGCGGCTCCTCTGCACACACGTCACGACAAAGATCAAACACTTGAATATACCCGCTGGCTGTGTGTTCAGCCCAGCTGCTTTTTGCCTGTGGTTTATCAACACAGAATATATTAATTTCTGCATTTAATTTCGTTTCTTCCATTACCATCACCGCTACTGCAGGGTATTTTTCAGCCACGGTCTTTCAGCTTGGCAAATTACAAAGATTGGGACAACACAATCGCCTAATCCTTGTAGTAAGAATCTTAGTAAGAATGTTAATGTCATACTTTTCTACTATAGATTTAATGGACACCGACTAGAATCCCCATTGAGAGGTCGTATTGATTTCCATGGCAAGGAGCAGATTAATAAAGTCCTGAGTGATCATAATTTAAAGAGGGGAGGTCATTGATTTCAGCTCATTTCCACGCCGCAGTGCTTGGTCATCACTGTTACGGCCAATGTCCCATCTGGGATAGGTCATTGGCTTCTCAGGCTGCCATTGGACTGATTTGGGTCAGACAGTTGGGCGAATTAAAGTGAAGTAGCTTTGCTTTATTAGCATTGCTTGACGTGCGACCACAGTAAAAATTATGCCGTTTTAAACAGTGATATAGAATAGGCATTTACAACCAAAGTGACTGTTCATGCTTGTGCATTTGAAAGCAAATCAGATGAGAACAACGGGGTACTGAAGCGGTTGAATTATTGGAGTGCTTAATAACTTGCTAACTAACTAAGCTAGGGAGATTTATCCGTGTCTTGATTTGGATGTGAGATGAAACCTGGAGCCAGTGGAGTGAACACAGAGGTGGAGACATGTAAATCTTGGGAGGTAGAAGACCAGGTATGCTGTGGAAGTTTTTGAGAGATCATGTAAGCAGACCAGCCGAAGCAGAGCTGGAGGTCATGGGAAGCCATCCACTTTGTTCCATCAGCCAGGCTTACAGTGATGCATTCTTCAACCTGCCTGTCAGAGGGCGGGGTAGGCCAGAAATAGTTGAGTGTTCGTAGAACTTGTGAGCAGATGACCAAGGGGAACTGACTCCGGGGAACTCTGGTTGACTTGTATTAAATTGCTGCGGATAGGTCAAGAAGGTGGCTGAGTGGGAGTCAGTCTAAGTGGCGTGGACTCGGAGTGCCTCTTTGATTGCGTGGTTTGTCACTTCAGTAAAATGGGCAGTTTTAAATCCTGACTGGTTGGTCCAAGTGTTTTGGAAAGAAGGGGTGATTATTGCCGTCAAAGGGGTCGAGAGTTGGTTTCTTTTTTTTTTAAATGTTTTTTTTGTGGCTTTCGCCTTTATTTTATGTTTTATGGAGGGACAGACAGTAGGCTGGCAGGAAATGGGGAGAGAGATGGGGGGGAAGACATGCAGTAAAGGCCGTCGGGATCTGGAGTCGAACTCGCGGCACACTGCCAGACTGGATTACCAGTCAAGGTGCCTGGACCGCTGAGCCACGGCCCAGGCCGAGAGTTGGTTTCTGAAGGAGGAGCAGCATAACTCTGGCTGACCTGAAGGCAGATGGGATACTGTTTGTTGTTTGTTGTTACGGATGTTTGGCAATGAATAGGAGTAGGTTAGCAGCAATGGAAAAGAAGATCGAGGAGGACACACGTTTAGTAATAAACATCTCCTTGACCTTAATTCTTTCTGTGCTACGAGGTGGCATCAGAGTATAGGTAAACCCTGCCAGAGCTTTTTCCCTATATTGGGTCATTTTCATTTTCGGTTTCCCGGCCTGGAGGCTGCCATTGTAACGATGGACTTGCATTAGCTACCTGACATGTCGGGAGCGATGCGAGACAAAATCACAAATTACATCCGAACCTCGCATGGATCAGAAAGACCATGGACAGCGCACATAGTTTCAGAGTTATGAGGCATTGAAAATCCTACTTTGCAATAATAGAGTTAAACTGGCCTTTATTTATTTTATTTTATTGCCTAAGTCAGCTCCTCGTGACACTGGCCACCTCTCGTAAAATCAAATTGAGTGTGTCTTGGGCCAAAATAAGAGCGTGACTTAGGCAATGTTTGGCCTAAGTCAATGGTTTTGTGACGCCTACAGGAGTAAGTGTTTGGCCTAAGTCTGGCTCAGTCTAAGGTTTAATCCTATTGAATTAAATGTAATCTAATCATATTAGGTTACATTACTGACATACAGTGATATTAATTTGAAATGATTAAAAATATCATATTGTTTTGTTTTTGGATCAGTTTATTTTTTCCTTTAGCAATTAGTTTAAGAATGTATAATAAAAATAGTAAACATTATTTATATAGCACCTTTCATGAAATGCAGGTGCTTTACAGAGCAATAAAAAAGCAAAGCAAAAACATAAAGCAACATTAAAATAATAGCAAAAAAAGTTGTCTACAGAGGCTGCCTGTCTAAGGTGTAATGGGAGTTTATTCCAAGCCGTCTTAACCCGTACAAGCAGAAAGCGGCTTCACCGTGCTTTTTATATGCCATTGTAGGCACCAGTAGATGGGTTAATCGGTTGATTAGTGGGAAGCTGGAAGATGGATCTTCTTTATATCAACCACCAAGCGAGGAATGAGGCGGGGAGTAGCGGAGGTGTGTTGAGAAGGGAGGAGAAGGTTGAGACCAGCTCCCTTGGGTTAGAGGCAAAGGACTGAATTTAGTGCAATAGAAAGTGGACTGAAGCATGACTTAAGGTCATAGAGTATTAAAAGGATAGAGACTGATGTGGCGCGAAGCTCCACTTGCCACTTGCACACAAGATACTGTGTGCAAGTATTTTGAATGCGGTCATGCCGTTCGAGTAACCACAGGCAGTTCCTCCAGTATAGGCCTATACCACCCTCAGGTTAAGGTTTAACCGTTAACCTGTCAACTTTGAACTCCGCAAATTCAAACAATTTAGCGTTGAGTGTTTTCCTTGGCCTATACCGTACTGTATACTGGCATTCTGCATGCAACGTTTGATGCTGTTCGGTCCAGCCACAGACAGACAGACAGACAGAAAGACAGAAGGTTGAAAACATGTCTGCCTCAAAGCTGGCCTGCATGGTGGTGATGAACCGTACTGGTTTTGGTGACCCCATGCATGGCCTTTCCTCTAGCAACACCCTTTAAACTTTCTAGTTGGTTATAAGGAACAGCAACAGCCTCTATGGGCTCCTGGCAGTTCTATTTATATACCCAACAAGCAGCAAGCCCACTAGGAACCTAGGAACCTGATTCTCCTAATTACCCAATGAAGAATTTGTATCGACATTGAGCTCGTTTAAAATATAGTACTTTCTAATGCACCTAGAGATAGCATTTAGTTTCTGCTGTCTGCTGGGTGATCATTTCCCACCTAAGTGACAACTTAAAGACACGTGCAGAATTGCTATAATGAGCCACTGGAAGCGTCTGAATGTACCACCATGGGAGCTTCCCCAGATGTTTTCATTTTCTCCATCAGCATGGACCAATGATGTCACCTTGAGTCCTTTATGAATGTATACTGTTTAGTTGCACAGCTACAGCTATGATATAACGTCCCACTTCTGAAATGTAAAATGGAAGGTTTGTAAAATGCTTGTGTTTGGCTGCAGCATTCCACATTTACTCCCTTTTGTTTCTATTGCAATTGTTTTGGGATTTCCTTGGTGACGCATGAGTCAAAACGTGCTTCCATATCATTTTAGACTTCATTACATCGTCCACGTCTGATGCCAGGAAGTGTAGGAATTTGCACAACAACCCCCAAGGATCGACCACTAAAGCCATATTTCATATTTTGACGTATGACAGCTGTCACTGTCATGATCATTCTCACAACACTATTTTTGCTGCATTGTGAGATTGTAGATCTGCTATTCTCGCGTTTTGTTAAAATGTAGTACATTTTTCACTTTTATACTGTATATATATGCCTATGAAGAGGTGCCCAGAACACGGATGCCAGGCTCAAAGTGGTTTAAAATGTGGGATTGTGCTGTCTCTCTCACTTGTTCTTACATGTATGGTTAGGGCAACTGGCAAGCAATCTGACTGCATCAGCAGCTGATGAATGGTGCAAATTATCACACACATCAGAACGCATTCTCCTGTGTTCTATTAGGCACAATAATTATAACAAATGACGCCGGGGCACAGTCAGCGTCTATGCTTTCACATATGGAACGCAATTAATTCCTAGTGAAAGACCCAATTTGAAGACAAATGACTTGGCTTTGCTCCTCCGTACACAAGATGCTAATCTTTGCAGAATTATTGTGATACCGAGAGCTGCTGCTGACTGAAGGATATTTATCTCTGGAGCACAATGGTGAACATAATTTGATTTTGCTCTTGACTTTCATGCTCTGGATTCTGATAAGATGTAGTATCTCACAACAGATGCAGTGGTGTAAAGTATTTACTCAAGTACTGTACAAATTTGAGGTACTCTTACTTAAGTATTTCCAATTTTCAATACTTTTACTTCGACTCCACTACATCTCAGAGGCACATTTTGTACACGTTTAGTTTCCACTACAATTATTTGAAAACGTTGGTTATTACATTTTGGCCATTTTAAAATGGCCAATCGACCAAGCTCACAATGTGTCAAGACGCTTTGTGAGCTTGCAGAGCTGCTATTTTCCAAAATACTTTTTGGCATTTTATATTATTTATTTCTTTATTTGAAAACATTCTACTTTTGGTACTTTAAGTACATTTTGATACCAATACGTTTGTGCTTTTACTCCAGTGCATTGCAGTATTTATAAAGTAAAAATCACACCCGTGTGAAGTAAGTGGTGCAACTCTGTGTGGGGGTGGGGGGGTGGAGGAAGTTCCAGACCCACAGGAACGCATCCAGGGTGCCGGCCCGATTCCGGCGAGCCGCCCCGTGTCCGAAACGGTTGAGAAATGACAGAGTTACCGTGTGGGGGTCCCTCTACTGTATACCCTCTACTGTACTGTACTGTCACTGTACTATTATACTGGCACACCCAAAATCACCATATATACAGTTAACATGTGCGTGTGTGTTTGTGTGTGTGTGTGTGTGTGTGTGTGTTAGGTTACGCACATGTGGTGAAAAACAACCATGCTGTTTTCGTGCTCAGACGCACCCAGCCAGCTACCCAGGCAGGTTAGGCAGCCACCCACCCACACACTTAAGGAAGTGGTTGCACCACTTAAAAAATGTGAGTACTTCTTCTACCACTGATGTGTTCACAGTGGTGGAAGAAGTACTCACGTTTTTGTCACCACGTGGCGCAGCCTACTGTGAACACAATATCCATATTCTAGCAGTAACCCCTTGTTTTCTCAATGTCATTGATTATCATGCATGTCAAGGCTTATAGGAACATTATGTCATCTATCCGCTCTGTCTACAGTGAAAGATCTCTCTGGCGTAATTAATATTGATCTAAGAGAAAATCCATCTGAAAGCGCTTCATAGTGGGTTTCACACTCAATTTCACAGGAAGAGCTTTTGCATTTGTATTTATTTATTTATTATATATACACATTTTTTTTACTTCAAAGCAGCACAGCCAGAACTTGGCAGTACATCACAGACAGTACAGAATCCATAGGTCTTTTCAAAGCAAATGTCCCGGTCTTACAGTAAAGCGCATATGCTCATGTGGCTAAAAAAATATATTTGAATGAGTGGGTCAGTTTACTTATTGTACACGGCCTCGTGCAAAGTAAATATCACCGGTAGGAGGAGATGCACAAGGACCCTACAGCGATTCATCGATCATCCTCTTTCCAGGTACAACAGGAAGGGCCACGAGATTGAATACTATCTGAGAGCACGGAAGAAAAAGTAAACGCTCCATGCAACAGTATCCTGTACTATTCCTTTGTTGTTTAAATGTGCTCTATAAATAAAGTTGGATTGGATTGGATTGGTTAAAAATCAGCCGTGGCTTCCCTGTGAGGTTAGGGTTTGGGGTATAGGGTGTCGGACTGATGCCGCTGAGAAACACTGCCACGGGTGTTGTCGGCAATTGGCGGCGACTCCGCGGCAACAGCTCCTATTATTTCTTTCACAATAGTATGTAACCTCTATTTCTAGCTGAGTCTAGTCAAATGTGTATTGTGTAATGAACCAGACAGTCCACGGTTCTCTGGCAACTCTGATACAATTAACACTTCCTGTAGTGGTATCAACACCCACTGTTGACGTGACACATACTTCACTATGAATTGAAGATAATAATAAAAACAGCTGCCGCATATCTAGTTTGACTATCTGTTTCCCCTCACGCTGTATATTTCATGCTGTGTCACAGAGACTAAATTTAGTTGGGAGCCTTTTACTCATTACTGGCTGTCTGAATACCAAAATAATAATAATAAATATAAAAAAAGGTCATTCAACTTTTGACATATTATTGTTTATAGCAGCTTTAACAACGATCTGAAACAGACCGTTATTTGGAAAGCATACTTTGTGGGGTCTTACTTGCGCTGTCATACCTTGCAGGGGTAAATAGCCTTGCTATGCCCGGGGCTCTAGGGATGGCTTTGTCTATTTGCAGACCAGCCGTCCATAACTTTGGCCCCAAACAATATAGTATTTCAAAAACTGCTGAAAAGTCGAATTGGCATATTGACATGAAACTCAATCCACTCAGCAAGCATTTTGGTAGGCCCCTGGCCTTTCCTGGAGTGCCCAACCTTAGGCCAAACTTTCCCCTTGCGCACATTATATCTCATATTCTAGTGGGCCTTGCAACTGGCCGAGCACATTCATGCATCCTGGAAGGTGAGCCCTAACTGGAGTGACCAATACTCCTAGCACAACAATTATGCAGATTTAAGAATGAAACCTTTTTGTTTTGGTGACCCAATGGATTTCCCTCCAGCCAATAGTTGTATGTAAAGATCAGCATGGATTCCATGGGCTGCTAGCAGGGCTTTTAGACATGTACGACCATGCCATTTGAAAGGAAAGCACTGCAATTTTAGGTCAACCATAACCACAATTTGCACCATTCGTCACCCGCCTGCTTCGACCAGCCGGCATGTAGATCTTCCATTGCTATTTTCCGGCACACTTTCGTTGCCGTAAGTGCACACAGATAGACATCTCCAAAATCACGCACACCTGCTCTATATCTTTTAGACTTGTTTGTTTCACTTTTGTATGAATCACTCAAGCTGGGAAACATATTTGAGGCATTCTAACCAGTGGTTGAATGGTGGTATCCAACAAAACTGTTGGATCATCCATGACGCACAGAAAATTATTCAGGTTCAGGTTTATTTGTCATGTGTATAGATTGATTGATTGAGATACAGAGTATAAATACAATGAAATTTATTTTGCTCAGAGCACTCTCAGTCTTACATACACAGGACATAAACAAACATCTATAGTGCAAGAAAAAGACAAGAAATACAGAAAAAAAAGGTCAGCTGTTCAGCAGCCTGACTGCCTGGTGGTGCGATATTTGATGCTCTGGTAGTGTCTTTTGGAAGGGAGTGGTTTGAACAAGGTATGGCTGGTGTCTTTCATGATGTTGTGCGCTTTTTTCATACAACGAGTGGTGTAGATGTTGTGGAGACTGGGTAATTCTGTGCTGCTGAACATACTATTGTGAACATACTATTGTGAAAGAAATAACATCAATATTAATATATAATGTTTCATAAAAGCCTTACAGATTGTTACCACCTGTGGTGGAAAGTAACGGTGGTACGTATGTGCATTTAGCCTACTCGAGTACTGTAGTACAGTTTTGAGGTACTCCATTTCTCAATGCATAATACTCCTACTCCACCACATCTCATAGGCAAATATTGTACGCTTTACTGCACTACAATTCTTTGAAAACCTTTGTTTTAAGTTACTTTGTAGATTTAAGTTTACTAGATTTTCAGGTTACTGTGCTGGTCAGACAAATTGTCAATCAGTTAGGGCCATTTCAATTGTTAAACACTGCTGTAGCACCCCATATGTGTTCAATTTAGTTTTTTTTTAATCTGACTATATTCATGGGAAACCCCTGACAGTGTTTGTGCCAAGTTTGGTACGGATTTGAACAACAGTGTGCCTGTGGATGTCGAGGGCCCCTGACGTGGCCCTGCTGGTGTAACTATTCTCATGGCCAACCCAGATGTAAACAACAGTGTGCCTGTGGATGTCGAGGGCCCCTGACGTGGCCCTGCTGGTGTAACTATTCTCATGGCCAACCCAGATGTAAACAACAGTGTGCCTGTGGATGTCGAGGGCCCCTGACGTGGCCCTGCTGGTGTAACTATTCTCATGGCCAACCCAGATGTAAACAACAGTGTGCCTGTGGATGTCGAGGGCCCCTGACGTGGCCCTGCTGGTGTAACTATTCTCATGGCCAACCCAGATGTAAACAACAGTGTGCCTGTGGATGTCGAGGGCCCCTGACGTGGCCCTGCTGGTGTAACTATTCTCATGGCCAACCCAGATGTAAACAACAGTGTGCCTGTGGATGTCGAGGGCCCCTGACGTGGCCCTGCTGGTGTAACTATTCTCATGGCCAACCCAGATGTAAACAACAGTGTGCCTGTGGATGTCGAGGACCCCTGACGTGGCCCTGCTGGTGTAACTATTCTCATGGCCAACCCAGATGTAAACAACAGTGTGCCTGTGGCCCCTGCATGGGGGTCCCTGACGTAGCTCCTGACGTGGCTTTTCTGTAGGGCAGTCCCCTACATTTGTCGGCAATTTTAATACAAATCATAAATGAGAGAGAGAGACACACACCCTAATAGCAATCAAAGCAACCAAAGGTATGGCTCCCCCATATCTTGCAAGTATGATTGAACCCTACAAACCCTCCCGCACACTCAGGTCAGCCAACGCAGGGAAGCTGGAAGTACCCTCACTAAAAACGCCGGGACAACGCTCCACACGTCCCAAAACTGTGGAATGCACTTCCCGTTGCAGTCAGAACTGCAGCATCACTCCCAATCTTTTTTGTTCTTGCTTAATGTAAATCGCTCTGGATTAAGGCATTAATTTAATGCCTAAATTGTAAATTGTAAATTATAGCACAGATGTTTCTGAAGTAGCTGTAGCTGCTGTCCATGGTTCTGAAATAACTGTAGCTGCTGTCCATGGTTCTGAAGTAGCTGTAGCTGCTGTCCGTGGTTCTGAAATAACTGTAGCTGCTGTCCATGGTTCTGAAATAACTGTAGCTGCTGTCCATGGTTCTGAAGTAGCTGTAGCTGCTGTCCATGGTTCTGAAGTAGCTGTAGCTGCTGTCCATGGTTCTGAAATAACTCACTCTGCACCTGCCGTCCATGGTTCTGAAATAACTGTAGCTGCTGTCCATGGTTCTGAAATAACTATCTCTGCACCTGCTGTAGCTGCTGTCCAGGGGACCTTGTGATTTTGGAAAAACATGATGTTTTAAAATTGCTCTATTTGCATTGACTGCATTTGGTTATATGAGGGTTCCATTTGTACACTCTCAGAGTTAAACGTACTGTGTATCTTCATGTCAGACACATAATAGAACATCCATCACGACTTCTTCTGCTCTGACCATTCAATCTCTGCCTTCTGTTTCACTTTCTTCAACTTATCTTTCCCTCAGAACTCCCAGTCATAGACTGGCATGCGTTACGGATGGGGCTCTTTCAAAAAACAAGCTTGGGCCTTTGAAGAATTTGAGACTTCTTATCTTTCCGGCCCTTTCATCCTTGCCAGTTATCTCCGGCGTAGCTCAAAGGATCCTGGGATTATTGGAATAACAGATTCGGCTCTGATTACTTACTGTGCACCCGGAAATAAAAGCCACTGTGCCTGCACTATTCTCCACAGAGAATGACATGAGGGCATCGCAGCAGCATGTATCACAGAGACGGGCCAACAGCACTATTTATTTTGGAATGTGGACGATTGTATCTGTTTTATATACAGGATGTCTATATCTTAGGATAAATACGTTGATATTTCTAGTTTGTGTTATTTTGACATAAACCCATAGTCTGACAAGGATGTTCTTATCCGATCTAACAACAAATCTTAAAAAACGATTTTGAGACTCTAAATGATTGCATAGCATCAGTTATTCCCTGTGTTTGCTGTGAAAAAATGAAATCTGCGCCCACAACCAATAATTTGCAAGCAACCGTGCTTCATAGTATAATTTTAAAATAAATGTACTATATATGATCAACAGTCTATGAAACTAATGTTGAGGTTGGACTACTGCACACGGTTTTATGCACCCAGAGCTCCTACATTCTCTTGAATTTCATCAGGTGTTACCATGACAACTTGACTGTAATATTAGTGCTGGGGTTGTGTCGAAGCTTAAAAAACTTGAGGCTAGAATGGTCTTCCCACCACCACGCTAATGTGTGGAGCTCATCTGACATGGGAAGCTGCTGTAATGACTCAGGGGTTGAGACGAAGCTTCAGACATCAAGTTCAAGGGCCCCCGGCTTGGCAGGTACATCTGTGAGGCAGCATTTCGAGTTGCTTCCGTGCAACTGAAGGAGCAGTAACTATTCTGAGGTGCTCTGTATGCAAGGTGCGAGATAGAAAGGTGTTGGCCTGAACATAATACATAACATAGTGTGTCATAGTGTGCTGAACATAAGGTTTCACATGGTTGGCATACAGGGCTGAACTCAATGACCTCAATTAGTTACACCCAAACAACCTGCACTTTGAACATTCAGTGGTCTGTGGTTTTCTCTGTGTGTTCTGATGCCTTTTGAGCTGCAATTAAAACAGGCAAAATCCCTCGACAGTGACATCTGCTGGCAAATTGTTATGTCATATATGGGATTTGTGGACTGTTACATCACAGTACACAGGCAAATCAGAGCACTTGTTTGAGCCTAACTTTTCAGAAAACCCCATACCACAGAACATCTACTGAATGTTCAAAGTTCAGGTGTTTTGGATGCAATTGAGGTCAGAAAAATGTCACCAGACCTTTAAAAAAAAATATATATATTATCTTTTATTTCCTTTTAACATTTCATTTACATACAGTTATAAAATAAATACATTTCCTAACTAATAAACCCCAACCCTTCCCCAACCCTTCCTAGTACAAGAAACTATCAAATGCATGATTTTCTTTTCACAGATCATCTGTGCTACAAACATAAATAATAAACATGACAACAACAAGAATGACAAGTAGACAATTGTAACAACGATGACAACATCAACAATCTCCGTTATGCTTCAATTAGCCCTCTCCAGTTCGCGTCCCATATTTGGGATGTAATCCATTGCCCGACCCCAGATCTTCTGATTGTTTAGTTGGGGGAGGGGGTTCAGATTTCCAATGACAAAGTATTACAGAAATTGCAGCAGACATTGCTAACAGGATACATTTATTTTCAAAGATGTCAAGATTGCTCAGCATAGAGACATCACCCAAAATAGCTATTCGTGCATCAGGAGGAGTCACAGTTTTTCCAATAATTTTAGAAAGTTGTTCAAATATAAATTTCCAATAATAATTTAACTTATTTTTTTGTTATAGCTTATCTTTCTGCTCGTTGTGCATGTACATCTTAGATACAAGGCCCTTCGATGATTTTGTGGTGTTAAACAGTTTCTCTATTGGTGTTTCAGTCATATGGGGATAGCTATAACTGTTATTTTTTTTACCTAATTCCATATCTGTAAATATTTAAAAAAGTTGGATGATGGTAAGTTATATTTCGCTCTCAGGGAATTAAAACCATCTTTAATGGTCTTGTGACCTTTGGGAGTTCACCCTATTATTTTCTATCAATTACACACCCCATGAAGTCTTGGATTCATGGAGATTGTTTTAGTTTTCTTTTTTTTCCCCGCACTCTGAGTCTCCGCCAGTCATCAAATGATCTGCTTAGGAATGTGACAAATACAGAAAAGAAAATCAAGGCAAGGCTTCATGTGGTGACGGTGTGTAATTGATAGAATATATGACATGAGTGTCATAAAGTGCTGAACATAAGGTTTCATATAGATACAGACATGGCATTCAGCTGCTGGTGCCTGCATGTCACAGATTTGGAAAATGTCAAACTATGTCACTTTGTTGACGGGGATCCCCAAGGACTGTACTTGGTCCGTTTGGCCCACAACAAATCTCTTTTCCTAAATTAGGCGATCTACAAGATAACAATGTGTTGTGATGCGACACTTGTAGATCTGCTATTTTTGCTCAGGCCTCGCCACAAGGAACGTTCATGTTGTTACAATATTGTATTTTAATTTTAAACATCTTCCTTTGATACAGTACTGCAGCGCAACACAGTAGTACACAGACAAACAGCCGGTCATCATAGTCACTTGCTACTTGCTAGCACTATTATCTGATGATGTATTGATTCATTAGAGGGACAGGACAATAAATGAATGCTTGTATCTGCTCCTATGCACTGAATAACATCCGTAAGGGTTTTAATGATGTTCTGTCCAAACACTGTCTGAAGGGAAAGATGTTCCTTGCAGCAAACATATTATCATTTTCAGTCAACTGATGAATTGCAAAACCACAGATATGTCACAGGCTCTCTATAGTTCCTGTTTAAACATAAGCATAATTATTTTTCAATACCCAAACACCTTGGCATGCCAACGCAGAAGATAATGTGGTTAACACATAAGCCTAAAAGAGGGCTGATATCAGTTATCACCCTCTCAGTTCATTCATCACTCCCCTCGCCCAGGACAAAATAAAGGCCGGGTGTTTAATCTGATCCGTCTAAGTGGCCTGCATGGGGCCAGCAGGCAGGTGCAAATTGTATCCCTTGTTAACAGAAAATAAAACATAATGATACTAAATCCAACAGAGGTCAGTGAACCACGATGAAATTCCATGGTGCACAATAGGCAGGCAGTATGTCTATCTTCATTGACTGAGTGATGAAGCCCAGCTCTGTGTAACCATGAATTTTGCTTTATTATATTATGCAAAAATGTGTTCTTTTTCAAAGACATCTGCAACTTTAGCTTGTAGACCGGCTGTTACGGCCAGCCGTATTTTGTATTTATTATATTTGGTTATATTGTGTGATGAGTTGAAATGTGTTATTTGTGGCTAGTATTCTATGGTTTTCCTTTTGTGTTTCTATAAGGTAATGACTGGTGGTGAATGGAGGTGAATGCTGTGAGAATGATGGAGATTTGGGTGTGGTGGTGATTGTTGATTGAGTGTGAAGTGGCTGATTGAAAGCAGGTAGTATTGCAGATTGACAGGTCCAGCCTCTGGCCCTGTCCGCACTCCTGATTCGTCAACCTCGTCCACAACCCTAGCCAGGATTGGCTGTGCTTGGAGTCCTCATGTATAAAGCCTCACTCTGCCTTGATCACTCTGCCTTGATCACTCTGGGGGGGAATGACAGCTGAAAGGCAGCAGAGAATTAAGCACTCTGTCCCGCCACCAAACCATGTGTAGCCTTCAGTCGTTGTGTTTAGTTATTTTGTGTTTGATTAAGTTTAATCCTCAGTGAATTGTCACTTTAGTTTGTCCTTTGATCACATCTTGTAAAGTATTGTCACAGAGTGAGGGTGAAGGGTTGTTTTAGCTTAGGTAAGTAGGTTCAGTATAGTCTTTTTTAGTCAATTTATCTGTGACAATTTCATGTTTAAAGGTGTAGTGAAGTTTTTCACGCTTGTAGACCATATATGTGGTCATCATATGGGCATACCTATAAATGGATGCCAAAAGAATGGGAAAATTCTCATTTGTGTGTTTTTATATATATACAAAAGTCCATACAAGAGACTGCCGTCTCTGTCACTTTTTAAACAAACCACTCTGCATGTGCGTACATGTGGCCGTGCATGAGACGGACCTACATCCCATAGCCTGGAAGGATTGGTTCAGATTTGTTCAGAAACTAAGATCCTGCCGTCTGAGGCTGAAACTTCAGAATAAAAAAGATCACTGCCCAAAAAAGCCATTTCACTACACCTTTAAACTGCTGCACTGAAATAAGTAAAACCTTTCAGTTGTTGTTCTTCCACATTTATGTTACTACTTTAGACCCCTAGACAAAGGGTCGTAACAAAGGGTCATAATCTTTTGGCTTCTTCTCCAAAAACTCAAAGAATTTGTTGCGCCTTCCTCTTGGCCATACTTTGCTCTGAACTGTCGGATATTGTGACAGATATAGTGAACTTTGAAATGTGAGAGTATGCTGAATTCAAAACGTATCTGCTTCAGGGTGGCAAACAAGATTGTTTGCCATTGTTTGAATTCTTCTTACAGTAAAAACAGTGCAGAGGTGCGTCGCTCCAAATTTGGTGACGTCAGTGTTCTCCACTGTTTTGGGGCGGGTGCTCAGATCAGTGAACCAATAGGATCATCCAAGTATTGAGAGAGACATAAATAAACAAGAAATTAGTGATATCTGTCAGGTGAAAGAAGCACGGTCTCTGTTGTGTTCCCCCCCCCCCCTCCTATATTAGTATGATTATTGCGTGTATGTTTGTGTCACACAACCTCACGCCTCGCGGCAGTTGTTTGCGTGTGCTATCTCCGTTGTGTTCTCCCCCCCATATTAATCTTATTATTTTACTAACATGCATGTTTGTGTGTGTCACAACCTTGCGCCTCGCGGCCATTTCAGCTGCGTTTGGTTTGAAGTTATATCAAATACTAGTTATATCAATACTGTTCCTTCCAGGTCACCCCTTGAGTGTTGAGCTGCTGAGCATGCTTCTCTGCTGCGTGCGTTGCTCTGCACTGTAAGGCCCTCATTTATCAACCGTGCGTACGCCAAAATATGGGTGCACGCCAAAATTACCGAAATTTTCGCCATTTACCATTTCCACCAAAGCTTGAAATTGAACTTGAGTAGGACAAAAAGTCACGTCTGGTCGGGAGCTGTCGTATGCTTTGTCCTCGGCTGTTTTTCTGTCGTACACAAGCGGAGCAGCATTGTCTGAACTGCTGACACGCTGTCACAGGCATCTAAGCATATGTTTTCACTCCTAAAATGTTAATATAAAACTATGTATATACATGTAAAAAAAAGATAAAGAGAGATTATTAACTTTACAAGTGATCAAATGATCAAATCACTACAACGTTGATTATGACTGCCTTGACGACATGATAGCCTATCTATCATGCAGGCATCACTGACACTCACCCACAGGACTTATCACACCAGTGCGCAGTCTCACGCCTTCGCCGTGCACTGCGCACGAATGGGTAAAATTAATATAGGCCAGCCTACAAACGTATTCCATTCATGGCGATGCGATGTCGATGTATCATGTAGGTGCGTGCATGACAGCAAGGCAAGCGAGGTGAGAGGGAAACATACAGGGTAGGCCTACAACTTTATTTAATTCATGCAGGTGTTCGTTCTTTATTTATTTAACAACACACCAGTTAGTTGGGCAGGGCTTGCAAGTTGCGTGTGCGTGCGTCTGTGTGTGTGTGTATGAGAGAGGGGGGTGAGGCGGGCACAAGGCACGGGAGAACCTTTTTTTCCCCCTGTAACCAGGGTTTCCAGGACGTATTGCATGTGTTCATGTCGCAAAAACGAGGGCGAGGCTTGATTTCATAGGGCGTGCCAGATAGATTTCAGCCGTCACATGTATTAACGTCAGAACGAAATTAAGGAAGGATCAGCTGTTTGCGATCACTTTATAAATGCCGTGGCGACGTGGGTGTACTACGAAACCTGCACTCGAATCTGTGGCAGATTTTACACTCAAATGATAAATGAGGGCCTATGTATGTGTGCATCCTGCGTTGTGAATGGCAGGGATATTTGAGCCTCCCCTTCCCATTGGCCAGAAGGCAGCTTTGCTGTTGGTTGGTGTGCCATTGGCCAGAGGAGCCAATCAGATCAGTCTAACTAGGTGGCAAAATGAAATGGTCGCTTACATTTCATGTGCGATGTTAGGTCAGGTTTCACCTGACATCAAAAGTGGAATGGAGCTGGAGCCCTATTTTAAAGCATTAATGACTTCTGCATAATGTGTAAATGTCAGCAGGCTAATAACTAAAATGATTGTTGGCACTTCACGTAATGAGGCCTTTTTTGTTGCTTGTAAAAATCACTGGTACTTATCCTGGTACTGTATATTTGGGTATCATTGAGGTTGCAGCTTCACATGCTAACATATACATTCCTTTACCCACTGGTTCCAAAACACTGGGTCAGTGGGTCGGGACCCATTTATGGGTACCTTTCTTATTTTGTTTTGTTTTTCACTTTTTTCCTCCCCAAAAACTCAGCATGATTAAAGATGAACTCAAGTGGAAAAGCACCTGGCAAAGAGCTGGTGTAACTTTGGAATGATTACGTGTTGCATTTTGTTCCATTTTTCAGAATATTTCAAACATTTCAGTGTTTTGAGAGCTTTCATCTCAACACTGCCTTCTATTTTAGTCTGACGATGGTGCCATTTTCATTTGAACTGATGCATGCAATTGCACTGCATGCCATTCATATGTGCAATTGTGCACATCAATGAAGCTACACAGTTTTAGCTTCTTCGCAAATCTCAGGGGACAGAACGACTTTTGATTATTACAAAATGCAGCTGCTGCACTGCACTGTTTCCCTGTCTCATAACTTTAGTTGGCCCCAATGAGACATTTCTTCCTTGTTGACTAACAACACAAAAAACTTTCTTGGAGCGAAACATGGCTCTTATGCCAGTATCTCTCTCTCTGTGTCTCTCTCTCTCTCTCTCTGTCTCTCTCTCTCTCTCTCACTTCTATGTCCTTTGTTTATGTTGTTCCTTTCAACCTCCCTATCTATCTGTTTCCTGCAGTTGAGAATAGTCCTCCTATATGTGGCTTCCAAGTTTAGCTCTGCCAGGCTCATTTGAAAGTCAAATGTTCCCCCTTCACTTTTTCACACCGTACTTCAATGTGTTGTGCGGTGGCTGAAACACTTAATCAAGCCTCTGCCACAGTGCGGAAATCAAGAGATAACAGGGCAGGAATATGGGTCATTCCATCCTTGGCACAGACCTTATAGTGCCACCAGATACACACTAATGAGAGATACCCCACTGAGACTATTCTTGTCCAGACAATGTGCCTTTGAGGTCCCTGGGCTGGAGTTATCAGAAACCCACCCCACTAGGATGAACAGTGTGGACAAATCAATATAATGTCATTAAGTTTGTCTTTACTAGCAGAATAACGGATATACTACTCTCTCTTTGTATTAACCACTTTAAATGGCCGTGTCCTCCGAAATCATTGTTTCCTACTCTCACCTATGGTCGTGAATTGTGGGTCTTGACCGATAGAATAAGATTGTGGATACAAGCGGCCGAAATGAGTGTTCTCAGACGTGGAAGGAATAATGCGTTCCTTCCACGCACTGCGTCCAACCGATGCATAGAAGGAAGCATGAGGTCAGACCGTTGCTCTCCCCAGGTAGGCAGAGGGAATCCTGGGCACTAGCCCAGGATTACATTAGATAATTGACACTAGGTGAAACAAATGGGTTGCAGAAATCGTGGTGTAAAAACAAAATATTGTAGCAGGGAGGCTTTAACCATAGAAGTGCATGGCAGGAAAGTGCTGGCAGCTCAAGAAAACACTTTCTGTAGACACAGCCCTAAATCAAAACCATGGTGCATGTTGTTAGCCTAGGTGAAAGAAAAAGAAAATTCACACCTGTGTGACGTGAGGGACGCTAATATAATATTAAACTCTAACTCATGTTGATTAGGTGATGTATTGGTGATGTAAAACAAACACAAACATTAAACCCCCTTAACAATAAAGAGACAATATGACGTAATGAGGCACATTATGACGTACATTTTCCCTTCATTGTCAATGTCTTTACAAAACAAACATTGAACTAAAGACAAACATTAAACCTGTGTATACCTGTGTATTTTTTTTCTTTTGTCCTGTTCTCTCTGATACGGTTACATGTTATGGTTGCACTAAACGGAATTTCGTTATATGTCTCATACAGTGACAATAAAGATCTTATCGTACAATCAGTTAGGTTTTACGTGTAACTCATGTTGACACCCGTGTGAAGTGAACACATTAAAGTCTATCTGATGTTGATTAAGTGATGTAATGGTGATGTAAAACAAACGGTGCAAACACAAACATTAAACGCCATTAACAATAAAGAGACAATATGACGTAAATGACACATTATTACGACATTATGAAATGTTCCCTTCATTGTCAATGCATTTACAAAACAAACATTGAACTAAAGACAAACATTACACCTGTGTATAGGAGGGGCTGGCACCCCTCAAAAATCAAAGACATTCTGAAATATTTTGTGGTTCAGTGGAATTTAGGAAAAGGACAATGTAACAGGATCTGGGATTTTCTGAATTTCTTGAAAAATATTTCACAATATGGCACATTTTCTTAATAATAACAAATCTCTAGAGTAGATTCTTGGCATTGAAATGCCGGTTGCTATGTGTGGACTGTGGAGGCTATCTATGTGGTTTCAAATACTGTACAGGAATACTGAGACTCTCAAGGTTTTAGCTATTATGGTAAAATCCTAAGAAAAAAGAAAAAAAGAAAAATCACCCTCCTGGTGATTTGTTTGAAGTTGACAGAATGACAGAGGATCCACAAGACACCTGCTTGAAGTTTGCACATAAAGAAAAATGCTAGGCGCATGGTAGAGAAGAGATAGAGGAGCCTTGAGGTGTGTTGTCTGATTGAAATGAAGGAATAGAAGTGTGCGCATATATGCGCATGGCAAAAAAAAATATATATAGAAAAGTGCACTCCTCGAAGCGCAGATCCCTGCTGGGCCGAGTTCCCTACCCAGGGCTTCGTCAGTCAGCAGTGCATCCGTAAAGACATGAGGGTGGGGAAATAGTTTGTAGGACACGTTTGTGGCTGGCTCCTACATGGGAAAGCATTCTTCATGCACGGGTACACTCTTTAGAGGCACAGCGTCAACATGCGGTCTCGAATGTGGAAGAGCTGCCTGAGACAATTAACCGTTCGATACTAGAAAATTATATAATGAAGAGGTGTGAGTAAATGCAGCTTATGGCCCATCTCCTCAACACGGGCAATAGCCCCCTGTTGAACACAGATAGTATTTAATAGGACCTACAGCACAGGATTGATACAGGATTGATACTAATTATGCCTCTGTTCCATTTAGTGTACAGTGGTTCTCAAACTCTTTAATTTCAAGGACCATAACATTTGGTTCCATTTGTACCCTCTTAGTTAACACACCCGTCCAGGGCCATTTGGCACCCACTCAAGGACACTTTGAGACCCACTGGTGTAGCCAGTGTTTCCAGTGAGCAGGCCCAAGGACAGGATTCTCGTGTGGGGGAAATCGCTTAAATCTTAAACATTTGTTTTCTAATTTATGGAGATTTATTTTATTTTATTTTATTCATGAGATGACTGCCAAAAAACCCAAACATTTGATTTGTTTTGAATAGATTTTTGGGTATGTTACTTTTTAGTTTTTATTCTATTTTATAATGTTACAAAATCATAATAAATTAAAACAAAATGTAGGAAACAAAAAGGAACGTCCAGACCCAGTGTTTGGGAACCAGTGTCGTGCAGTACATAGTGGCTCTCTTTGAGTCCTATATCTACCCCAGCAGCATACCTAACCTATATGGTTCTAGCTAGGCCTGTTAAACACCATAGGATATCCATTAGGATGGGAAGGCCTGGAGAGCTTTCTTGGTTTGGTTCTTAATACAAAGCCCGGAATAATGTATTCTGTCATGATAAGCTGTGCAGGTGCAGACCTCCCCTGCCTTGTCTTTGAGGGCATTTCCCAGGGTTTAACAATTCTCTGAAACCCATGGAAGAGCACAGAAAGCATTTTTTTTTTAACCTTGTAGTCATGTTTCACCTTTGACGGATCACTAGGCATTTTCTCCCCACCTGCATTTTTCTGTTTCCACCTTTTAGAACATGGTCAATTCGAGTCCAGTGGACTGTAAGATCTTCTCTCTTAACTGAATGTGGCCCACAGCCAAGCTAAAGTTAAGGTCCAATTTAGCTTCATAAAACATGAGCGATTTTTAATGTTTCCTTGTTGAATTACAAAACCGTCTGCCATGCCTGTTTTAATGAGAACCAAATATTTGCATGGGCATTTAATTGCATAGCCTCGAGCCGTATACCTAAGGAACAGGGGGAATACGTTTCTAAATTCATTTGTTTTCAGTCTTCTACTTACTTATGCATTCCCTCTGGTTATAACTGAGACTTTCAGTTCATATTCTGAAACATCAAACATTCATTCTGCCTTTAAGTCAGTGGCACAATACACTTCATTTTCAATATTGAAAGGCTGGCTATAATAGCCAGCTTACCACTAATGCAATTTGAACATTTATGACAAATGGTGGCTGTAGCAGCCCCAATAAAGGGCCATCAATTTCAGAGATTAATAGTGGCTGCTTTTAAAGTGACAATCCATGCTAAAACTGAATCCAACAACTCTCTCTCCTAATGGTCAAAGCATCCCTTCTCTCTGAGAGCTATCGTTGGAGCTGCTTCAAGTTCTGTTTTAACTTTCATGATCATCATAATGAGCTATAGGGCTGGGCAATTCACTGAAAATATATTGAAACCAATAAATGAGACGAAGCTTGCGAGTCAGTTCAGGCAGACACACTCGAGGGAGTTCATGCCATGCTCAAAGGCGCATACTCAAGGGGTTAACATGCTGCATTTCTATGTGGGCGTATAAGTGTGTGCAAGTCCCACACGTCATTCGCCGATGCGGCAGTCAGCTGACCAATTGGGCAGGCTACTTAAGCTCACTAGACTGCATGCTCTTCCTGCCTTCCTCTGCTCATGGTTCCCGGTTGTATGTGATGTTTTCTCCCACCACCACCACCTCAGCACCACCGGTGGGCTCTGATATTTATGCTCCCCATGGGGGGGTTATTGTATATCTATCTCCCTGCTCTTTATGTTTTATGTTGTTGCTTAATCGTGCCGAGCAGGGAGAAATCCAGCAGAGCCGAACGCCAAGTCAAATATCATATGCACACTTGTTCTGTAATAAATATTGGTAAATCTATTCGTGAGTTGTCTGACTGAACCAGCTTAATGTTGTCTTTAACCATATTGTATCCTTTGCTATTCAAGAGAAAAATAAAGGGAAGCTCTGCACACTCAGATCTGCGCACAATCAATGTATTTATTCAGCCTTTGCTATTCAAAAATATCAGATAAGCTCGCAGCACAAACCTTTTGAACACAAATGTTCCCTTCCGGGGGTCCCTGGCATAAAACATTGTCAGATGGGCGTCCGCGGCCAAATACAAATCAATATGGAGGTCCTTGACATGAAAAGGTTTGAGAAGCACTGCCCTAGGCTTCTTACTTACATACTGTACTCATACGGGCTGGGGCATGTCCGGCAGCCGGGGTTGTGGGGTGGGAAATTTGGTATATAGTTTTTTTTTTATTGGCCTAAAATATACATTCATGAATCCACTTGCTGACCGGCTGTCTGTATTGAGCAATTATTTTATAGGGGTGTATATGTGATCATACCATTGACATCCTATATATAGGCCTAAGGCCTTTAAACAAAAGAAGCCTGTCGGCTGCCGGACTAGTGGGAACGGGAGGAGTCACAGTACTACATAGGGGTGGGACAATATTAGGCCGATAATGATAATGATAATATCACAATATTTTATATATTGCGATATTGTAATTTTCAATATTTTGAATTATGTATTTATTCCAAAATCTTTTTTGTGTCACAAGCTGGCCAATATTTAATTCGGAGAAAAATGCGATACAAAAAAACAATTGGCTACTCCAAATAAAATTAAAATAAATTGCTTATACCATAGTCAAATCAGGCTAGGCTTACTCCACTCTCTACAAGCCATTTCAGTGTAAAAGCTAAATTGCCTGCAAATACAGATACAGCAGATGTCAGTTGTTGCATTTAGAGGGAAAATAGTCTTTCATTCAACTAAATCACTATGTAAATGAAGCCATCCTTTCAATGTTGTTTCAGTGTTCAATACAGCTACAGTATACTGGAAATACAGATTGGGCCATTAACTGCGAGAATACAAATTCTAAATTCCAATTAACAAAAATGCAGTGTTCATCTTGCCTCTTTGTGCCCTTACTGACTCTGACTCGTTTATACCTTTCATTGAGAAATATATGAGAATGACCTGCATGACTCTGACATGCAAAACACTAAAGCTAAAGCACAAATGGGAAAAAGGAAATGTTTGGTATTTTCATCCTAAATATATATCTTTTTTTTTAGATGTATTATGTTTAGCATCAAGATAAGGGCTGGAAATCAGAAATGTTGACATTCTTGAGCAGGCCTAATGAATGTACACAGAAATTCTACCCAAGCGGCAAGCAAATTATGCTGTGTACATCATTACTATAATAAACAAAATACTGGGGAGACAACATTGTGCCTTTGTCAGTGTCTGTGAAAGGTTATGATTTGCATATAAATTGACTGTTTTTCTTTCTGAGTGCAGCACTGGTGTTCTGTTTAATTTGTATTCATGTTTAATGAGTTATTTATTTTGCTAGCATGGCGAAATGTGTCATTCTCGTACTGTATACATCCTACATTGATTGACATGGTGTGATGTAACCTATTATGGCTGAATCTGCTTTGAATGTATATATTGTCGCTGTCGGGCAGATGTACAGTATGATCAAACTGTTCAAACAAAAACACCGGAAGATAATGTAATCAGACGTTTCCTTTTCTTTAACCATGAATAATCCCATCATCATCACAGACAATCTATATTACCGTGTGCAAGATAATATGCAGCTACAGAATCTCTTATGGATAAAGGTATACCAATGGTCTGGCAGAATCTAGGTCACATAATGTAACGTTATTAATAAAGCTATTTTCCAAAGCTATTACCCGGTTCCTTTATTCCAAGTGCTGGTCATTCCAGAAGCAGGGAATGTGATGAGGTCAAAGGGCTATCCCTGAACCAATTATAGAAGTTCAAAAGAAACTAATCATGCGCTCATTTCCATGGTGGGTGACACTGCTGTGGTGGGGCATGCATACGCTTCTCTCACCTCAACAAAATGCCTGTAGTGGTGTTCACTGTCCCAGTGAGCATAGGTGACTATAATGAATACTAACTATGGTGGAAAGGATATAAACGTATTAATCTGTGATTTATCTATTAGATTTTGTGGAAACTCAACACATGATTCCCTCCGTTATCCTGCCGAATGACCCGGAAGTGATAATCGTACATTGTCGTGCCAGGGTCGCGGCAGTGTTCTTGTGATTACCATTGGAACACCTTAGCGCAACCTCGAATTAATGTTTTATTAAGCTCCCAACATCCTACTTTATCCCATTCTAAAACCACTAATGGCCGCATGCGCGTATGCACGGAGGATTTGGGATTTAGGCTGTTTCTCCCATAGAAGCAAGCAAAATGTTGTTTTGACCAAAAATGCCATCTGGGACAAGGAATAGGAGATACAGGCGATTGAAAGAAATGGTTAGAATGGATTATTAAGATGGACGATCCAGTGTCGAATGCACTATAAAAGCGCAATTGACAAAGGACTTCGGCAATGGCGGTATAAGTGTTAATTGTTGATGTTTTTGTCTCACCCGGTTCAGCACTTTGTTCAATCTAGATTTTTTTAAATGTGCTCTATAAATAAAGTTTGATTTGATTTGATTTGTTTTGATATTGTGTGTGTGTGTGTGTGTGTGTGTGTGTGTGTGTGTGTGTGTGTGTGTGTGTGTGTGTCTGTGTGTCTGTGCATGTGTGCGTGCGCGCGTGTGTGTGTGTGGCACAATACTAGGCCTTGGATGGTAATTGGATGATTTGAGGCATTTTGTTCCAAAAATGTGTTTTGCTAAAATCCACCTGTTGGTGGTGCTATAACAGGCCAATGTGAAAAGGGTGGGATATATTCCTCAGCCTAGTAGGAAAGTCTGTGAAAGATTTAACATAAATTGCACGCTGCGTTCATAATTTGAGGCCTTTTGTTCGAAACGGGCTAATCATGCAAACATTGCAAGCCAATATTAGGATGGAATATGAAATATCGGACATCTCTGACAGATGACTATAGAGATACTGTGTAACGATTTGTGAGATTTTTGGACAGAATCTGGAGGAGTAATATCCAAAAATGTGTTTTTATAAAAGTCGGCCTCCTGGTGGCGCTATAACAGGCCATTCTGGAAGATTTGGTTCAGCGTTGGCATCCAGGGAGAGTGTGTGCAAAATCGACAAGGTTAACAGTGCCAGAGCGGCGCGACTCGTCGCGTTACGTTTTCACTGCACGTTTGCATACTGTCGTACCGTAAGTGTGCGACCTTCGGTCGCAATAACATGACTAATGAATAAATGTATGTGTTGTTAATTTTCATTCTTAATCTTCTCTTTAAAACATTGTACAGATGCAAACATGCAGGCATGCTAGTGCACACGGGCAGGCGGAATGCTTCAAAGGAGATTGTGCACTGTCATGATCGTTGCCTCTCACTGCACTGCTATCACATTCATCATAATGTTCTGGTCTCTGCAGAGATAATGGGCTGAGCTCGCAATGAACACTGCATGCACGCACGCACACGCGCACGCACACGCGCACGCACGCACACACACGCACACACACACACACACACACACACACACACACACACCACATTTGTGTAGTGTAAAGTACAGATACATTTTTTTTTACTTAAGTACAGTACTCAAGTAAATGTACTTTTTTACTTATTGTTTCATACGAATTATTAATTATACGATAATTATTATGGATGCTTACAGTATACCGATACCTTTATATTTTACCATCACTTATTGTACTTTGTACAATTTGTATTTATAATGTTTAGTTTTTAACACTTAAAATATAGAATATTATTAACTGTAATATCGTATCGATATCGCAATATTTGGCATAAATACCGAGATATGAACTTTTGTCCATATCGTGCAGCCCTGTATGATAGTTGGTAGCTTAGATCTCTCCACTATAGGCCTGGTAGCTATTGTTTTTTTCTTATGGGTTCAGCTTGTCATTGTAGTTGTAGTATGGTCTGATTCCTGTGCTCTATAACTGCCGTACCGTATATGGGTCCTTTTGGTTCCATTTGTGAACTCTCAGTGTTACAGACCTATAGGCTATACCTCTGTGCTTCAGGTAATATTATTGTCCACTCATGGCAAAAATAGAATTTTGACAAAATATGTCCAGTCTGCCTTTTGTGCTTTTGTGCTACTCCACAGCGTACAAAAAAACCTGCGTGGCGTTGAACCAAAGATGTCAATGTTGATTGATTGATCCATAACACCTTCTTCCAGTCTTCAGTGCTTCCCTGGTGGTGCTTTATGGCCCAGGCAAGTCTCTTTTAAACATTTTGTCAGGGCTTTCTTACTGCTCACCAGCAGCTTGAAGTCTTCGCTAAAACTCTACCTTGCTTTCTTTTACCAGGATTAAGCTGTATTTTAAGCTGTTGACGCTAAGAAACTCTTTTTCACATCTTTTGAAGGTATAATAACTTAAAACTTGATTTTTCTTTGCAATTTCTATCCATGTCTCTGTCTGTTTAGCTGTTTCCCTGTGTTAGTCGCTTTGTTCCCACCACTGCTATAGGCCTATCAATATTAATAGTACTACTTTCAAACAGTGCAATGTTGTCCAAACAATGCTTCAGAGATGTAATGACAGTCTGTTGACACTGCTTGTATACATACATTGTTTGCATAAACTTCCAATGTTTAATTTACATAGATTTCTGCAAAACAGCAAGTTGTTTATCCATTACTTTTTACACACGCACGCACGTACGCACGCATGCACGCATGCACGCACATGCACACTCTCGCACACCAGTTTTGAAGTTTTTTAATAAAATAAAAGTTTGTGCATGTATAGGACATCATCTTTGGCCTGCATGTTTGCCTCCGACCGCAGCACAGATACCCTTTGCTCTCAGAATACCTCTCCGAACAATTACCATCTGCATAACGGGTTATTCATAATTCATTTTCAATTTAGACCTTCACAGCCTTGAATGAAAATGAAGGGATCTGAGACATCAAAACAACAACACACTGTAGAGTTGTACTGTATGTGTTAATGGCTGGCAGGATATTGCTATTGGGTATCTCTAGTTACAGTATTTACTGGAGCTACTGTCATGGCCTTACTTAGCTCACATAAAAGTATAACTGCCGTTCTGTTAGACGACTGTATAGTGCAATTAAATTTGTATTTCATAAAATCCTCACCTACTAATTAACACATGTTCACGGTTCCTTAGGAAGGCAAACACCATTCATAATATCCAACGCACCATTTTTCCAATGAGTTTCTAAATAAATGCACTTGAATGCACCATAGATTGATAGTACTGAGAAGCATGATAAAATAATATAATTTGTTACTTTGCAGATGATGCGACTAAACCATCTCCATTTCCACCATTTCCATCTCAAAATGTGATAGAGCGGCTTTCCTGCACACTGTTATTCTCCTTGTACAACCCTATAGGAACAGGTGACAATCTATTCTATCTACGACGCGTAAGACGCGCGAACGCGGGAAGCGAACGCAGATCGTAAATTGCAATAACAATTAGAATAAATTGTGTCCATATATGGGCACAAAAGGGGCCAGGTCCACAACAAACAAATCACTGGCCCCTTTTGTGCCCATATATGGAGATGAGTGGACCTGGCCCCTTTTGTGCCCATATATGGAGCTGAGTGATTGCTGATGCAACACACTCCATATTTGGATAGCGGGACAGACACACAGACAGACAGACACACACACAGACAGACAGACATGATCTGCTAGGTCTCATAGTAAGTGCTCACTGCGTTCGCAATAAATGCACCAAGTCTCTGTGTGTACGTGTGTATACTGTGTGTACAGTACATCTGTAATCCACATAACTCGAGAACCGTTCGCCCCACCGACTTCAAATTGGACACACGCGTTCCACACCACCACAGAGAGTGCAGTGTCCGGTGTTGAGTCCGTCAGATAGCCGGTTGTCCAGAACCAGCACAAAAGCCTCTGCCCAGGCACTGGACCTGATCACCCTTATATCTCCATATATGGAGCTGGCCTGTTCTGACATCACAACACTTCATATTTGGGCATGCCTGACACAGAACTCCATATAGGAAAAAAGGGACACAGAGAGACAGATACAGAAATCCTCATATATGGGCATGAAAGGGACACAGGCAGATGGGAGGAACAGGTACTGTGACACGGGTACAACAGGTATTGCATCGTTACTGACTGTACACTGGGCACCGATCAGGTCAAATTAATGTTGGGATGAAAAACAGACATTCTTCCTCTCTCTCTTCTTGTACCTCTGCCAAGCTTCCTGTGTGAAGTGAGCTCCCACTCTTGATTATCAATAAGCCTGGCACAGCACTCGCTTGGGCGTCAATTATACAGCGTTGTGCGGTGGTGTCGCTCACCAAAATAGCAAATCGACAAGCATCGCCACACATTGACACGATCGCGCAGTGGTGGAAGAATTATTCAAAAGAATGTCAAAAGTATAAAAGTATCAATACTGAAATGTACAAGTATTGGTATAAAGATGTACTTACAGTACCAAAAGTAGAAAGTACCCATTATGCAGACACTGCCATTGTCTGATGAAGTATAAATCAGACTTAACGTCAATTGCCATGAGTCTAATGACAGAGGTGGCTCCGGACATTTGAGACCCACTATCAAGGCTTACCTGGACCAAAAAGGGCACGAGTTCGCTCTTTCTGCCAAAACATCAGAATACACAAATGTGCCACCATCATGTTTTCACGTTGTGCCCAGCCCAGGCATGTTGATATGACCCGCTTGTTGCTTCCCCTTGTTCTGTTTGCCGCAACAGGGAGTGCTTTGTTCTCCTTCTGTTTTATCAGGGTCACACCATACACTGTGAGTGAGATTCACCCCCCATTTTGTTTTGGGATTGATGAGTTGCTGTTAAGTTTGTGTTTAGGACAGTTGATTACACACAATAACAAAAAACATCGCATGGATGCACCTAGGACGTATCCTCAGTGATGTATCCCAAGGTCATTGGGGTTTCGGGTCTCTCGAACATCATACCCTTCACTCAGGCGACCCAGCCGGGGTGATCAAGTCCCAACTTACATCCCAGTAGCTACCCTCAATCAGTCCCATTAGGGAAAAACCAGGGCCACAGTCACCACAGACCATTGCAGTAATGATGACCATTATTATGCAAACTCACTGCCAGTGAATTGTGGTTCACTTCTGTGAGTTCCACAATTGTATTTGTGGGGAAAGTACGGCTGCAGTACCAGTAACTTAACGTGCCGTGTCTAATAGTGGCTAATACAGATGCTAACAAATTTAGATGATATTTTGTAGGATTCTTAAGACAATAGTTTGATGACCGGTGGAGTCATCGGTCAATAGGAGACTACCGGAGACTCCACCACCGTACGTGAGCGCCTTTTTGCTTGCATCTTGGTCATATAGCTAACTCCTGTATTCTCCATTGTTTGAGATCTCAAGGGATCTGGTAGAAGCTATCTATCCTCAGACATACAATGTTGCACTGTAGTATTGAGTGTTTAGTGTTATTCATTTGGAAAGGGTATAACCTCATGTACAGTATATAGGGTACTATTGCTTTGTGGGAAATGTTCAACTCTACTGTGTGGCTGTTTTTTTTTTTCTTCTTTTCTATCAATTATGTCTGTCTGGAGATGACAGGAGAAATCTCACTGTGATCCATCGCCTATCAATAGTGTAGCTGTAGCACAACAAAGACGCCGTCGTGTGAGCGATCTTTGCACTGCAGTGATTATGGGATACATGCATCTATGGTGCCATGTGGCCTTGCGTTCTCATTAACTCACCCACCGGATCCATGCTGCAAATCAACTGGGGACGCATTGATGAGAAACAAATTACCCAAAGGTTGTGACAAATTGATTCCAGGGAGGGCTTACAGTATAGGCCTACGCAAGAACACATTGCTCCGAAGTGTGCACACTTGGCGAAGAGTGGAAATAAATAATTCAGTCAATCCATGTTGTATGTGTTTGGTACTCTTGTAACAAGGATGTCAATCTGGGAACCCATTTGGTAAAAAAGGATCTGTCTTGAGAGATTTCAAGGATGCAAATGGTATGGTTTGGTATGGCTTTTCCTGGTACTTGGCTATTCTAGAGTAGAATGCTATTGTAAAATACTCTGGAAGATCTTTAGACTCACCTTTTTTATGTAGTGTAAAAGAGGGTCTGTGTCTGTCTTGTTAACCTCACAAAATCCCTTGTGCGCCAGTATAGGCCAAATAAGTACTTCTACGCATTCATTCTTCACACTTTATGTTATGTGATTTGATTGGCTGAGCAAGGAATGTGATGTATGATGATAAGAGAGCCCCTCACTTTACACGAATGGCCACCTTACCTCTGAATAATACTTATTATACTGTGCAAAGAAAAAACATGTTTGATGGTCATTGTCACATGACTCATGAGATCATTAGTAAAAAAATAAGTGCCCCTAATTGGTTTAATGAAAATTATTTTTCCTCCATGTTTTAGGGGCCCCTCAATGTGGGACACAAATGTGGGGTCCATCGGATGATGGTTTCATGATTTTGGTAGATTATTTCGCAGTGCAAACTACGATGTCTGGGACAAAAGGAAAAGATTTATAAGTGGCCCTCAAATGTTATAAAATGCCAAACACAGACCCTTCCTTGTTTCTACCACTGTTAGTAGTCATGGCTGCTATACAGTAGTTCCCACCTAATGTTGTGTGGGAGTCTCGACTGCTGCAGACCGTATTGGATAGCTGATAGCTGCTAGCTTGCACAATGTCTTCAGGCTAGGATATAAGTCTAAGATGTACAGGTCACCAGTGTACATGTACATACTCGAATTGTATTGGCGTTATAATTGGCCAATGTGAAAAGGGTGGGCATTTCTTCCTCTGCCTTTCACAGCAATTTGACGCTGAGTTCATGATTATTTTTTACATTGTGTTTATTATATTCTTTTAGATGTTTTTTACATGTTCAGAAATAGATTGAGAGAAACACAGAGTAACAAACAACAAGAAACAAAACAAAAGCAAACACACACACGCATGAAGGACCCTAACACAAATCAAGACAACCAAACGAAACAAGGAGATAATTACATGTGTGGCGGACAAGTGTAAGGCTGCCATACTTTACTGAATTTGGAGACGGAGCCATGCAATGTTGCATTCATGATTTGAGTCCAACAACAAAAAAAACAGTTTTGCAAAAATGTATAATCTATAGGAGTAATATAAAAAAATCTGCCTCCTGGTTGCACTAAAAAATATATATGTAATTGTTGTTTTATACGTTTATTTCAGCCTATTCGCAGCCGCCTCCCTCGCCTCCCCCGTCTAGGTCAGCTATTTTCGGCTAATGTTCGCTTCAGAATAGGGATGCTAGGTTTGAAGTAGTTAATGGTGGTTAAACAAAAAGATCCTATCATTTGCCCAGTGATGCATACAGTATGGTATAATGAATCAGACAGATCAATGTTGTGTACTTTTATAGGCATTAACTAAGCCAAAATACTGGCATCTGAAATATGACCAAATATCACCACAAATAATTGACATACAAAAACAAAAATGTGTTTTATTCCCAGCAACCAATATTATTTCCTAATTATTCATATCCTCTCAAACTAGCACCGTGACCCACACACAACCTACCTTTCTGACATTGCTTTTTTATTTGACAACTGAGCGTGGAGCGGAGAGACAGGACTAACGCTCTGTCCGTCTTACGGCAGTGTTTGACAAGCTCACAACATGTTGCGTTGCATTGTGAGCTTGTAGACCTGCTGTTTTTGCTGTTCAATACCAAAATAGAAAGTATCAGAACACGGTGACAACTAATAACTCATGTTTTCAAATACTTGTAGTGTAAGTATGTAAGTACAATATTTGCCTCTGAGATGAGCAGAAATAATACAAGTACTTAAAATTGTAAATACTTGAAAATACCTCAAAATTGTATTCACTTTCCACCACTGGGACACGGTGACACATGCGCATCTGAAGGGTAGTGACGCATGCACGCAGTAATTATCCCTGTGTTGTCTTGTAGAATGTGGCTATAGAGGGTATGCGTGTGACATCATCATCAAATCCGGAAGTTATGCAGGATTGCCTACTGAGTGGCAAAAAACTACTTTCTGTCCTGACAGCCCATGCACCCAAACAGAAAAGTCCTATCTGATTGCATTAAACAACATTAAACAATGTTAAACACACTTTGCATGTTGCTTTGCCACCCGATTTGCCAATCGATGTGCCATTCACTTTATAAGCATGCGCATAATTACCCTCTATTGCATTGCTGGAGTGGAGTTAATTTCACGTACATTAGTGGTGGGCTAACTTGGCATGGCCAGGCTAATATCACTGCGTAGATAGATATTATAGTCTGGAATTGCTGTGTGGAACATGTATTTTCCAATGGGAATATTTGCATACTGGGCCCTGATTGGTCGCTCACTACTTCGAAGGGGGTGAAATCCAATCACAACTGAGCCGAGGGCCATTTTCTTCTCTTTAAAAAAAAATGGCAGATTCATCTGGTTTCCAGGCTAGGGTCAACCCATGCGCTAGTTTCCCGTTGGTTTAATTGGTTGACCCCCAAGTCAGAGTTCACCAAAGTTGAACCCCACACTTTGAGCGTGACACATTAACGCGCTGCGACAACGGCCTCCACGCTTTCGATCCTATAGGAACTTGACCCATCTGACACTATACAGTACATGTGCACTAAATCAGTAAACAAATTGCACAGGCGGTGCCCGCAGCCTGTGAAGACACAAGGACATCCCTCCTGCATGACTAATGCAATCATAATTGGCTTTGAATTTTCCTCTTCAGCAGCAACACATAAAGCATGCATGCTCATTGATTGATCTATAAAAGGAAGCTTATCCAGACTATGAATGCGTAATTAAATTGCTTGTAATTATATATTGATCTGGAGCTTAAGTGTTGTCAAAGGTTGGGTGTTTAATGGGTTGGGATTGTCACTCATACTGTGTGTGTGTGTGTGTGTGTGTGTGTGTGTGTGTGCGTGCGTGCGCCAGTTCTATTTTCCAGACGGTGCCGCGCGGCAACGCGTCGCGCCACGTCGGACGGAGCCGGTGTGTGTCGGGCTTCAGGCACTCACCAACAATGAATGGCCTGTGACAACATCCTCTCCAATCACCTTTGCCCCTCTACAAGTCTGCATCCACATCCACCATTGTTCTTAAGTGACATTTCTGGCACAGTTGTCCCCTCCTCCATAATGGCATCAGAATCATATATACCATATTATATTATCTTACACTATTACATTCATTATTATTGTATTGTATTATTGTATTACACCACCAACAAGCGTCTGTACGGGGCATTACCAAGTGTAACAGAGAAGATAGCAGTAAGGAGGATGAGACTAGCTGGCCACTGCCACCAACACCAAGAACTCCCGGCCAAAAAGCTTGTGGGAACCAACACACGGGCATCGATCGAGAGGACGTCCCACACCGGGCTATACCTATGTGGACGTACTAAAGAAAGATACTGGTGCGGAAAGCACAAAGGAGCTGGCCAGATGTATGGAGAACCGAGATGACTGGAAACGCTGATGGAGGGCTCGTCTGAGGACGACGTAGAGAGAGAGAGAGAGATTGTTATTGCTGCTACTACTTGTATTTGCCTGTATCTCCTTCCCTGCAGTCTATCTTTCTTTCTATTGCTTTCTTTCTATCCCCCCCCCACCCCTCTCTCTCCCCCGACAAGGTCAAGGCAGCCCTATAGAGTCGGGTTCTGCTTGACTTTTCTTCCTAAGGGGGAGTTTTTCATAGAGTCGGGTTCTGCTTGACGTTTCTTCCTAAGGGGGAGTTTTTTGTTACCACTGTCGCAATATTGCTTGCTCTGGGTGGATCTTTGTCTGTATGTAAAGTGTCTTGAGACAACTTGTTGTGATTTGACACATTAATACAATTTAATTTAATTGAATTTAATCATCCTCGGTCTCCCAAGTTAAGCCTGTTAAAAGCACTGCATGCCCAGCTATTTTGTGTAAAATTAATACAGCAATATTTCACTGATATCTGCTAAGTCCAGCTAAGTTGCAAGGCTCTCTCTACCCAGGACAACTTAACTTAAAGGTAAAGGGCATTTCACTAATTTTCAATTCATTTGGGGACATTCTAAACTTCTCTAAAAAAATCATACTAAACATTTTCATGAAAGGTATTCCTGCTAAAACTAATCCTAAACTTTATAACTAAAAGCTTCTTAAAGTGACAGCACTACATTTGGGTCTAACTTTGGTTCTCATGGTTCTTAAACTTACAGTCCTTCTGGTAACTATTGAAGTACTTATAATATTAATATTATTATTATTTACTTATCAGATGGAACAAGCTGTTTGTGACTGTGTGCGGATGGCCGGTACTGTACAATTACAAACTGTTGCGTGTGGCCATGAAATCACTCACTCATTCACTGAATCACTCATAATTACTGTGCTGTGCCATGTGCTGTGCCATGTTTTGCCGGGAGCTCTTACTCAGTCATAGAGCTGCCTGTCGGGAAGAAGAATAACACACATGGGTATTTTTTATTTTCACACATACAACTGCTAGATTAAAACTTTTATTATAATTAGGTAATGTGTATAGGCTATGTGACATGTATACAGCAATTGATGGCATGCAGGAATATAGGCAATTAGTTGAACACGCAAACACTCTTGTACCCAGTGACCACAATGACGGTAATGAATTTAATACCAGTCTATACCCAAATGTCCTTTCACAGTTACTATAGCTCAGTTTCTGCCTTTGTCAGTTATTCATGTCAGGTATATAACCGTACCATAACAGAGTTGGTACGGTAATGTCCAATATTAATAGACTATTTATCAAATAATTGATTGATGTAGTCATCTTTCATGGTCAGATACCCAAAGAGGGATAATAACTTGGATAATGAGACAGGACAACCTTTTCTCTTATCTGAGGAGTCCATATGTGTATAGGTAAAATGGTCTCGGCATGAATTAACCATTTCTGTGCAAGGTCTGCAAGGCTGTGCCAGTGTGCCTCAATAATGTATCTCTCCTCTCGCACAAGTGCTCATCAATCAATACATTCTATATATTTCATATGTACGCATACAACAATATGTGCCACTTACTAGTCTACAACCATTGCACAATGCTTTGTCAGCATTCAGACCTCGACAGAAGGTATAATTGCCAACTGCAAGAAGGAAATTAAATTCATCCAAGAGATGCTGAAAACATTATCCTGTAAATCAGGAGACCAATTGAAAAATATGCTTAGGCGGACAAATGCCCATGTGATAAAGAGGTTGAAAAACTAGTTTCATTCTGAATGGTCGACAGCCTAATAAGAAAGTACACTACAGGAACTTTGCTTTTTAGGCTACAGTTCCTTTCACATATACTCTTGCGAAGTATAAAGGTTAAGGTGAATACAGAAAGAAATAATAAGCTTCTTGTACAGCATGTGAACTTTCAGCACTGAGGAATTTGTGAATGGCATTCCATCATAGCCAGATTCTCCGTAAGTCATTATAGTACATCACGCAGTGCTGTGCAAGCCTCAGATTCTAAAGCATGTGGCCTGCACTCCTAATGGCATTCCATTGACCTCTTGTTGCCTTAGTGACTGTATTATATTGCAGTCATTTGCAAGAGAAATGTTGCAATAGTATGCCGTACAATAATTTTCAGTTTTTCATTTTTTTCAAATCCTCAAAAATGATGAAAAACGGCGTGCTATAGTATGCCGTACGATATGGGCTATAGCCCATGGTCCAAAATGATGAGAAACGAGGATAACTTTTTTTTTCAAAATTTCAAAAAACATGGGCTATAACCCATCGTTTTTTTATTTTTTCATTTTTTTCAAATCCTCCAAAATGATGAAAAACGGCGTGCTATAGTATGCCGTACGATATGGGCTTTAGCCCATGGTCCAAAATGATGAGAAACGAGGATAACTAAAAAAAAAAAAAAAACATGGCTGCGGGGTAGAAGCCCCTCGGCTGCGCCTCGGGACTGCCTACGCCCCCAGCCAGTGTAAAATACCCGGTAACCTGAGACCTCTCGTGGCTTATTGCTTAAGTATAAACCGAATGTTGTAGGTTAAAAAATGAGTCAATATAAAAACTGAAACAACAAATCACACTCTTCATTAGGAGTGAAATATTGGGTAAGACTAAGATAACAGTTGTAAAAAGCCCCTTGCTGGGCTTGAACCTAGAACCTTCTGTTTGCGAAGCCTGTGTCTTAACCGCTGCTACAACTTTGCTTATACATTAGAGACAGGTAGGCCTACAAAGGTACAACCTTGCAAAGATGCAAAATGAAAAGAATAACTGCTCTTTGTAATACACATACAAACTTGGAAAAACATCCTTGATGTAAGAGTGAGCTAAATATTGTATAAATGTCCGTACTAGTAGGCCTACTTGTGTGCAACAAGCAAGTAGGCACTCGATAGGGTGCAGTTCTAGTTTATTTTGCCATAACACCCACATTTTACTGTGTGGAAACACCGGGGGGGAAAACCCCCCCCCAGCCCCACTGTACTGCATCCCAGTAGACCCAGGGTAACAGAGTACATCGATGAGTATTGGCTTCAGTGCTTGGGTACAGCTTGGTCCCCCAGGCTGGCCTTGAACCTGCTTTGGCCATGTACCTTGGTACATGGTCGCATAGGTAGCCACGCTAGAACTCGATCACCTAGAGCACCTCCACCAATTACACTTGTTTCTTTAGGGCTTTTATGTCTAAAGTGTGCATTGTTTTTTAACCTAAAGAACCTCTATATTCTGAAAGGTGGGTTAAGTAATACGTTCTCAACTGCATCACTTATGCCTGTGTGGCTCATGAGTAAAATCCAGTGTTTGTACATGCCAGTGGACCCTTTGCATTCCACACTAACATCAACTAGCACAGAAAAGCTGTGTTGTAGTAACCAGCACTTAGCTCAGTGTGATGAGTGGCTGTGCTAGTGATCCACAGGTCCATTGTTCAAATCCCACATGTGGCTCTGTGAAACTTTGCTTTGCACGCTGACTTTCATGACTTTCCCCATGTTAAATGTCTCAAAAATTCAAAAAACATGGGCTATAACCCATCGTCGCATGGAGACAGAACTCTGCACCATGCATCTCACATGCCTTTGTGGCATAAACATAAAGACAAGGATGTATAAACCGAATGTTGTAGGTTAAAAAATGAGTCAATATAAAAACTGAAACAACAAATCACACTCTTCATTAGGAGTGAAAAATTGGGTAAGACTAAGATAACAGTTGTAAAAAGCCCCTTGCTGGGCTTGAACCTAGAACCTTCTGTTTGCGAAGCCTGTGTCTTAACCGCTGCTACAACTTTGCTTATACATTAGAGACAGGTAGGCCTACAAAGATACAACCTTGCAAAGATGCAAAATGAAAAAAGAATAACTAAAGTCCCTGCTCTTTGTAATAAATAAAATTCCGCATTTTCCGCAATTACCATTTCCGCAATTACCATTTCGGCAATTTCTGCATTTTCCTCAATTTCGCAATTATCATTTCAGGAATTTCCGCAATTTCCGCAATTTCTACTACAACAACAACACATTAAGCAGGGCACTGCAGGGAGTTGAACCCCGTTCCGGTAAACCAGAAGTCTGACACCAGTGCCTTAGTTTTTGTGTTGTTCATTTACAGGTCCAGGTGTGCATACGCCTGTTCCGCAATTTCCGCAATTACCATTTCCGCAATTTCCGCAATTCCGCAATTTCTACTACTACTACTACCTTACTACTACTACCTTACTACTACTACTACTTTACTACTACTACTACTACCTTACTACTACTACTACTACTACTACTTTACTACTACTACTACTACCTTACTACTACTACTACTACTACTACCTTACTACTACTACTACTACTACCTTACTACTACTACTACTTTACTACTACTACTACCTTACTACTACTACTACCTTACTACTACTACTACTACTACTACTACTACTACTACCTTACTACTACTACTACCTTAATACTACTACTACCTTACTACTACTACTACTACTACTACCTTACTACTACTACTACTTTACTACTACTACTACTTTACTACTACTACTACTACTACCTTACTACTACTACTACTACTACTACTTTACTACTACTACTACTTTACCAAATTTGAAATTTGAAAATTATAAAAAAAATCAGGAAGACCCCCTCTGGTTCTCTCCCCCTGCCTGGCCCCTCCCCTTCCTACTCTCCCCCTGCCTGGCCCCTCCCCTTCCTACTCTCCCCCTGCCTGGCCCCTCCCCTTCCTACTCTCCCCCTGCCTGGCCCCTCCCCTTCCTACTCTCCCCCTGCCTGGCCCCTCCCCTTCCTACTCCACTCTACTCTACTCTACTCCTGCCAGGGCCCTCCCCTTCCTACTCTCCTCCTGCCTGGGCCCTCCCCATACTCCTGGCTGGGCCCTCCCCACTCTACCCCTGCCTGGCCGCTCCCCTTCCTACTCTCACCCTGCCTGGCCCCTCCCCTTCCTACTCTCCTCCCCTTCTTACTCTCCTCCCATTCCTACTCTATCCCTGCCTGGCCCCTCCCCTTCCTGGCCCCTCCCCTTCCTGGCCCCTCCCCTTCCTACTATCCCTATGCCTGGCCCCTCCCCTTCCTACTATCCCCCTGCCTGGCCCCTCCCCTTCTGGCCCGTCCCCTTCCTACTCTCCTCCTGCCTGGCCCCGCCACTTCCTACTCTCCTCCCCTTCTTACTCTCCTCCCATTCCTACTCTATCGCTGCCTGGCCCCTCCCCTTCCTGGCCCCTCCCCTTCCTACTATCCCTATGCCTGGCCCCTCCCCTTCCTACTATCCCCCTGCCTGGCCCCTCCCCTTCATACTCTCCTCCTGCCTGGCCCCTCCCCTTCCTACTATCCTCCTGCCTGACCCCTCCCCTTCCGACTCTACTCCTGCCTGACCCCTCTCCTTCCTACTCTCTCCCTGCCTGGCCCCTCCCCTTCCTACTCTCCCCCTGCCTGGCCCTCCCCTTCCTACTCTCTTCCTACCTGACCCCTACTGTCTTCCTACTCTCCTCCTACCTGACCACCCTGCTCTCCTCCTACCTGAACCTTACTCTCCTCCTACCTCACCCATACTCTCCTCCTGCCTGACCTCTACTCTCCTCCTACCTGACCACCCTGCTCTCCTCCTAACGGAACCCTACTCTCCTCCTACCTGCCCCCTACTCTCCTCCTACCTGCCCGTACTCTAGGTGTTGGTGATTTGAACCAGCATACTTGTACTAGGTATTCTATGGATATCATCTGATTTATCCACTGGGCCACTCCAACTCTAGGTGTCAGTGATTTGAACCATCACCGCCTACTAGGAGTGAGTCGGGTTCGAACCGGCACACTTCTACTAGGTATACTACGGATATCATTTGACTTATCCACTGGGCCATTGAGGCACACAAACATGGTGAATTTCTGGGCTGCTTTAAAGTTGTCCTTCTGGAAATCAGTGTGTAAAGCAAAGTGTCACTGTTTTGACCAGGATTTGAACCGTGGACCTGTGTCTCTCAATGACAGCCTCTCATCACAGTGAGCTAACTGCTGGATACTACTACAAAGCTTTTTTGTTTGTTTTCTTCTTCTGAAATCGGTCTTGAACGTAAAGATATGAGTCAAGTTCGAACCGGCACACTTCTACTAGGTATACTACGGATATCATTTGACTTATCCACTGGGCCATTGAGGCACACAAACATGGTGAATTTCTGGGCTGCTTTAAAGTTGTCCTTCTGGAAATCAGTGTGTAAAGCAAAGTGTCACAGTTTTGACCAGGATTTGAACCCTGGACCTGTGGCTCTCAATGACAGCCTCTCATCACAGTGAGCTAACTGCTGGATACTACTACAAAGCTTTTTTGTTTGTTTTCTTCTTCTGAAATCGGTCTTGAACGTAAAGATATGAGTCTGGTTCGAACCGGCACACTTCTACTAGGTATACTACCGATATCATTTGACTTATCCACTGGGCCATTGAGGCACACAAACATGGTGAATTTCTGGGCTGCTTTAAAGTTGTCCTTCTGGAAATCAGTGTGTAAAGCAAAGTGTCACTGTTTTGACCAGGATTTGAACCGTGGACCTGTGTCTCTCAATGACAGCCTCTCATCACAGTGAGCTAACTGCTGGATACTACTACAAAGCTTTTTTTTGTTTTCTTCTTCTGAAATCGGTCTTGAACGTAAAGATATGAGTCAGGTTCGAACCGGCACACTTCTACTAGGTATACTACGGATATCATTTGACTTATCCACTGGGCCATTGAGGCACACAAACATGGTGAATTTCTGGGCTGCTTTAAAGTTGTCCTTCTGGAAATCAGTGTGTAAAGCAAAGTGTCACTGTTTTGACCAGGATTTGAACCCTGGACCTGTGGCTCTCAATGACAGCCTCTCATCACAGTGAGCTAACTGCTGGATACTACTACAAAGCTTTTTTGTTTGTTTTCTTCTTCTGAAATCGGTCTTGAACGTAAAGATATGAGTCAGGTTCGAACCGGCACACTTCTACTAGGTATACTACGGATATCATTTGACTTATCCACTGGGCCATTGAGGCACACAAACATGGTGAATTTCTGGGCTGCTTTAAAGTTGTCCTTCTGGAAATCAGTGTGTAAAGCAAAGTGTCACTGTTTTGACCAGGATTTGAACCGTGGACCTGTGTCTCTCAATGACAGCCTCTCATCACAGTGAGCTAACTGCTGGATACTACTACAAAGCTTTTTTTTTTGTTTTCTTCTTCTGAAATCGGTCTTGAACGTAAAGATATGAGTCAGGTTCGAACCGGCACACTTCTACTAGGTATACTACGGATATCATTTGACTTATCCACTGGGCCATTGAGGCACACAAACATGGTGAATTTCTGGGCTGCTTTAAAGTTGTCCTTCTGGAAATCAGTGTGTAAAGCAAAGTGTCACTGTTTTGACCAGGATTTGAACCCTGGACCTGTGGCTCTCAATGACAGCCTCTCATCACAGTGAGCTAACTGCTGGATACTACTACAAAGCTTTTTTGTTTGTTTTCTTCTTCTGAAATCGGTCTTGAACGTAAAGATATGAGTCAGGTTCGAACCGGCACACTTCTACTAGGTATACTACGGATATCATTTGACTTATCCACTGGGCCATTGAGGCACACAAACATGGTGAATTTCTGGGCTGCTTTAAAGTTGTCCTTCTGGAAATCAGTGTGTGTGGCTCATGAGTAAAATCCAGTGTTTGTACATGCCAGTGGACACTTTGCATTCCACACTAACATCAACTAGCACAGAAAAGCTGTGTTGTAGTAACCAGCAGTTAGCTCAGTGTGATGAGTGGCTGTGCTAGTGATCCACAGGTCCATGGTTCAAATCCCACATTAGTCATGTGGCTCTGTGACACTTTGCACACTGACTTTCATGACTTTCCCCATGTTAAATGTCTCAAATTTTAAAGCACTATATTTCTAAAACTATGAAACATTTCAAAGATTCCTTTTCAGGCAAACATGTCCACCGTAAGATGAACCTAAGTAGCAATTTGCTCAATTTGCTCAATTTCCGCAATTTCCACAATTTCCACAATTTCCGCAATTTCCGCAATTTCGAATTTCCGCAATTTACACAATTTCCGCAATTTCCAAATTCCGCAATTTCCGCAATTTCCAAATTCCGCAATTTCCGCAATTTTCAAATTACACAATTTCCAGCAATTTTCAAATTCCGCAATTTCCGCAATTTCCAATTTCCTTACTACTACTACTAATACTAATACTACTACTACCTTACTACTACTACTACCACCACCACCACACTACTACTACAACACATTGAACAGGGCACTGCAGGGAGTTGAACCCCGTTCCGGTAAACCAGAAGTCCGACACCAGTGCCTTAGTTTTTGTGTTGTTCATTTACAGGTCCAGGTGTGCATACGCATATCGTACGGCATACTATAGCGCGCCATTTTTCATCATTTTTGAGGATTTGAAAAAAATGACGAAATGACAAAAACGATGGGTTATAGCCCATGTTTTTTGAAATTTTGAAAAAAAAAGTTAGCCTCGTTTCTCATCATTTTGGACCGTGGGCTATAGCCCATATCGTACGGCATACTATAGCGCGCCGTTTTTCATCATTTTTGAGGATTTGAAAAAAATGACGAAATGACAAAAACTATGGGTTATAGCCCATGTTTTTTGAAATTTTGAAAAAAAAAGTTAGCCTCGTTTCTCATCATTTTGGACCGTGGGCTATAGCCCATATCGTACGGCATACTATAGCGCGCCGTTTTTCATCATTTTTGAGGATTTGAATAAAATGACGAAATGACAAAAACGATGGGTTATAGCCCATGTTTTTTGAAAATTTGAAAAAAAAAGTTAGCCTCGTTTCTCATCATTTTGGACCGTGGGCTATAGCCCATATCGTACGGCATACTATAGCGCGCCGTTTTTCATCATTTTTGAGGATTTAAAAAAAATGACGAAATGACAAAAACGATGGGTTATAGCCCATGTTTTTTGAAATTTTGAAAAAAAAAGTTATCTTCGTTTCTCATCATTTTGGACCATGGGCTATAGCCCATATCGTACGGCATACTATAGCGCGCCGTTTTTCATCATTTTTGAGGATTTGAAAAAAATGACGAAATGACAAAAACGATGGGTTATAGCCCATGTTTTTTGAAATTTTGAAAAAAAAAGTTAGCCTCGTTTCTCATTATTTTGGACCGTGGGCTATAGCCCATATCGTACGGCATACTATAGCGCGCCGTTTTTCATCATTTTTGAGGATTTGAAAAAAATGACGAAATGACAAAAACGATGGGTTATAGCCCATGTTTTTCAAAATTTTGAAAAAAAAGGTTAGCCTCGTTTCTCATCATTTTGGACCATGGGCTATAGCCCATATCGTACGGCATACTATAGCGCGCCGTTTTTCATCATTTTTGAGGATTTGAAAAAAATGACGAAATGACAAAAACGATGGGTTATAGCCCATGTTTTTAGAAATTTTGAAAAAAAAAGTTAGCCTCGTTTCTCATTATTTTGGACCGTGGGCTATAGCCCATATCGTACGGCATACTATAGCGCGCCGTTTTTCATCATTTTTGAGGATTTGAAAAAAATGACGAAATGACAAAAACGATGGGTTATAGCCCATGTTTTTTGAAATTTTGAAAAAAAACAGTTAGCCTCGTTTCTCATCATTTTGGACCATGGGCTATAGCCCATATCGTACGGCATACTATAGCGCGCCGTTTTTCATCATTTTTGAGGATTTGAAAAAAATGACGAAATGACAAAAACGATGGGTTATAGCCCATGTTTTTTGAAATTTTGAAAAAAAAAGTTAGCCTCGTTTCTCATCATTTTGGACCGTGGGCTATAGCCCATATCGTACGGCATACTATAGCGCGCCGTTTTTCATCATTTTTGAGGATTTGAAAAAATTGACGAAATGACAAAAACGATGGGTTATAGCCCATGTTTTTTGAAATTTTGAAAAAAAAAGTTAGCCTCGTTTCTCATCATTTTGGACCATGGTCTATAGCCCATATCGTACGGCATACTATAGCGCGCCATTTTTCATCATTTTTGAGGATTTGAAAAAAATGACGAAATGACAAAAACGATGGGTTATAGCCCATGTTTTTTGAAATTTTGAAAAAAAAAGTTAGCCTCGTTTCTCATCATTTTGGACCGTGGGCTATAGCCCATATCGTACGGCATACTATAGCGCGCCGTTTTTCATCATTTTTGAGGATTTGAAAAAAATGACGAAATGACAAAAACTATGGGTTATAGCCCATGTTTTTTGAAATTTTGAAAAAAAAAGTTAGCCTCGTTTCTCATCATTTTGGACCGTGGGCTATAGCCCATATCGTACGGCATACTATAGCGCGCCGTTTTTCATCATTTTTGAGGATTTGAAAAAAATGACGAAATGACAAAAACGATGGGTTATAGCCCATGTTTTTTGAAATTTTGAAAAAAAAAGTTAGCCTCGTTTCTCATCATTTTGGACCGTGGGCTATAGCCCATATCGTACGGCATACTATAGCGCGCCGTTTTTCATCATTTTTGAGGATTTGAAAAAAATGACGAAATGACAAAAACGATGGGTTATAGCCCATGTTTTTTGAAATTTTGAAAAAAAAAGTTAGCCTCGTTTCTCATCATTTTGGACCGTGGGCTATAGCCCATATCGTACGGCATACTATAGCGCGCCGTTTTTCACCATTTTTGAGGATTTGAAAAAAATGACGAAATGACAAAAACGATGGTTTATAGCCCATGTTTTTTGAAATTTTGAAAAAAAAAGTTATCCTCGTTTCTCATCATTTTGGACCATGGGCTATAGCCCATATCGTACGGCATACTATAGCGCGCCGTTTTTCATCATTTTTGAGGATTTGAAAAAAATGACGAAATGACAAAAACGATGGGTTATAGCCCATGTTTTTTGAAATTTTGGAAAAAAAAGTTAGCCTCGTTTCTCATTATTTTGGACCGTGGGCTATAGCCCATATCGTACGGCATACTATAGCGCGCCGTTTTTCATCATTTTTGAGGATTTGAAAAAAATGACGAAATGACAAAAACGATGGGTTATAGCCCATGTTTTTCAAAATTTTGAAAAAAAAAGTTAGCCTCGTTTCTCATCATTTTGGACCATGGGCTATAGCCCATATCGTACGGCATACTATAGCGCGCCGTTTTTCATCATTTTTGAGGATTTGAAAAAAATGACGAAATGACAAAAACGATGGGTTATAGCCCATGTTTTTTGAAATTTTGAAAAAAAAAGTTAGCCTCGTTTCTCATCATTTTGGACCATGGGCTATAGCCCATATCGTACGGCATACTATAGCGCGCCGTTTTTCATCATTTTTGAGGATTTGAAAAAAATGACGAAATGACAAAAACGATGGGTTATAGCCCATGTTTTTAGAAATTTTGAAAAAAAAAGTTAGCCTCGTTTCTCATTATTTTGGACCGTGGGCTATAGCCCATATCGTACGGCATACTATAGCGCGCCGTTTTTCATCATTTTTGAGGATTTGAAAAAAATGACGAAATGACAAAAACGATGGGTTATAGCCCATGTTTTTTGAAATTTTGAAAAAAAAAGTTAGCCTCGTTTCTCATCATTTTGGACCGTGGGCTATAGCCCATATCGTACGGCATACTATAGCGCGCCGTTTTTCATCATTTTTGAGGATTTGAAAAAAATGACGAAATGACAAAAACGATGGGTTATAGCCCATGTTTTTTGAAATTTTGAAAAAAAAAGTTAGCCTCGTTTCTCATCATTTTGGACCGTGGGCTATAGCCCATATCGTACGGCATACTATAGCGCGCCGTTTTTCATCATTTTTGAGGATTTGAAAAAAATGACGAAATGACAAAAACTATGGGTTATAGCCCATGTTTTTTGAAATTTTGAAAAAAAAAGTTAGCCTCGTTTCTCATCATTTTGGACCGTGGGCTATAGCCCATATCGTACGGCATACTATAGCGCGCCGTTTTTCATCATTTTTGAGGATTTGAAAAAAATGACGAAATGACAAAAACGATGGGTTATAGCCCATGTTTTTTGAAATTTTGAAAAAAAAAGGTAGCCTCGTTTCTCATCATTTTGGACCGTGGGCTATAGCCCATATCGTACGGCATACTATAGCGCGCCGTTTTTCATCATTTTTGAGGATTTGAAAAAAATGACGAAATGACAAAAACGATGGGTTATAGCCCATGTTTTTTGAAATTTTGAAAAAAAAGGTAGCCTCGTTTCTCATCATTTTGGACCGTGGGCTATAGCCCATATCGTACGGCATACTATAGCGCGCCGTTTTTCATCATTTTTGAGGATTTGAAAAAAATGACGAAATGACCAAAACGATGGGTTATAGCCCATGTTTTTTGAAATTTTGAAAAAAAAAGTTAGCCTCGTTTCTCATCATTTTGGACCGTGGGCTATAGCCCATATCGTACGGCATACTATAGCGCGCCGTTTTTCATCATTTTTGAGGATTTGAAAAAAATGACGAAATGACAAAAACGATGGGTTATAGCCCATGTTTTTTGAAATTTTGAAAAAAAAAGTTAGCCTCGTTTCTCATCATTTTGGACCGTGGGCTATAGCCCATATCGTACGGCATACTATAGCGCGCCGTTTTTCATCATTTTTGAGGATTTGAAAAAAATGACGAAATGACAAAAACTATGGGTTATAGCCCATGTTTTTTGAAATTTTGAAAAAAAAAGTTAGCCTCGTTTCTCATCATTTTGGACCGTGGGCTATAGCCCATATCGTACGGCATACTATAGCGCGCCGTTTTTCATCATTTTTGAGGATTTGAAAAAAATGACGAAATGACAAAAACGATGGGTTATAGCCCATGTTTTTTGAAATTTTGAAAAAAAAAGTTAGCCTCGTTTCTCATCATTTTGGACCGTGGGCTATAGCCCATATCGTACGGCATACTATAGCGCGCCGTTTTTCATCATTTTTGAGGATTTGAAAAAAATGACGAAATGACAAAAACGATGGGTTATAGCCCATGTTTTTTGAAATTTTGAAAAAAAAAGTTAGCCTCGTTTCTCATCATTTTGGACCGTGGGCTATAGCCCATATCGTACGGCATACTATAGCGCGCCGTTTTTCATCATTTTTGAGGATTTGAAAAAAATGACGAAATGACAAAAACGATGGGTTATAGCCCATGTTTTTTGAAATTTTGAAAAAAAAAGTTAGCCTCGTTTCTCATCATTTTGGACCGTGGGCTATAGCCCATATCGTACGGCATACTATAGCGCGCCGTTTTTCATCATTTTTGAGGATTTGAAAAAAATGACGAAATGACAAAAACGATGGGTTATAGCCCATGTTTTTTGAAATTTTGAAAAAAAAAGTTAGCCTCGTTTCTCATCATTTTGGACCGTGGGCTATAGCCCATATCGTACGGCATACTATAGCGCGCCGTTTTTCATCATTTTTGAGGATTTGAAAAAAATGACGAAATGACAAAAACGATGGGTTATAGCCCATGTTTTTTGAAATTTTGAAAAAAAAAGTTAGCCTCGTTTCTCATCATTTTGGACCATGGGCTATAGCCCATATCGTACGGCATACTATAGCGCGCCATTTTTCATCATTTTTGAGGATTTGAAAAAAATGACGAAATGAGAAAAACGATGGGTTATAGCCCATGTTTTTTGAAATTTTGAAAAAAAAAGTTAGCCTCGTTTCTCATCATTTTGGACCGTGGGCTATAGCCCATATCGTACGGCATACTATAGCGCGCCGTTTTTCATCATTTTTGAGGATTTGAAAAAAATGACGAAATGACAAAAACTATGGGTTATAGCCCATGTTTTTTGAAATTTTGAAAAAAAAAGTTAGCCTCGTTTCTCATCATTTTGGACCGTGGGCTATAGCCCATATCGTACGGCATACTATAGCGCGCCGTTTTTCATCATTTTTGAGGATTTGAAAAAAATGACGAAATGACAAAAACGATGGGTTATAGCCCATGTTTTTTGAAATTTTGAAAAAAAAAGGTAGCCTCGTTTCTCATCATTTTGGACCGTGGGCTATAGCCCATATCGTACGGCATACTATAGCGCGCCGTTTTTCATCATTTTTGAGGATTTGAAAAAAATGACGAAATGACAAAAACGATGGGTTATAGCCCATGTTTTTTGAAATTTTGAAAAAAAAAGTTAGCCTCGTTTCTCATCATTTTGGACCGTGGGCTATAGCCCATATCGTACGGCATACTATAGCGCGCCGTTTTTCATCATTTTTGAGGATTTGAAAAAAATGACGAAATGACAAAAACGATGGGTTATAGCCTTAGAGTATATATACAATAGAGAAGACACCCAAGTTCTCCTCCCGTCCACTTGCATTGAGTTGCTCAGAAGCGCATGAGGCGAATCCACTCCTCCTTCCGGTTTAGGAGCCCTGTGCATTCTGGATTTTTGCCCTCAAACACATGAACGCGCGACGACCGACACATGAACTAGCATCGTGCGTGTGTGCGTGTGCGTGCTACTCGTGGTGAACGCGCATCGCTATGTTGGCAGCAGACTCGTCTGCTGTTTTTTATCATATTAGCATTTTGAATAGATTAAGAACATGGATGTATCTGATTCTTTAAATTCGTTATTTTTATACACCTCTATGAACTGTTTACACACCATATAATATAATATTAATGCAATAAACTGAAGTTCATTCCAACTTGTGTTATTGTGTGGTGCAGTGCTGCAGTTGAATATTTGCTTTTAAAGGGACTTTATACTTTTGCTAATTCACATTTAGAAGAAAGTGAAAATATAGGCTACATACATTTTACAAATACACTTTACCAATGACAATGTAGAACAATTTTAGCTCTGAAGAACACTTTAAGCCTTCATGGCAAATGCAAGGTCACAGCACCACTCTAAACTATTAAATAATAATGCTACAGATCTCTAATAAAATGCCAAAATACAATAAATGATGGGTTCTTTTTCATAGCACTTGTAGCACTATGAATGCAAATATAATAAATATTAAATATGTATCAGACAACCAACAAATGTAATACAAACTATATATTTATATAACAAAATAATATTTAAAGTGTGACAATATTGTCACAATTGTAAAATTGTAATTGAAAAAGAATGTCAATATAGTTTAAAAAAGAGCACTTTGACACTTGTCATGCCAATTTGCGCACCACTATGAGCAATGACTTTTTAGACATATTACTAACAAAAATACCAAATCGTACATGATCTACTGCTTGACCAGACAGATATTGTTTTTGGTTCTTTAGACAATATGAACATATTCCAATATCTGATATGCAGAATAAATGCTGCGTAGGCTATTCTATGCCATTCAGGTTCATATATGTGCATAGGAAATATGTCTCAATACTGGATGTACAGTATTCCAGTCCCACTGTTGTTTATCCAGTGTGAATAATAGATTATTTTAAAAATCATTGCAATTTGATCTGTGACTTTTGCAGAACCCAATGTTTTAATTCAGAGGTTGGTTTAAAATGAAAGCATTTTGATTATCTCGGTAAGCACATCAATACGAATCTGGGTTATTATTGTGGTTATCTTAGCACTTCATCATGGATTCCTTGGGTGAAATTCCCAGTTTTACACTTCACATGTGACATAGAGAAATTCTTCCTTGATCTCCACCTTTTCTTAACTGCACTTTGTCCAAACAGAATAAATGTAATTTACACACTTGACCATAATTTGATTTTAATTGGAAAATTGATCATTTTCAGTGTTATGGAATAATTTAACCATTGATTTTAGACGGCACTGCACAGAGCTCCACGACCACCAGTCAATCATTCAACCTCTGCCCAGGGATGGAGGCTTGAAGACGGGGTAAATGGAGAGACATACGCCTGGCAGAAAATGAGTTTCGCCTACTTGTAGGTTATCAAACCATGTATTTATATCGGTAAATAATCATGTTGATGCTAAATCAACATTAACATTTCATGTACAGCTGCTATTTAAAAAAAAAAAAAAGAATTCGGACTCGGGAGTTCTACAGCAGAAGCCTATGGTAAGTGAATGGGAAGTCAAAATGACATAAGCGATCTTTATAATCTTAATACTTGGTCACAAACCAACTATTTTACAAGAACAATATTGATGTAACTAGAGATTAGACAAATTATCTATATTTTATATACACAGAATAATAAGTAATGAGCAAAAGTCCTGATGCGGCATTTCCTGGTTTTAATGCGGTCTGTCTCTCAGCGCTCCGCTCTGGGGCAGAGCTCAGAGAGCTTGCTGAAACTTGCTGGAGTGGGCGGAGCCTAGTGCGCGTTCATGTGTTTGAGGGCAAAACCTTACCAAACTGCAATACCTTCTTCGGCCACTATGTCCATTGCGCTTCAGGATTTTCTCTGGGTGTCTTCTCTATTGTATATATACTCTAAGGTTATAGCCCATGTTTTTTGAAATTTTGAAAAAAAAAGTTAGCCTCGTTTCTCATCATTTTGGACCATGGGCTATAGCCCATATCGTACGGCATACTATAGCGCGCCATTTTTCATCATTTTTGAGGATTTGAAAAAAATGACGAAATGACAAAAACGATGGGTTATAGCCCATGTTTTTTGAAATTTTGAAAAAAAAAGTTAGCCTCGTTTCTCATCATTTTGGACCGTGGGCTATAGCCCATATCGTACGGCATACTATAGCGCGCCGTTTTTCATCATTTTTGAGGATTTGAAAAAAATGACGAAATGACAAAAACTATGGGTTATAGCCCATGTTTTTTGAAATTTTGAAAAAAAAAGTTAGCCTCGTTTCTCATCATTTTGGACCGTGGGCTATAGCCCATATCGTACGGCATACTATAGCGCGCCGTTTTTCATCATTTTTGAGGATTTGAAAAAAATGACGAAATGACAAAAACGATGGGTTATAGCCCATGTTTTTTGAAATTTTGAAAAAAAAAGTTAGCCTCGTTTCTCATCATTTTGGACCGTGGGCTATAGCCCATATCGTACGGCATACTATAGCGCGCCGTTTTTCATCATTTTTGAGGATTTGAAAAAAATGACGAAATGACAAAAACGATGGGTTATAGCCCATGTTTTTTGAAATTTTGAAAAAAAAAGTTAGCCTCGTTTCTCATCATTTTGGACCGTGGGCTATAGCCCATATCGTACGGCATACTATAGCGCGCCGTTTTTCATCATTTTTGAGGATTTTAAAAAAATGACAAAATGACAAAAACGATGGGTTATAGCCCATGTTTTTTGAAATTTTGAAAAAAAAAGTTAGCCTCGTTTCTCATCATTTTGGACCGTGGGCTATAGCCCATATCGTACGGCATACTATAGCGCGCCGTTTTTCATCATTTTTGAGGATTTGAAAAAAATGACGAAATGACAAAAACGATGGGTTATAGCCCATGTTTTTTGAAATTTTGAAAAAAAAAGTTAGCCTCGTTTCTCATCATTTTGGACCGTGGGCTATAGCCCATATCGTACGGCATACTATAGCGCGCCGTTTTTCATCATTTTTGAGGATTTGAAAAAAATGACGAAATGACAAAAACGATGGGTTATAGCCCATGTTTTTTGAAATTTTGAAAAAAAAAGTTAGCCTCGTTTCTCATCATTTTGGACCGTGGGCTATAGCCCATATCGTACGGCATACTATAGCGCGCCGTTTTTCATCATTTTTGAGGATTTGAAAAAAATGACGAAATGACAAAAACGATGGGTTATAGCCCATGTTTTTTGAAATTTTGAAAAAAAAAGTTAGCCTCGTTTCTCATCATTTTGGACCGTGGGCTATAGCCCATATCGTACGGCATACTATAGCGCGCCGTTTTTCATCATTTTTGAGGATTTGAAAAAAATGACGAAATGACAAAAACGATGGGTTATAGCCCATGTTTTTTGAAATTTTGAAAAAAAAAGTTAGCCTCGTTTCTCATCATTTTGGACCGTGGGCTATAGCCCATATCGTACGGCATACTATAGCGCGCCGTTTTTCATCATTTTTGAGGATTTGAAAAAAATGACGAAATGACAAAAACTATGGGTTATAGCCCATGTTTTTTGAAATTTTGAAAAAAAAAGTTAGCCTCGTTTCTCATCATTTTGGACCGTGGGCTATAGCCCATATCGTACGGCATACTATAGCGCGCCGTTTTTCATCATTTTTGAGGATTTGAAAAAAATGACGAAATGACAAAAACGATGGGTTATAGCCCATGTTTTTTGAAATTTTGAAAAAAAAAGTTAGCCTCGTTTCTCATCATTTTGGACCGTGGGCTATAGCCCATATCGTACGGCATACTATAGCGCGCCGTTTTTCATCATTTTTGAGGATTTGAAAAAAATGACGAAATGACAAAAACGATGGGTTATAGCCCATGTTTTTTGAAATTTTGAAAAAAAAAGTTAGCCTCGTTTCTCATCATTTTGGACCGTGGGCTATAGCCCATATCGTACGGCATACTATAGCGCGCCGTTTTTCATCATTTTTGAGGATTTGAAAAAAATGACGAAATGACAAAAACGATGGGTTATAGCCCATGTTTTTTGAAATTTTGAAAAAAAAAGTTAGCCTCGTTTCTCATCATTTTGGACCGTGGGCTATAGCCCATATCGTACGGCATACTATAGCGCGCCGTTTTTCATCATTTTTGAGGATTTGAAAAAAATGACGAAATGACAAAAACGATGGGTTATAGCCCATGTTTTTTGAAATTTTGAAAAAAAAAGGTAGCCTCGTTTCTCATCATTTTGGACCGTGGGCTATAGCCCATATCGTACGGCATACTATAGCGCGCCGTTTTTCATCATTTTTGAGGATTTGAAAAAAATGACGAAATGACAAAAACGATGGGTTATAGCCCATGTTTTTTGAAATTTTGAAAAAAAAAGGTAGCCTCGTTTCTCATCATTTTGGACCGTGGGCTATAGCCCATATCGTACGGCATACTATAGCGCGCCGTTTTTCATCATTTTTGAGGATTTGAAAAAAATGACGAAATGACCAAAACGATGGGTTATAGCCCATGTTTTTTGAAATTTTGAAAAAAAAAGTTAGCCTCGTTTCTCATCATTTTGGACCGTGGGCTATAGCCCATATCGTACGGCATACTATAGCGCGCCGTTTTTCATCATTTTTGAGGATTTGAAAAAAATGACGAAATGACAAAAACGATGGGTTATAGCCCATGTTTTTTGAAATTTTGAAAAAAAAAGTTAGCCTCGTTTCTCATCATTTTGGACCGTGGGCTATAGCCCATATCGTACGGCATACTATAGCGCGCCGTTTTTCATCATTTTTGAGGATTTGAAAAAAATGACGAAATGACAAAAACTATGGGTTATAGCCCATGTTTTTTGAAATTTTGAAAAAAAAAGTTAGCCTCGTTTCTCATCATTTTGGACCGTGGGCTATAGCCCATATCGTACGGCATACTATAGCGCGCCGTTTTTCATCATTTTTGAGGATTTGAAAAAAATGACGAAATGACAAAAACGATGGGTTATAGCCCATGTTTTTTGAAATTTTGAAAAAAAAAGTTAGCCTCGTTTCTCATCATTTTGGACCGTGGGCTATAGCCCATATCGTACGGCATACTATAGCGCGCCGTTTTTCATCATTTTTGAGGATTTGAAAAAAATGACGAAATGACAAAAACGATGGGTTATAGCCCATGTTTTTTGAAATTTTGAAAAAAAAAGTTAGCCTCGTTTCTCATCATTTTGGACCGTGGGCTATAGCCCATATCGTACGGCATACTATAGCGCGCCGTTTTTCATCATTTTTGAGGATTTGAAAAAAATGACGAAATGACAAAAACTATGGGTTATAGCCCATGTTTTTTGAAATTTTGAAAAAAAAAGTTAGCCTCGTTTCTCATCATTTTGGACCGTGGGCTATAGCCCATATCGTACGGCATACTATAGCGCGCCGTTTTTCATCATTTTTGAGGATTTGAAAAAAATGACGAAATGACAAAAACGATGGGTTATAGCCCATGTTTTTTGAAATTTTGAAAAAAAAAGGTAGCCTCGTTTCTCATCATTTTGGACCGTGGGCTATAGCCCATATCGTACGGCATACTATAGCGCGCCGTTTTTCATCATTTTTGAGGATTTGAAAAAAATGACGAAATGACAAAAACGATGGGTTATAGCCCATGTTTTTTGAAATTTTGAAAAAAAAAGTTAGCCTCGTTTCTCATCATTTTGGACCGTGGGCTATAGCCCATATCGTACGGCATACTATAGCGCGCCGTTTTTCATCATTTTTGAGGATTTGAAAAAAATGACGAAATGACAAAAACGATGGGTTATAGCCCATGTTTTTTGAAATTTTGAAAAAAAAAGTTAGCCTCGTTTCTCATCATTTTGGACCATGGGCTATAGCCCATATCGTACGGCATACTATAGCGCGCCATTTTTCATCATTTTTGAGGATTTGAAAAAAATGACGAAATGACAAAAACGATGGGTTATAGCCCATGTTTTTTGAAATTTTGAAAAAAAAAGTTAGCCTCGTTTCTCATCATTTTGGACCGTGGGCTATAGCCCATATCGTACGGCATACTATAGCGCGCCGTTTTTCATCATTTTTGAGGATTTGAAAAAAATGACGAAATGACAAAAACTATGGGTTATAGCCCATGTTTTTTGAAATTTTGAAAAAAAAAGTTAGCCTCGTTTCTCATCATTTTGGACCGTGGGCTATAGCCCATATCGTACGGCATACTATAGCGCGCCGTTTTTCATAATTTTTGAGGATTTGAAAAAAATGACGAAATGACAAAAACGATGGGTTATAGCCCATGTTTTTTGAAATTTTGAAAAAAAAAGTTAGCCTCGTTTCTCATCATTTTGGACCGTGGGCTATAGCCCATATCGTACGGCATACTATAGCGCGCCGTTTTTCATCATTTTTGAGGATTTGAAAAAAATGACGAAATGACAAAAACGATGGGTTATAGCCCATGTTTTTTGAAATTTTGAAAAAAAAAGTTAGCCTCGTTTCTCATCATTTTTGACCGTGGGCTATAGCCCATATCGTACGGCATACTATAGCGCGCCGTTTTTCATCATTTTTGAGGATTTGAAAAAAATGACAAAATGACAAAAACGATGGGTTATAGCCCATGTTTTTTGAAATTTTGAAAAAAAAAGTTAGCCTCGTTTCTCATCATTTTGGACCATGGGCTATAGCCCATATCGTACGGCATACTATAGCGCGCCGTTTTTCATCATTTTTGAGGATTTGAAAAAAATGACGAAATGACAAAAACGATGGGTTATAGCCCATGTTTTTTGAAATTTTGAAAAAAAAAGTTAGCCTCGTTTCTCATCATTTTGGACCGTGGGCTATAGCCCATATCGTACGGCATACTATAGCGCGCCGTTTTTCATCATTTTTGAGGATTTGAAAAAAATGACGAAATGACAAAAACGATGGGTTATAGCCCATGTTTTTTGAAATTTTGAAAAAAAAAGTTAGCCTCGTTTCTCATCATTTTGGACCGTGGGCTATAGCCCATATCGTACGGCATACTATAGCGCGCCGTTTTTCATCATTTTTGAGGATTTGAAAAAAATGACGAAATGACAAAAACGATGGGTTATAGCCCATGTTTTTTGAAATTTTGAAAAAAAAAGTTAGCCTCGTTTCTCATCATTTTGGACCGTGGGCTATAGCCCATATCGTACGGCATACTATAGCGCGCCGTTTTTCATCATTTTTGAGGATTTGAAAAAAATGACGAAATGACAAAAACGATGGGTTATAGCCCATGTTTTTTGAAATTTTGAAAAAAAAAGTTAGCCTCGTTTCTCATCATTTTGGACCGTGGGCTATAGCCCATATCGTACGGCATACTATAGCGCGCCGTTTTTCATCATTTTTGAGGATTTGAAAAAAATGACGAAATGACAAAAACGATGGGTTATAGCCCATGTTTTTTGAAATTTTGAAAAAGAAAGTTAGCCTCGTTTCTCATCATTTTGGACCGTGGGCTATAGCCCATATCGTACGGCATACTATAGCGCGCCGTTTTTCATCATTTTTGAGGATTTGAAAAAAATGACGAAATGACAAAAACGATGGGTTATAGCCCATGTTTTTTGAAATTTTGAAAAAAAAAGTTAGCCTCGTTTCTCATCATTTTGGACCGTGGGCTATAGCCCATATCGTACGGCATACTATAGCGCGCCGTTTTTCATCATTTTTGAGGATTTGAAAAAAATGACGAAATGACAAAAACGATGGGTTATAGCCCATGTTTTTTGAAATTTTGAAAAAAAAAGTTAGCCTCGTTTCTCATCATTTTGGACCGTGGGCTATAGCCCATATCGTACGGCATACTATAGCGCGCCGTTTTTCATCATTTTTGAGGATTTGAAAAAAATGACAAAATGACAAAAACGATGGGTTATAGCCCATGTTTTTTGAAATTTTGAAAAAAAAAGTTAGCCTCGTTTCTCATCATTTTGGACCATGGGCTATAGCCCATATCGTACGGCATACTATAGCGCGCCGTTTTTCATCATTTTTGAGGATTTGAAAAAAATGACGAAATGACAAAAACGATGGGTTATAGCCCATGTTTTTTGAAATTTTGAAAAAAAAAGTTAGCCTCGTTTCTCATCATTTTGGACCGTGGGCTATAGCCCATATCGTACGGCATACTATAGCGCGCCGTTTTTCATCATTTTTGAGGATTTGAAAAAAATGACGAAATGACAAAAACGATGGGTTATAGCCCATGTTTTTTGAAATTTTGAAAAAAAAAGTTAGCCTCGTTTCTCATCATTTTGGACCGTGGGCTATAGCCCATATCGTACGGCATACTATAGCGCGCCGTTTTTCATCATTTTTGAGGATTTGAAAAAAATGACGAAATGACAAAAACGATGGGTTATAGCCCATGTTTTTTGAAATTTTGAAAAAAAAAGTTAGCCTCGTTTCTCATCATTTTGGACCGTGGGCTATAGCCCATATCGTACGGCATACTATAGCGCGCCGTTTTTCATCATTTTTGAGGATTTGAAAAAAATGACGAAATGACAAAAACGATGGGTTATAGCCCATGTTTTTTGAAATTTTGAAAAAAAATGTTAGCCTCGTTTCTCATCATTTTGGACCGTGGGCTATAGCCCATATCGTACGGCATACTATAGCGCGCCGTTTTTCATCATTTTTGAGGATTTGAAAAAAATGACGAAATGACAAAAACGATGGGTTATAGCCCATGTTTTTTGAAATTTTGAAAAAAAAAGTTAGCCTCGTTTCTCATCATTTTGGACCATGGGCTATAGCCCATATCGTACGGCATACTATAGCGCGTCATTTTTCATCATTTTTGAGGATTTGAAAAAAATGCCGAAATGACAAAAACGATGGGTTATAGCCCATGTTTTTTGAAATTTTGAAAAAAAAAGTTAGCCTCGTTTCTCATCATTTTGGACCGTGGGCTATAGCCCATATCGTACGGCATACTATAGCGCGCCGTTTTTCATCATTTTTGAGGATTTGAAAAAAATGACGAAATGACAAAAACTATGGGTTATAGCCGATGTTTTTTGAAATTTTGAAAAAAAAAGTTAGCCTCGTTTCTCATCATTTTGGACCGTGGGCTATAGCCCATATCGTACGGCATACTATAGCGCGCCGTTTTTCATCATTTTTGAGGATTTGAAAAAAATGACGAAATGACAAAAACGATGGGTTATAGCCCATGTTTTTTGAAATTTTGAAAAAGAAAGTTAGCCTCGTTTCTCATCATTTTGGACCGTGGGCTATAGCCCATATCGTACGGCATACTATAGCGCGCCGTTTTTCATCATTTTTGAGGATTTGAAAAAAATGACGAAATGACAAAAACGATGGGTTATAGCCCATGTTTTTTGAAATTTTGAAAAAAAAAGTTAGCCTCGTTTCTCATCATTTTGGACCGTGGGCTATAGCCCATTATCGTACGGCATACTATAGCGCGCCGTTTTTCATCATTTTTGAGGATTTGAAAAAAATGACGAAATGACAAAAACGATGGGTTATAGCCCATGTTTTTTGAAATTTTGAAAAAAAAAGTTAGCCTCGTTTCTCATCATTTTGGACCATGGGCTATAGCCCATATCGTACGGCATACTATAGCGCGCCATTTTTCATCATTTTTGAGGATTTGAAAAAAATGACGAAATGACAAAAACGATGGGTTATAGCCCATGTTTTTTGAAATTTTGAAAAAAAAAGTTAGCCTCGTTTCTCATCATTTTGGACCGTGGGCTATAGCCCATATCGTACGGCATACTATAGCGCGCCGTTTTTCATCATTTTTGAGGATTTGAAAAAAATGACGAAATGACAAAAACTATGGGTTATAGCCCATGTTTTTTGAAATTTTGAAAAAAAAAGTTAGCCTCGTTTCTCATCATTTTGGACCGTGGGCTATAGCCCATATCGTACGGCATACTATAGCGCGCCGTTTTTCATCATTTTTGAGGATTTGAAAAAAATGACGAAATGACAAAAACGATGGGTTATAGCCCATGTTTTTTGAAATTTTGAAAAAAAAAAGTTAGCCTCGTTTCTCATCATTTTGGACCGTGGGCTATAGCCCATATCGTACGGCATACTATAGCGCGCCGTTTTTCATCATTTTTGAGGATTTTAAAAAAATGACGAAATGACAAAAACGATGGGTTTATAGCCCATGTTTTTTGAAATTTTGAAAAAAAATGTTATCCTCGTTTCTCATCATTTTGGACCATGGGCTATAGCCCATATCGTACGGCATACTATAGCGCGCCGTTTTTCATCATTTTTGAGGATTTGAAAAAAATGACGAAATGACAAAAACGATGGGTTATAGCCCATGTTTTTTGAAATTTTGGAAAAAAAAGTTAGCCTCGTTTCTCATTATTTTGGACCGTGGGCTATAGCCCATATCGTACGGCATACTATAGCGCGCCGTTTTTCATCATTTTTGAGGATTTGAAAAAAATGACGAAATGACAAAAACGATGGGTTATAGCCCATGTTTTTTGAAATTTTGAAAAAAAAAGTTAGCCTCGTTTCTCATCATTTTGGACCATGGGCTATAGCCCATATCGTACGGCATACTATAGCGCGCCGTTTTTCATCATTTTTGAGGATTTGAAAAAAATGACGAAATGACAAAAACGATGGGTTATAGCCCATGTTTTTTGAAATTTTGAAAAAAAAAGTTAGCCTCGTTTCTCATTATTTTGGACCGTGGGCTATAGCCCATATCGTACGGCATACTATAGCGCGCCGTTTTTCATCATTTTTGAGGATTTGAAAAAAATGACGAAATGACAAAAACGATGGGTTATAGCCCATGTTTTTTGAAATTTTGAAAAAAAAAGTTAGCCTCGTTTCTCATCATTTTGGACCATGGGCTATAGCCCATATCGTACGGCATACTATAGCGCGCCATTTTTCATCATTTTTGAGGATTTGAAAAAAATGACGAAATGACAAAAACGATGGGTTATAGCCCATGTTTTTTGAAATTTTGAAAAAAAAAGTTAGCCTCGTTTCTCATCATTTTGGACCGTGGGCTAGAGCCCATATCGTACGGCATACTATAGCGCGCCGTTTTTCATCATTTTTGAGGATTTGAAAAAAATGACGAAATGACAAAAACGATGGGTTATAGCCCATGTTTTTTGAAATTTTGAAAAAAAAAGTTAGCCTCGTTTCTCATCATTTTGGACCGTGGGCTATAGCCCATATCGTACGGCATACTATAGCGCGCCGTTTTTCATCATTTTTGAGGATTTGAAAAAAATGACGAAATGACAAAAACGATGGGTTATAGCCCATGATTTTTGAAATTTTGAAAAAAAAAGTTAGCCTCGTTTCTCATCATTTTGGACCGTGGGCTATAGCCCATATCGTACGGCATACTATAGCGCGCCGTTTTTCATCATTTTTGAGGATTTGAAAAAAATGACGAAATGACAAAAACGATGGGTTATAGCCCATGTTTTTTGAAATTTTGAAAAAAAAAGTTAGCCTCGTTTCTCATCATTTTGGACCGTGGGCTATAGCCCATATCGTACGGCATACTATAGCGCGCCGTTTTTCATCATTTTTGAGGATTTGAAAAAAATGACGAAATGACAAAAACGATGGGTTATAGCCCATGTTTTTTGAAATTTTGAAAAAAAAAGTTAGCCTCGTTTCTCATCATTTTGGACCATGGGCTATAGCCCATATCGTACGGCATACTATAGCGCGCCGTTTTTCATCATTTTTGAGGATTTGAAAAAAATGACGAAATGACAAAAACGATGGGTTATAGCCCATGTTTTTTGAAATTTTGAAAAAAAAAGTTAGCCTCGTTTCTCATCATTTTGGACCGTGGGCTATAGCCCATATCGTACGGCATACTATAGCGCGCCGTTTTTCATCATTTTTGAGGATTTGAAAAAAATGACGAAATGACAAAAACGATGGGTTATAGCCCATGTTTTTTGAAATTTTGAAAAAAAAAGTTAGCCTCGTTTCTCATCATTTTGGACCATGGGCTATAGCCCATATCGTACGGCATACTATAGCGCGCCGTTTTTCATCATTTTTGAGGATTTGAAAAAAATGACGAAATGACAAAAACGATGGGTTATAGCCCATGTTTTTTGAAATTTTGAAAAAAAATGTTAGCCTCGTTTCTCATCATTTTGGACCGTGGGCTATAGCCCATATCGTACGGCATACTATAGCGCGCCGTTTTTCATCATTTTTGAGGATTTGAAAAAAATGACAAAATGACAAAAACGATGGGTTATAGCCCATGTTTTTTTAAATTTTGAAAAAAAAAGTTAGCCTCGTTTCTCATCATTTTGGACCATGGGCTATAGCCCATATCGTACGGCATACTATAGCGCGCCATTTTTCATCATTTTTGAGGATTTTAAAAAAATGACGAAATGACAAAAACGATGGGTTATAGCCCATGTTTTTTGAAATTTTGAAAAAAAAAGTTAGCCTCGTTTCTCATTATTTTGGACCGTGGGCTATAGCCCATATCGTACGGCATACTATAGCGCGCCGTTTTTCATCATTTTTGAGGATTTGAAAAAAATGACGAAATGACAAAAACGATGTTTTTTGAAATTTTGAAAAAAAAGTTAGCCTCGTTTCTCATCATTTTGGACCATGGGCTATAGCCCATATCGTACGGCATACTATAGCGCGCCGTTTTTCATCATTTTTGAGGATTTGAAAAAAATGACGAAATGACAAAAACGATGGGTTATAGCCCATGTTTTTTGAAATTTTGAAAAAAAAAGTTAGCCTCGTTTCTCATTATTTTGGACCGTGGGCTATAGCCCATATCGTACGGCATACTATAGCGCGCCGTTTTTCATCATTTTTGAGGATTTGAAAAAAATGACGAAATGACAAAAACGATGGGTTATAGCCCATGTTTTTTGAAATTTTGGAAAAAAAAGTTAGCCTCGTTTCTCATCATTTTGGACCGTGGGCTATAGCCCATATCGTACGGCATACTATAGCGCGCCGTTTTTCATCATTTTTGAGGATTTGAAAAAAATGACGAAATGACAAAAACGATGGGTTATAGCCCATGTTTTTTGAAATTTTGAAAAAAAAAGTTAGCCTCGTTTCTCATCATTTTGGACCGTGGGCTATAGCCCATATCGTACGGCATACTATAGCGCGCCGTTTTTCATCATTTTTGAGGATTTGAAAAAAATGACGAAATGACAAAAACGATGGGTTATAGCCCATGTTTTTTGAAATTTTGAAAAAAAAAGTTAGCCTCGTTTCTCATCATTTTGGACCGTGGGCTATAGCCCATATCGTACGGCATACTATAGCGCGCCGTTTTTCATCATTTTTGAGGATTTGAAAAAAATGACGAAATGACAAAAACGATGGGTTATAGCCCATGTTTTTTGAAATTTTGAAAAAAAAAGTTAGCCTCGTTTCTCATCATTTTGGACCATGGGCTATAGCCCATATCGTACGGCATACTATAGCGCGCCGTTTTTCATCATTTTTGAGGATTTGAAAAAAATGACGAAATGACAAAAACGATGGGTTATAGCCCATGTTTTTTGAAATTTTGAAAAAAAATGTTAGCCTCGTTTCTCATCATTTTGGACCGTGGGCTATAGCCCATATCGTACGGCATACTATAGCGCGCCGTTTTTCATCATTTTTGAGGATTTGAAAAAAATGACGAAATGACAAAAACGATGGGTTATAGCCCATGTTTTTTGAAATTTTGAAAAAAAAAGTTAGCCTTGTTTCTCATCATTTTGGACCATGGGCTATAGCCCATATCGTACGGCATACTATAGCGCGCCATTTTTCATCATTTTTGAGGATTTGAAAAAAATGACGAAATGACAAAAACGATGGGTTATAGCCCATGTTTTTTGAAATTTTGAAAAAAAAAGTTAGCCTCGTTTCTCATCATTTTGGACCGTGGGCTATAGCCCATATCGTACGGCATACTATAGCGCGCCGTTTTTCATCATTTTTGAGGATTTGAAAAAAATGACGAAATGACAAAAACTATGGGTTATAGCCCATGTTTTTTGAAAATTTGAAAAAAAAAGTTAGCCTCGTTTCTCATCATTTTGGACCGTGGGCTATAGCCCATATCGTACGGCATACTATAGCGCCCCGTTTTTCATCATTTTTGAGGATTTGAAAAAAATGACGAAATGACAAAAACGATGGGTTATAGCCCATGTTTTTTGAAATTTTGAAAAAAAAAGTTAGCCTCGTTTCTCATCATTTTGGACCGTGGGCTATAGCCCATATCGTACGGCATACTATAGCGCGCCGTTTTTCATCATTTTTGAGGATTTGAAAAAAATGACGAAATGACAAAAACGATGGGTTATAGCCCATGTTTTTTGAAATTTTGAAAAAAAAAGTTAGCCTCGTTTCTCATCATTTTGGACCGTGGGCTATAGCCCATATCGTACGGCATACTATAGCGCGCCGTTTTTCATCATTTTTGAGGATTTGAAAAAAATGACGAAATGACAAAAACGATGGGTTATAGCCCATGTTTTTTGAAATTTTGAAAAAAAAAGTTAGCCTCGTTTCTCATCATTTTGGACCGTGGGCTATAGCCCATATCGTACGGCATACTATAGCGCGCCGTTTTTCATCATTTTTGAGGATTTGAAAAAAATGACGAAATGACAAAAACGATGGGTTATAGCCCATGTTTTTTTTAATTTTGAAAAAAAAAGTTAGCCTCGTTTCTCATCATTTTGGACCATGGGCTATAGCCCATATCGTACGGCATACTATAGCGCGCCGTTTTTCATCATTTTTGAGGATTTGAAAAAAATGACGAAATGACAAAAACGATGGGTTATAGCCCATGTTTTTTGAAATTTTGAAAAAAAATGTTAGCCTCGTTTCTCATCATTTTGGACCGTGGGCTATAGCCCATATCGTACGGCATACTATAGCGCGCCGTTTTTCATCATTTTTGAGGATTTGAAAAAAATGACGAAATGACAAAAACGATGGGTTATAGCCCATGTTTTTTGAAATTTTGAAAAAAAGAAGTTAGCCTCGTTTCTCATCATTTTGGACCGTGGGCTATAGCCCATATCGTACGGCATACTATAGCGCGCCGTTTTTCATCATTTTTGAGGATTTGAAAAAAATGACGAAATGACAAAAACTATGGGTTATAGCCCATGTTTTTTGAAATTTTGAAAAAAAAAGTTAGCCTCGTTTCTCATCATTTTGGACCGTGGGCTATAGCCCATATCGTACGGCATACTATAGCGCCCCGTTTTTCATCATTTTTGAGGATTTGAAAAAAATGACAAAATGACAAAAACGATGGGTTATAGCCCATGTTTTTTGAAATTTTGAAAAAAAAAGTTAGCCTCGTTTCTCATCATTTTGGACCGTGGGCTATAGCCCATATCGTACGGCATACTATAGCGCGCCGTTTTTCATCATTTTTGAGGATTTGAAAAAAATGACGAAATGACAAAAACGATGGGTTTATAGCCCATGTTTTTTGAAATTTTGAAACAAAAAGTTAGCCTCGTTTCTCATTATTTTGGACCGTGGGCTATAGCCCATATCGTACGGCATACTATAGCGCGCCGTTTTTCATCATTTTTGAGGATTTGAAAAAAATGACGAAATGACAAAAACGATGGGTTATAGCCCATGTTTTTTGAAATTTTGAAAAAAAAAGTTAGCCTCGTTTCTCATTATTTTGGACCGTGGGCTATAGCCCATATCGTACGGCATACTATAGCGCGCCGTTTTTCATCATTTTTGAGGATTTGAAAAAAATGACGAAATGACAAAAACGATGGGTTATAGCCCATGTTTTTTGAAATTTTGAAAAAAAAAGTTAGCCTCGTTTCTCATCATTTTGGACCATGGGCTATAGCCCATATCGTACGGCATACTATAGCGCGCCGTTTTTCATCATTTTTGAGGATTTAAAAAAAATGACGAAATGACAAAAACGATGGGTTATAGCCCATGTTTTTTGAAATTTTGAAAAAAAAAGTTAGCCTCGTTTCTCATTATTTTGGACCGTGGGCTATAGCCCATATCGTACGGCATACTATAGCGCGCCGTTTTTCATCATTTTTGAGGATTTGAAAAAAATGACGAAATGACAAAAACGATGGGTTATAGCCCATGTTTTTTGAAATTTTGAAAAAAAAAGTTAGCCTCGTTTCTCATCATTTTGGACCATGGGCTATAGCCCATATCGTACGGCATACTATAGCGCGCCGTTTTTCATCATTTTTGAGGATTTGAAAAAAATGACGAAATGACAAAAACGATGGGTTATAGCCCATGTTTTTTGAAATTTTGAAAAAAAAAGTTAGCCTCGTTTCTCATCATTTTGGACCGTGGGCTAGAGCCCATATCGTACGGCATACTATAGCGCGCCGTTTTTCATCATTTTTGAGGATTTGAAAAAAATGACGAAATGACAAAAACGATGGGTTATAGCCCATGTTTTTTGAAATTTTGAAAAAAAAAGTTAGCCTCGTTTCTCATCATTTTGGACCGTGGGCTATAGCCCATATCGTACGGCATACTATAGCGCGCCGTTTTTCATCATTTTGAGGATTTGAAAAAAATGACGAAATGACAAAAACGATGGGTTATATATAGCCCATGTTTTTTGAAATTTTGAAAAAAAAAGTTAGCCTCGTTTCTCATCATTTTGGACCGTGGGCTAGAGCCCATATCGTACGGCATACTATAGCGCGCCGTTTTTCATCATTTTTGAGGATTTGAAAAAAATGACGAAATGACAAAAACGATGGGTTATAGCCCATGTTTTTTGAAATTTTGAAAAAAAAAGTTAGCCTCGTTTCTCATCATTTTGGACCGTGGGCTATAGCCCATATCGTACGGCATACTATAGCGCGCCGTTTTTCATCATTTTTGAGGATTCGAAAAAAATGACGAAATGACAAAAACGATGGGTTATAGCCCATGTTTTTTGAAATTTTGAAAAAAAAAGTTAGCCTCGTTTCTCATCATTTTGGACCATGGGCTATAGCCCATATCGTACGGCATACTATAGCGCGCCATTTTTCATCATTTTTGAGGATTTGAAAAAAATGACGAAATGACAAAAACGATGGGTTATAGCCCATGTTTTTTGAAATGTTGAAAAAAAAAGTTAGCCTCGTTTCTCATCATTTTGGACCGTGGGCTATAGCCCATATCGTACGGCATACTATAGCGCGCCGTTTTTCATCATTTTTGAGGATTTGAAAAAAATGACGAAATGACAAAAACTATGGGTTATAGCCCATGTTTTTTGAAATTTTGAAAAAAAAAGTTAGCCTCGTTTCTCATCATTTTGGACCGTGGGCTATAGCCCATATCGTACGGCATACTATAGCGCGCCGTTTTTCATCATTTTTGAGGATTTGAAAAAAATGACAAAATGACAAAAACGATGGGTTATAGCCCATGTTTTTTGAAATTTTGGAAAAAAAAAGTTAGCCTCGTTTCTCATCATTTTGGACCATGGGCTATAGCCCATATCGTACGGCATACTATAGCGCGCCGTTTTTCATCATTTTTGAGGATTTGAAAAAAATGACGAAATGACAAAAACGATGGGTTATAGCCCATGTTTTTTGAAATTTTGAAAAAAAAAGTTAGCCTCGTTTCTCATCATTTTGGACCGTGGGCTATAGCCCATATCGTACGGCATACTATAGCGCGCCGTTTTTCATCATTTTTGAGGATTTTAAAAAAATGACGAAATGACAAAAACGATGGGTTATAGCCCATGTTTTTTGAAATTTTGAAAAAAAAAGTTAGCCTCGTTTCTCATTATTTTGGACCGTGGGCTATAGCCCATATCGTACGGCATACTATAGCGCGCCGTTTTTCATCATTTTTGAGGATTTGAAAAAAATGACGAAATGACAAAAACGATGGGTTATAGCCCATGTTTTTTGAAATTTTGAAAAAAAAAGTTAGCCTCGTTTCTCATCATTTTGGACCGTGGGCTATAGCCCATATCGTACGGCATACTATAGCGCGCCGTTTTTCATCATTTTTGAGGATTTAAAAAAAATGACGAAATGACAAAAACGATGGGTTATAGCCCATGTTTTTTGAAATTTTGAAAAAAAAAGTTATCCTCGTTTCTCATCATTTTGGACCATGGGCTATAGCCCATATCGTACGGCATACTATAGCGCGCCGTTTTTCATCATTTTTGAGGATTTGAAAAAAATGACGAAATGACAAAAACGATGGGTTATAGCCCATGTTTTTTGAAATTTTGAAAAAAAAGAGTTAGCCTCGTTTCTCATCATTTTGGACCGTGGGCTATAGCCCATATCGTACGGCATACTATACCGCGCCGTTTTTCATCATTTTTGAGGATTCGAAAAAAATGACGAAATTACAAAAACGATGGGTTATAGCCCATGTTTTTTGAAATTTTTAAAAAAAAGTTAGCCTCGTTTCTCATCATTTTGGACCATGGGCTATAGCCCATATCGTACGGCATACTATAGCGCGCCATTTTTCATCATTTTTGAGGATTTGAAAAAAATGACGAAATTACAAAAACGATGGGTTATAGCCCATGTTTTTTGAAATTTTGAAAAAAAAAGTTAGCCTCGTTTCTCATCATTTTGGACCGTGGGCTATAGCCCATATCGTACGGCATACTATAGCGCGCCGTTTGTCATCATTTTTGAGGATTTGAAAAAAATGACGAAATGACAAAAACGATGGGTTATAGCCCATGTTTTTTGAAATTTTGAAAAAAAAAGTTAGCCTCGTTTCTCATCATTTTGGACCGTGGGCTATAGCCCATATCGTACGGCATACTATAGCGCGCCGTTTTTCATCATTTTTGAGGATTTGAAAAAAATGACGAAATGACAAAAACGATGGGTTATAGCCCATGTTTTTTGAAATTTTGAAAAAAAAAGTTAGCCTCGTTTCTCATCATTTTGGACTATGGGCTAAATCCCATATCGTACGGCATACTATAGCGCGCCGTTTTTCATCATTTTTGAGGATTTGAAAAAAATGACGAAATGACAAAAACCATGGGTTATAGCCCAAGTTTTTTGAAATTTTGGAAAAAAAAGTTAGCCTCGTTTCTCATTATTTTGGACCGTGGGCTATAGCCCATATCGTACGGCATACTATAGCGCGCCGTTTTTCATCATTTTTGAGGATTTGAAAAAAATGACGAAATGACAAAAACGATGGGTTATAGCCCATGTTTTTTGAAATTTTGGAAAAAAAAGTTAGCCTCGTTTCTCATCATTTTGGACCATGGGCTATAGCCCATATCATACGGCATACTATAGCGCGCCGTTTTTCATCATTTTTGAGGATTTGAAAAAAATGACGAAATGACAAAAACGATGGGTTATAGCCCATGTTTTTTGAAATTTTGAAAAAAAAAGGTAGCCTCGTTTCTCATCATTTTGGACCGTGGGCTATAGCCCATATCGTACGGCATACTATAGCGCGCCGTTTTTCATCATTTTTGAGGATTTGAAAAAAATGACGAAATGACAAAAACGATGGGTTATAGCCCATGTTTTTTGAAATTTTGAAAAAAAAAGTTAGCCTCGTTTCTCATAATTTTGGACCATGGGCTATAGCCCATATCGTACGGCATACTATAGCGCGCCGTTTTTCATCATTTTTGAGGATTTGAAAAAAATGACGAAATGACAAAAACGATGGGTTATAGCCCATGTTTTTTGAAATTTTGAAAAAAAAAGTTAGCCTCGTTTCTCATCATTTTGGACCGTGGGCTATAGCCCATATCGTACGGCATACTATAGCGCGCCGTTTTTCATCATTTTTGAGGATTTTAAAAAAATGACGAAATGACAAAAACGATGGGTTATAGCCCATGTTTTTTGAAATTTTGAAAAAAAAAGTTATCCTCGTTTCTCATCATTTTGGACCATGGGCTATAGCCCATATCGTACGGCATACTATAGCGCGCCGTTTTTCATCATTTTTGAGGATTTGAAAAAAATGACGAAATGACAAAAACGATGGGTTATAGCCCATGTTTTTTGAAATTTTGAAAAAAAAAGTTAGCCTCGTTTCTCATCATTTTGGACCGTGGGCTATAGCCCATATCGTACGGCATACTATAGCGCGCCGTTTTTCATCATTTTTGAGGATTTGAAAAAAATGACGAAATGACAAAAACGATGGGTTATAGCCCATGTTTTTTGAAATTTTGAAAAAAAAAGTTAGCCTCGTTTCTCATCATTTTGGACCATGGGCTATAGCCCATATCGTACGGCATACTATAGCGCGCCGTTTTTCAGCATTTTTGAGGATTTAAAAAAAATGACGAAATGACAAAAACGATGGGTTATAGCCCATGTTTTTTGAAATTTTGAAAAAAAAAGTTAGCCTCGTTTCTCATCATTTTGGACCGTGGGCTAGAGCCCATATCGTACGGCATACTATAGCGCGCCGTTTTTCATCATTTTTGAGGATTTGAAAAAAATGACGAAATGACAAAAACGATGGGTTATAGCCCATGTTTTTTGAAATTTTGAAAAAAAAAGTTAGCCTCGTTTCTCATCATTTTGGACCGTGGGCTATAGCCCATATCGTACGGCATACTATAGCGCGCCGTTTTTCATCATTTTTGAGGATTTGAAAAAAATGACGAAATGACAAAAACGATGGGTTATATATAGCCCATGTTTTTTGAAATTTTGAAAAAAAAAGTTAGCCTCGTTTCTCATCATTTTGGACCATGGGCTATAGCCCATATCGTACGGCATACTATAGCGCGCCGTTTTTCATCATTTTTGAGGATTTGAAAAAAATGACGAAATGACAAAAACGATGGGTTATAGCCCATGTTTTTTGAAATTTTGAAAAAAAAAGTTAGCCTCGTTTCTCATCATTTTGGACCGTGGGCTATAGCCCATATCGTACGGCATACTATAGCGCGCCGTTTTTCATCATTTTTGAGGATTTTAAAAAAATGACGAAATGACAAAAACGATGGGTTATAGCCCATGTTTTTTGAAATTTTGAAAAAAAAAGTTATCCTCGTTTCTCATCATTTTGGACCATGGGCTATAGCCCATATCGTACAGCATACTATAGCGCGCCGTTTTTCATCATTTTTGAGGATTTGAAAAAAATGACGAAATGACAAAAACGATGGTTTATAGCCCATGTTTTTTGAAATTTTGAAAAAAAAAGTTAGCCTCGTTTCTCATAATTTTGGACCATGGGCTATAGCCCATATCGTACGGCATACTATAGCGCGCCGTTTTTCATCATTTTTGAGGATTTTAAAAAAATGACGAAATGACAAAAACGATGGGTTATAGCCCATGTTTTTTGAAATTTTGAAAAAAAAAGTTATCCTCGTTTCTCATCATTTTGGACCATGGGCTATAGCCCATATCGTACGGCATACTATAGCGCGCCGTTTTTCATCATTTTTGAGGATTTGAAAAAAATGACGAAATGACAAAAACGATGGGTTATAGCCCATGTTTTTTGAAATTTTGAAAAAAAAAGTTAGCCTCGTTTCTCATCATTTTGGACCGTGGGCTATAGCCCATATCGTACGGCATACTATAGCGCGCCGTTTTTCATCATTTTTGAGGATTTGAAAAAAATGACGAAATGACAAAAACGATGGGTTATAGCCCATGTTTTTTGAAATTTTGAAAAAAAAAGTTAGCCTCGTTTCTCATCATTTTGGACCGTGGGCTATAGCCCATATCGTACGGCATACTATAGCGCGCCGTTTTTCATCATTTTTGAGGATTTGAAAAAAATGACGAAATGACAAAAACGATGGGTTATAGCCCATGTTTTTTGAAATTTTGAAAAAAAAAGTTAGCCTCGTTTCTCATCATTTTGGACCGTGGGCTATAGCCCATATCGTACGGCATACTATAGCGCGCCGTTTTTCAGCATTTTTGAGGATTTTAAAAAAATGACGAAATGACAAAAACGATGGGTTATAGCCCATGTTTTTTGAAATTTTGGAAAAAAAAGTTAGCCTCGTTTCTCATCATTTTGGACCGTGGGCTAGAGCCCATATCGTACGGCATACTATAGCGCGCCGTTTTTCATCATTTTTGAGGATTTGAAAAAAATGACGAAATGACAAAAACGATGGGTTATAGCCCATGTTTTTTGAAACTTTGAAAAAAAAAGTTAGCCTCGTTTCTCATCATTTTGGACCGTGGGCTATAGCCCATATCGTACGGCATACTATAGCGCGCCGTTTTTCATCATTTTTGAGGATTTGAAAAAAATGACGAAATGACAAAAACGATGGGTTATAGCCCATGTTTTTTGAAATTTTGAAAAAAAAAGTTAGCCTCGTTTCTCATCATTTTGGACCGTGGGCTATAGCCCATATCGTACGGCATACTATAGCGCGCCGTTTTTCATCATTTTTGAGGATTTGAAAAAAATGACGAAATGACAAAAACGATGGGTTATAGCCCATGTTTTTTGAAATTTTGAAAAAAAAAGTTAGCCTCGTTTCTCATCATTTTGGACCATGGGCTATAGCCCATATCGTACGGCATACTATAGCGCGCCGTTTTTCATCATTTTTGAGGATTTTAAAAAAATGACGAAATGACAAAAACGATGGGTTATAGCCCATGTTTTTTGAAATTTTGAAAAAAAAAGTTATCCTCGTTTCTCATCATTTTGGACCATGGGCTATAGCCCATATCGTACGGCATACTATAGCGCGCCGTTTTTCATCATTTTTGAGGATTTGAAAAAAATGACGAAATGACAAAAACGATGGGTTATAGCCCATGTTTTTTGAAATTTTGAAAAAAAAAGTTAGCCTCGTTTCTCATCATTTTGGACCGTGGGCTATAGCCCATATCGTACGGCATACTATAGCGCGCCGTTTTTCATCATTTTTGAGGATTTGAAAAAAATGACGAAATGACAAAAACGATGGGTTATAGCCCATGTTTTTTGAAATTTTGAAAAAAAAAGTTAGCCTCGTTTCTCATCATTTTGGACCGTGGGCTATAGCCCATATCGTACGGCATACTATAGCGCGCCGTTTTTCATCATTTTTGAGGATTTGAAAAAAATGACGAAATGACAAAAACGATGGGTTATAGCCCATGTTTTTTGAAATGTTGAAAAAAAAAGTTAGCCTCGTTTCTCATCATTTTGGACCGTGGGCTATAGCCCATATCGTACGGCATACTATAGCGCGCCGTTTTTCAGCATTTTTGAGGATTTTAAAAAAATGACGAAATGACAAAAACGATGGGTTATAGCCCATGTTTTTTTAAATTTTGAAAAAAAAAGTTAGCCTCGTTTCTCATCATTTTGGACCGTGGGCTAGAGCCCATATCGTACGGCATACTATAGCGCGCCGTTTTTCATCATTTTTGAGGATTTGAAAAAAATGACGAAATGACAAAAACGATGGGTTATAGCCCATGTTTTTTGAAATTTTGAAAAAAAAAGTTAGCCTCGTTTCTCATCATTTTGGACCGTGGGCTATAGCCCATATCGTACGGCATACTATAGCGCGCCGTTTTTCATCATTTTTGAGGATTTGAAAAAAATGACGAAATGACAAAAACGATGGGTTATAGCCCATGTTTTTTGAAATTTTGAAAAAAAAAGTTAGCCTCGTTTCTCATCATTTTGGACCGTGGGCTATAGCCCATATCGTACGGCATACTATAGCGCGCCGTTTTTCATCATTTTTGAGGATTTGAAAAAAATGACGAAATGACAAAAACGATGGGTTATAGCCCATGTTTTTTGAAATTTTGAAAAAAAAAGTTAGCCTCGTTTCTCATCATTTTGGACCGTGGGCTATAGCCCATATCGTACGGCATACTATAGCGCGCCGTTTTTCAGCATTTTTGAGGATTTAAAAAAAATGACGAAATGACAAAAACGATGGGTTATAGCCCATGTTTTTTTAAATTTTGAAAAAAAAAGTTAGCCTCGTTTCTCATCATTTTGGACCGTGGGCTAGAGCCCATATCGTACGGCATACTATAGCGCGCCGTTTTTCATCATTTTTGAGGATTTGAAAAAAATGACGAAATGACAAAAACGATTGGTTATAGCCCATGTTTTTTGAAATTTTGAAAAAAAAAGTTAGCCTCGTTTCTCATCATTTTGGACCGTGGGCTATAGCCCATATCGTACGGCATACTATAGCGCGCCGTTTTTCATCATTTTTGAGGATTTGAAAAAAATGACGAAATGACAAAAACGATGGGTTATAGCCCATGTTTTTTGAAATTTTGAAAAAAAAAGTTAGCCTCGTTTCTCATCATTTTGGACCGTGGGCTATAGCCCATATCGTACGGCATACTATAGCGCGCCGTTTTTCATCATTTTTGAGGATTTTTAAAAAATGACGAAATGACAAAAACGATGGGTTATAGCCCATGTTTTTTGAAATTTTGAAAAAAAAAGTTATCCTCGTTTCTCATCATTTTGGACCATGGGCTATAGCCCATATCGTACGGCATACTATAGCGCGCCGTTTTTCATCATTTTTGAGGATTTGAAAAAAATGACGAAATGACAAAAACGATGGGTTATAGCCCATGTTTTTTGAAATTTTGAAAAAAAAGAGTTAGCCTCGTTTCTCATCATTTTGGACCGTGGGCTATAGCCCATATCGTACGGCATACTATAGCGCGCCGTTTTTCATCATTTTTGAGGATTCGAAAAAAATGACGAAATGACAAAAACGATGGGTTATAGCCCATGTTTTTTGAAATTTTGAAAAAAAAAGTTAGCCTCGTTTCTCATCATTTTGGACCATGGGCTATAGCCCATATCGTACGGCATACTATAGCGCGCCATTTTTCATCATTTTTGAGGATTTGAAAAAAATGACGAAATGACAAAAACGATGGGTTATAGCCCATGTTTTTTGAAATTTTGAAAAAAAAAGTTAGCCTCGTTTCTCATCATTTTGGACCGTGGGCTATAGCCCATATCGTACGGCATACTATAGCGCGCCGTTTTTCATCATTTTTGAGGATTTGAAAAAAATGACGAAATGACAAAAACGATGGGTTATAGCCCATGTTTTTTGAAATTTTGAAAAAAAAGGTTAGCCTCGTTTCTCATCATTTTGGACCGTGGGCTATAGCCCATATCGTACGGCATACTATAGCGCGCCGTTTTTCATCATTTTTGAGGATTTGAAAAAAATGACGAAATGACAAAAACGATGGGTTATAGCCCATGTTTTTTGAAATTTTGAAAAAAAAAGTTAGCCTCGTTTCTCATCATTTTGGACCGTGGGCTATAGCCCATATCGTACGGCATACTATAGCGCGCCGTTTTTCAGCATTTTTGAGGATTTAAAAAAAATGACGAAATGACAAAAACGATGGGTTATAGCCCATGTTTTTTTAAATTTTGAAAAAAAAAGTTAGCCTCGTTTCTCATCATTTTGGACCGTGGGCTAGAGCCCATATCGTACGGCATACTATAGCGCGCCGTTTTTCATCATTTTTGAGGATTTGAAAAAAATGACGAAATGACAAAAACGATTGGTTATAGCCCATGTTTTTTGAAATTTTGAAAAAAAAAGTTAGCCTCGTTTCTCATCATTTTGGACCGTGGGCTATAGCCCATATCGTACGGCATACTATAGCGCGCCGTTTTTCATCATTTTTGAGGATTTGAAAAAAATGACGAAATGACAAAAACGATGGGTTATAGCCCATGTTTTTTGAAATTTTGAAAAAAAAAGTTAGCCTCGTTTCTCATCATTTTGGACCGTGGGCTATAGCCCATATCGTACGGCATACTATAGCGCGCCGTTTTTCATCATTTTTGAGGATTTTTAAAAAATGACGAAATGACAAAAACGATGGGTTATAGCCCATGTTTTTTGAAATTTTGAAAAAAAAAGTTATCCTCGTTTCTCATCATTTTGGACCATGGGCTATAGCCCATATCGTACGGCATACTATAGCGCGCCGTTTTTCATCATTTTTGAGGATTTGAAAAAAATGACGAAATGACAAAAACGATGGGTTATAGCCCATGTTTTTTGAAATTTTGAAAAAAAAGAGTTAGCCTCGTTTCTCATCATTTTGGACCGTGGGCTATAGCCCATATCGTACGGCATACTATAGCGCGCCGTTTTTCATCATTTTTGAGGATTCGAAAAAAATGACGAAATGACAAAAACGATGGGTTATAGCCCATGTTTTTTGAAATTTTGAAAAAAAAAGTTAGCCTCGTTTCTCATCATTTTGGACCATGGGCTATAGCCCATATCGTACGGCATACTATAGCGCGCCATTTTTCATCATTTTTGAGGATTTGAAAAAAATGACGAAATGACAAAAACGATGGGTTATAGCCCATGTTTTTTGAAATTTTGAAAAAAAAAGTTAGCCTCGTTTCTCATCATTTTGGACCGTGGGCTATAGCCCATATCGTACGGCATACTATAGCGCGCCGTTTTTCATCATTTTTGAGGATTTGAAAAAAATGACGAAATGACAAAAACTATGGGTTATAGCCCATGTTTTTTGAAATTTTGAAAAAAAAAGTTAGCCTCGTTTCTCATCATTTTGGACCGTGGGCTATAGCCCATATCGTACGGCATACTATAGCGCGCCGTTTTTCATCATTTTTGAGGATTTGAAAAAAATGACGAAATGACAAAAACGATGGGTTATAGCCCATGTTTTTTGAAATTTTGAAAAAAAAAGTTAGCCTCGTTTCTCATCATTTTGGACCGTGGGCTATAGCCCATATCGTACGGCATACTATAGCGCGCCGTTTTTCATCATTTTTGAGGATTTTAAAAAAATGACGAAATGACAAAAACGATGGGTTATAGCCCATGTTTTTTGAAATTTTGAAAAAAAAAGTTAGCCTCGTTTCTCATCATTTTGGACCATGGGCTAAAGCCCATATCGTACGGCATACTATAGCGCGCCGTTTTTCATGATTTTTGAGGATTTGAAAAAAAATGACGAAATGACAAAAACGATGGGTTATAGCCCAAGTTTTTTGAAATTTTGAAAAAAAAAGTTAGCCTCGTTTCTCATTATTTTGGACCGTGGGCTATAGCCCATATCGTACGGCATACTATAGCGCGCCGTTTTTCATCATTTTTGAGGATTTGAAAAAAATGACGAAATGACAAAAACGATGGGTTATAGCCCATGTTTTTTGAAATTTTGGAAAAAAAAGTTAGCCTCGTTTCTCATCATTTTGGACCATGGGCTATAGCCCATATCGTACGGCATACTATAGCGCGCCGTTTTTCATCATTTTTGAGGATTTGAAAAAAATGACGAAATGACAAAAACGATGGGTTATAGCCCATGTTTTTTGAAATTTTGAAAAAAAAAGTTAGCCTCGTTTCTCATCATTTTGGACCGTGGGCTATAGCCCATATCGTACGGCATACTATAGCGCGCCGTTTTTCATCATTTTTGAGGATTTGAAAAAAATGACGAAATGACAAAAACGATGGGTTATAGCCCATGTTTTTTGAAATTTTGAAAAAAAAAGTTAGCCTCGTTTCTCATCATTTTGGACCATGGGCTAAAGCCCATATCGTACGGCATACTATAGCGCGCCGTTTTTCATCATTTTTGAGGATTTGAAAAAAAATGACGAAATGACAAAAACGATGGGTTATAGCCCAAGTTTTTTGAAATTTTGAAAAAAAAAGTTAGCCTCGTTTCTCATTATTTTGGACCGTGGGCTATAGCCCATATCGTACGGCATACTATAGCGCGCCGTTTTTCATCATTTTTGAGGATTTGAAAAAAATGACGAAATGACAAAAACGATGGGTTATAGCCCATGTTTTTTGAAATTTTGGAAAAAAAAGTTAGCCTCGTTTCTCATCATTTTGGACCATGGGCTATAGCCCATATCGTACGGCATACTATAGCGCGCCGTTTTTCATCATTTTTGAGGATTTGAAAAAAATGACGAAATGACAAAAACGATGGGTTATAGCCCATGTTTTTTGAAATTTTGAAAAAAAAAGTTAGCCTCGTTTCTCATCATTTTGGACCGTGGGCTATAGCCCATATCGTACGGCATACTATAGCGCGCCGTTTTTCATCATTTTTGAGGATTTGAAAAAAATGACGAAATGACAAAAACGATGGGTTATAGCCCATGTTTTTTGAAATTTTGAAAAAAAAGAGTTAGCCTCGTTTCTCATCATTTTGGACCGTGGGCTATAGCCCATATCGTACGGCATACTATAGCGCGCCGTTTTTCATCATTTTTGAGGATTCGAAAAAAATGACGAAATGACAAAAACGATGGGTTATAGCCCATGTTTTTTGAAATTTTGAAAAAAAAAGTTAGCCTCGTTTCTCATCATTTTGGACCATGGGCTATAGCCCATATCGTACGGCATACTATAGCGCGCCATTTTTCATCATTTTTGAGGATTTGAAAAAAATGACGAAATGACAAAAACGATGGGTTATAGCCCATGTTTTTTGAAATTTTGAAAAAAAAAGTTAGCCTCGTTTCTCATCATTTTGGACCGTGGGCTATAGCCCATATCGTACGGCATACTATAGCGCGCCGTTTTTCATCATTTTTGAGGATTTGAAAAAAATGACGAAATGACAAAAACTATGGGTTATAGCCCATGTTTTTTGAAATTTTGAAAAAAAAAGTTAGCCTCGTTTCTCATCATTTTGGACCGTGGGCTATAGCCCATATCGTACGGCATACTATAGCGCGCCGTTTTTCATCATTTTTGAGGATTTGAAAAAAATGACGAAATGACAAAAACGATGGGTTATAGCCCATGTTTTTTGAAATTTTGAAAAAAAAAGTTAGCCTCGTTTCTCATCATTTTGGACCGTGGGCTATAGCCCATATCGTACGGCATACTATAGCGCGCCGTTTTTCATCATTTTTGAGGATTTTAAAAAAATGACGAAATGACAAAAACGATGGGTTATAGCCCATGTTTTTTGAAATTTTGAAAAAAAAAGTTAGCCTCGTTTCTCATCATTTTGGACCATGGGCTAAAGCCCATATCGTACGGCATACTATAGCGCGCCGTTTTTCATGATTTTTGAGGATTTGAAAAAAAATGACGAAATGACAAAAACGATGGGTTATAGCCCAAGTTTTTTGAAATTTTGAAAAAAAAAGTTAGCCTCGTTTCTCATTATTTTGGACCGTGGGCTATAGCCCATATCGTACGGCATACTATAGCGCGCCGTTTTTCATCATTTTTGAGGATTTGAAAAAAATGACGAAATGACAAAAACGATGGGTTATAGCCCATGTTTTTTGAAATTTTGGAAAAAAAAGTTAGCCTCGTTTCTCATCATTTTGGACCATGGGCTATAGCCCATATCGTACGGCATACTATAGCGCGCCGTTTTTCATCATTTTTGAGGATTTGAAAAAAATGACGAAATGACAAAAACGATGGGTTATAGCCCATGTTTTTTGAAATTTTGAAAAAAAAAGTTAGCCTCGTTTCTCATCATTTTGGACCGTGGGCTATAGCCCATATCGTACGGCATACTATAGCGCGCCGTTTTTCATCATTTTTGAGGATTTGAAAAAAATGACGAAATGACAAAAACGATGGGTTATAGCCCATGTTTTTTGAAATTTTGAAAAAAAAAGTTAGCCTCGTTTCTCATCATTTTGGACCATGGGCTAAAGCCCATATCGTACGGCATACTATAGCGCGCCGTTTTTCATCATTTTTGAGGATTTGAAAAAAAATGACGAAATGACAAAAACGATGGGTTATAGCCCAAGTTTTTTGAAATTTTGAAAAAAAAAGTTAGCCTCGTTTCTCATTATTTTGGACCGTGGGCTATAGCCCATATCGTACGGCATACTATAGCGCGCCGTTTTTCATCATTTTTGAGGATTTGAAAAAAATGACGAAATGACAAAAACGATGGGTTATAGCCCATGTTTTTTGAAATTTTGGAAAAAAAAGTTAGCCTCGTTTCTCATCATTTTGGACCATGGGCTATAGCCCATATCGTACGGCATACTATAGCGCGCCGTTTTTCATCATTTTTGAGGATTTGAAAAAAATGACGAAATGACAAAAACGATGGGTTATAGCCCATGTTTTTTGAAATTTTGAAAAAAAAAGTTAGCCTCGTTTCTCATCATTTTGGACCGTGGGCTATAGCCCATATCGTACGGCATACTATAGCGCGCCGTTTTTCATCATTTTTGAGGATTTGAAAAAAATGACGAAATGACAAAAACGATGGGTTATAGCCCATGTTTTTTGAAATTTTGAAAAAAAAAGTTAGCCTCGTTTCTCATAATTTTGGACCATGGGCTATAGCCCATATCGTACGGCATACTATAGCGCGCCGTTTTTCATCATTTTTGAGGATTTGAAAAAAATGACGAAATGACAAAAACGATGGGTTATAGCCCATGTTTTTTGAAATTTTGAAAAAAAAAGTTAGCCTCGTTTCTCATCATTTTGGACCGTGGGCTATAGCCCATATCGTACGGCATACTATAGCGCGCCGTTTTTCATCATTTTTGAGGATTTGAAAAAAATGACGAAATGACAAAAACGATGGGTTATAGCCCATGTTTTTTGAAATTTTGAAAAAAAAAGTTAGCCTCGTTTCTCATCATTTTGGACCGTGGGCTATAGCCCATATCGTACGGCATACTATAGCGCGCCGTTTTTCAGCATTTTTGAGGATTTGAAAAAAATGACGAAATGACAAAAACGATGGGTTATAGCCCATGTTTTTTGAAATTTTGAAAAAAAAAGTTAGCCTCGTTTCTCATAATTTTGGACCATGGGCTATAGCCCATATCGTACGGCATACTATAGCGCGCCGTTTTTCATCATTTTTGAGGATTTGAAAAAAATGACGAAATGACAAAAACGATGGGTTATAGCCCATGTTTTTTGAAATTTTGAAAAAAAAAGTTAGCCTCGTTTCTCATAATTTTGGACCATGGGCTATAGCCCATATCGTACGGCATACTATAGCGCGCCGTTTTTCATCATTTTTGAGGATTTGAAAAAAATGACGAAATTACAAAAACGATGGGTTATAGCCCATGTTTTTTGAAATTTTGAAAAAAAAAGTTAGCTTCGTTTCTCATCATTTTGGACCATGGGCTATAGCCCATATCGTACGGCATACTATAGCGCGCCGTTTTTCATCATTTTTGAGGATTTTAAAAAAATGACGAAATGACAAAAACGATGGGTTATAGCCCATGTTTTTTGAAATTGTTAAAAAAAAAGTTAGCCTCGTTTCTCATCATTTTGGACCATGGGCTATAGCCCATATCGTACGGCAAACTATAGCGCGCCGTTTTTCATCATTTTTGAGGATTTGAAAAAAATGACGAAATGACAAAAACGATGGGTTATAGCCCATGTTTTTTGAAATTTTGAAAAAAAAAGTTAGCCTCGTTTCTCATCATTTTGGACCGTGGGCTATAGCCCATATCGTACGGCATACTATAGCGCGCCGTTTTTCATCATTTTTGAGGATTTGAAAAAAATGACGAAATGACAAAAACGATGGGTTATAGCCCATGTTTTTTGAAATTTTGAAAAAAAAAGTTAGCCTCGTTTCTCATCATTTTGGACCGTGGGCTATAGCCCATATCGTACAGCATACTATAGCGCGCAGTTTTTCATCATTTTTGAGGATTTGAAAAAAATGACGAAATGACAAAAACGATGGGTTATAGCCCATGTTTTTTGAAATTTTGAAAAAAAAAGTTAGCCTCGTTTCTCATCATTTTGGACCGTGGGCTATAGCCCATATCGTACGGCATACTATAGCGCGCCGTTTTTCATCATTTTTGAGGATTTGAAAAAAATGACGAAATGACAAAAACGATGGGTTATAGCCCATGTTTTTTGAAATTTTGAAAAAAAAAGTTAGCCTCGTTTCTCATCATTTTGGACCGTGGGCTATAGCCCATATCGTACGGCATACTATAGCGCGCCGTTTTTCAGCATTTTTGAGGATTTGAAAAAAATGACGAAATGACAAAAACGATGGGTTATAGCCCATGTTTTTTGAAATTTTGAAAAAAAAAGTTAGCCTCGTTTCTCATAATTTTGGACCATGGGCTATAGCCCATATCGTACGGCATACTATAGCGCGCCGTTTTTCATCATTTTTGAGGATTTGAAAAAAATGACGAAATGACAAAAACGATGGGTTATAGCCCATGTTTTTTGAAATTTTGAAAAAAAAAGTTAGCCTCGTTTCTCATAATTTTGGACCATGGGCTATAGCCCATATCGTACGGCATACTATAGCGCGCCGTTTTTCATCATTTTTGAGGATTTGAAAAAAATGACGAAATTACAAAAACGATGGGTTATAGCCCATGTTTTTTGAAATTTTGAAAAAAAAAGTTAGCTTCGTTTCTCATCATTTTGGACCATGGGCTATAGCCCATATCGTACGGCATACTATAGCGCGCCGTTTTTCATCATTTTTGAGGATTTTAAAAAAATGACGAAATGACAAAAACGATGGGTTATAGCCCATGTTTTTTGAAATTGTTAAAAAAAAAGTTAGCCTCGTTTCTCATCATTTTGGACCATGGGCTATAGCCCATATCGTACGGCAAACTATAGCGCGCCGTTTTTCATCATTTTTGAGGATTTGAAAAAAATGACGAAATGACAAAAACGATGGGTTATAGCCCATGTTTTTTGAAATTTTGAAAAAAAAAGTTAGCCTCGTTTCTCATCATTTTGGACCGTGGGCTATAGCCCATATCGTACGGCATACTATAGCGCGCCGTTTTTCATCATTTTTGAGGATTTGAAAAAAATGACGAAATGACAAAAACGATGGGTTATAGCCCATGTTTTTTGAAATTTTGAAAAAAAAAGTTAGCCTCGTTTCTCATCATTTTGGACCGTGGGCTATAGCCCATATCGTACAGCATACTATAGCGCGCAGTTTTTCATCATTTTTGAGGATTTGAAAAAAATGACGAAATGACAAAAACGATGGGTTATAGCCCATGTTTTTTGAAATTTTGAAAAAAAAAGTTAGCCTCGTTTCTCATAATTTTGGACCATGGGCTATAGCCCATATCGTACGGCATACTATAGCGCGCCGTTTTTCATCATTTTTGAGGATTTGAAAAAAATGACGAAATGACAAAAACGATGGGTTATAGCCCATGTTTTTTGAAATTTTGAAAAAAAAAGTTAGCCTCGTTTCTCATAATTTTGGACCATGGGCTATAGCCCATATCGTACGGCATACTATAGCGCGCCGTTTTTCATCATTTTTGAGGATTTGAAAAAAATGACGAAATTACAAAAACGATGGGTTATAGCCCATGTTTTTTGAAATTTTGAAAAAAAAAGTTAGCTTCGTTTCTCATCATTTTGGACCATGGGCTATAGCCCATATCGTACGGCATACTATAGCGCGCCGTTTTTCATCATTTTTGAGGATTTTTAAAAAATGACGAAATGACAAAAACGATGGGTTATAGCCCATGTTTTTTGAAATTGTTAAAAAAAAAGTTAGCCTCGTTTCTCATCATTTTGGACCATGGGCTATAGCCCATATCGTACGGCAAACTATAGCGCGCCGTTTTTCATCATTTTTGAGGATTTGAAAAAAATGACGAAATGACAAAAACGATGGGTTATAGCCCATGTTTTTTGAAATTTTGAAAAAAAAAGTTAGCCTCGTTTCTCATCATTTTGGACCGTGGGCTATAGCCCATATCGTACGGCATACTATAGCGCGCCGTTTTTCATCATTTTTGAGGATTTGAAAAAAATGACGAAATGACAAAAACGATGGGTTATAGCCCATGTTTTTTGAAATTTTGAAAAAAAAAGTTAGCCTCGTTTCTCATCATTTTGGACCGTGGGCTATAGCCCATATCGTACAGCATACTATAGCGCGCAGTTTTTCATCATTTTTGAGGATTTGAAAAAAATGACGAAATGACAAAAACGATGGGTTATAGCCCATGTTTTTTGAAATTTTGAAAAAAAAAGTTATCCTCGTTTCTCATCATTTTGGACCATGGGCTATAGCCCATATCGTACGGCATACTATAGCGCGCCGTTTTTCATCATTTTTGAGGATTTTAAAAAAATGACGAAATGACAAAAACGATGGGTTATAGCCCATGTTTTTTGAAATTTTGGAAAAAAAAGTTAGCCTCGTTTCTCATCATTTTGGACCATGGGCTAAAGCCCATATCGTACGGCATACTATAGCGCTTCGTTTTTCATCATTTTTGAGGATTTGAAAAAAATGACGAAATGACAAAAACGATGGGTTATAGCCCAAGTTTTTTGAAATTTTGAAAAAAAAAGTTAGCCTCGTTTCTCATTATTTTGGACCGTGGGCTATAGCCCATATCGTACGGCATACTATAGCGCGCCGTTTTTCATCATTTTTGAGGATTTGAAAAAAATGACGAAATGACAAAAACGATGGGTTATAGCCCATGTTTTTTGAAATTTTGAAAAAAAAAGTTAGCCTCGTTTCTCATCATTTTGGACCCTGGGCTATAGCCCATATCGTACGGCATACTATAGCGCGCCGTTTTTCATCATTTTTGAGGATTTTAAAAAAATGACGAAATGACAAAAACGATGGGTTATAGCCCATGTTTTTTGAAATTTTGAAAAAAAAAGTTAGCCTCGTTTCTCATAATTTTGGACCATGGGCTATAGCCCATATCGTACGGCATACTATAGCGCGCCGTTTTTCATCATTTTTGAGGATTTGAAAAAAATGACGAAATGACAAAAACGATGGGTTATAGCCCATGTTTTTTGAAATTTTGAAAAATAAAGTTAGCCTCGTTTCTCATCATTTTGGACCATGGGCTATAGCCCATATCGTACGGCATACTATAGCGCGCCGTTTTTCATCATTTTTGAGGATTTGAAAAAAATGACGAAATGACAAAAACGATGGGTTATAGCCCATGTTTTTTGAAATTTTGAAAAAAAAAGTTAGCCTCGTTTCTCATCATTTTGGACCATGGGCTATAGCCCATATCGTACGGCATACTATAGCGCGCCGTTTTTCATCATTTTTGAGGATTTGAAAAAAATGACGAAATGACAAAAACGATGGGTTATAGCCCATGTTTTTTGAAATTTTGAAAAAAAAAGTTAGCCTCGTTTCTCATCATTTTGGACCGTGGGCTATAGCCCATATCTTACGGCATACTATAGCGCGCCGTTTTTCATCATTTTTGAGGATTTGAAAAAAATGACGAAATGACAAAAACGATGGGTTATAGCCCATGTTTTTTGAAATTTTGAAAAAAGAAGTTAGCCTCGTTTCTCATCATTTTGGACCGTGGGCTATAGCCCATATCGTACGGCATACTATAGCGCGCCGTTTTTCATCATTTTTGAGGATTTGAAAAAAATGACGAAATGACAAAAACGATGGGTTATAGCCCATGTTTTTTGAAATTTTGAAAAAAAAAGTTAGCCTCGTTTCTCATCATTTTGGACCATGGGCTATAGCCCATATCGTACGGCATACTATAGCGCGCCGTTTTTCATCATTTTTGAGGATTTGAAAAAAATGACGAAATGACAAAAACGATGGGTTATAGCCCATGTTTTTTGAAATTTTGAAAAAAAAAGTTAGCCTCGTTTCTCATCATTTTGGACCATGGGCTATAGCCCATATCGTACGGCATACTATAGCGCGCCGTTTTTCATCATTTTTGAGGATTTGAAAAAAATGACGAAATGACAAAAACGATGGGTTATAGCCCATGTTTTTTGAAATTTTGAAAAAAAAAGTTAGCCTCGTTTCTCATCATTTTGGACCGTGGGCTATAGCCCATATCGTACGGCATACTATAGCGCGCCGTTTTTCATCATTTTTGAGGATTTGAAAAAAATGACGAAATGACAAAAACGATGGGTTATAGCCCATGTTTTTTGAAATTTTGAAAAAAGAAGTTAGCCTCGTTTCTCATCATTTTGGACCGTGGGCTATAGCCCATATCGTACGGCATACTATAGCGCGCCGTTTTTCATCATTTTTGAGGATTTGAAAAAAATGACGAAATGACAAAAACGATGGGTTATAGCCCATGTTTTTTGAAATTTTGAAAAAAAAAGTTATCCTCGTTTCTCATCATTTTGGACCATGGGCTATAGCCCATATCGTACGGCATACTATAGCGCGCCGTTTTTCATCATTTTTGAGGATTTGAAAAAAATGACGAAATGACAAAAACGATGGGTTATAGCCCATGTTTTTTGAAATTTTGAAAAAAAAAGTTAGCCTCGTTTCTTATCATTTTGGACCATGGGCTATAGCCCATATCGTACGGCATACTATAGCGCGCCGTTTTTCATCATTTTTGAGGATTTGAAAAAAATGACGAAATGACAAAAACGATGGGTTATAGCCCTTGTTTTTTGAAATTTTGAAAAAAAGAAGTTAGCCTCGTTTCTCATCATTTTGGACCGTGGGCTATAGCCCATATCGTACGGCATACTATAGCGCGCCGTTTTTCATCATTTTTGAGGATTTTAAAAAAATGACGAAATGACAAAAACGATGGGTTATAGCCCATGTTTTTTGAAATTTTGAAAAAAAAAGTTATCCTCGTTTCTCATAATTTTGGACCATGGGCTATAGCCCATATCGTACGGCATACTATAGCGCGCCGTTTTTCATCATTTTTGAGGATTTGAAAAAAATGACGAAATGACAAAAACGATGGGTTATAGCCCATGTTTTTTGAAATTTTGAAAAAAAAGAGTTAGCCTCGTTTCTCATCATTTTGGACCGTGGGCTATAGCCCATATCGTACGGCATACTATAGCGCGCCGTTTTTCATCATTTTTGAGGATTTGAAAAAAATGACGAAATGACAAAAACGATGGGTTATAGCCCATGTTTTTTGAAATTTTGAAAAAAAAAGTTAGCCTCGTTTCTTATCATTTTGGACCATGGGCTATAGCCCATATCGTACGGCATACTATAGCGCGCCGTTTTTCATCATTTTTGAGGATTTGAAAAAAATGACGAAATGACAAAAACGATGGGTTATAGCCCATGTTTTTTGAAATTTTGAAAAAAAAGAGTTAGCCTCGTTTCTCATCATTTTGGACCGTGGGCTATAGCCCATATCGTACGGCATACTATAGCGCGCCGTTTTTCATCATTTTTGAGGATTTTAAAAAAATGACGAAATGACAAAAACGATGGGTTATAGCCCATGTTTTTTGAAATTTTGAAAAAAAAAGTTATCCTCGTTTCTCATAATTTTGGACCATGGGCTATAGCCCATATCGTACGGCATACTATAGCGCGCCGTTTTTCATCATTTTTGAGGATTTGAAAAAAATGACGAAATGACAAAAACGATGGGTTATAGCCCATGTTTTTTGAAATTTTGAAAAAAAAGAGTTAGCCTCGTTTCTCATCATTTTGGACCGTGGGCTATAGCCCATATCGTACGGCATACTATAGCGCGCCGTTTTTCATCATTTTTGAGGATTTGAAAAAAATGACGAAATGACAAAAACGATGGGTTATAGCCCATGTTTTTTGAAATTTTGAAAAAAAAAGTTAGCCTCGTTTCTCATCATTTTGGACCATGGGCTATAGCCCATATCGTAGGGCATACTATAGCGCGCCATTTTTCATCATTTTTGAGGATTTGAAAAAAATGACGAAATGACAAAAACGATGGGTTATAGCCCATGTTTTTCAAAATTTTGAAAAAAAAAGTTAGCCTCGTTTCTCATCATTTTGGACCATGGGCTATAGCCCATATCGTACGGCATACTATAGCGCGCCGTTTTTCATCATTTTTGAGGATTTGAAAAAAATGACGAAATGACAAAAACGATGGGTTATAGCACATGTTTTTTGAAATTTAGAAAAAAAAAGTTAGCCTCGTTTCTCATCATTTTGGACCATGGGCTATAGCCCATATCGTACGGCATACTATAGCGCGCCGTTTTTCATAATTTTTGAGGATTTGAAAAAAATGACGAAATGACAAAAACGATGGGTTATAGCCCATGTTTTTTGAAATTTTGAAAAAAAAAGTTAGCCTCGTTTCTCATTATTTTGGACCGTGGGCTATAGCCCATATCGTACGGCATACTATAGCGCGCCGTTTTTCATCATTTTTGAGGATTTGAAAAAAATGACGAAATGACAAAAACGATGGGTTATAGCCCATGTTTTTTGAAATTAAAAAAAAAAGAGTTAGCCTCGTTTCTCATCATTTTGGACCGTGGGCTATAGCCCATATCGTACGGCATACTATAGCGCGCCGTTTTTCATCATTTTTGAGGATTTGAAAAAAATGACGAAATGACAAAAACGATGGGTTATAGCCCATGTTTTTTGAAATTTTGAAAAAAAAGAGTTAGCCTCGTTTCTCATCATTTTGGACCGTGGGCTATAGCCCATATCGTACGGCATACTATAGCGCGCCGTTTTTCATCATTTTTGAGGATTCGAAAAAAATGACGAAATGACAAAAACGATGGGTTATAGCCCATGTTTTTTGAAATTTTGAAAAAAAAAGTTAGCCTCGTTTCTCATCATTTTGGACCATGGGCTATAGCCCATATCGTACGGCATACTATAGCGCGCCATTTTTCATCATTTTTGAGGATTTGAAAAAAATGACGAAATGACAAAAACGATGGGTTATAGCCCATGTTTTTTGAAATTTTGAAAAAAAAAGTTAGCCTCGTTTCTCATCATTTTGGACCATGGGCTATAGCCCATATCGTACGGCATACTATAGCGCACCGTTTTTCATCATTTTTGAGGATTTTAAAAAAATGACGAAATGACAAAAACGATGGGTTATAGCCCATGTTTTTCGAAATTTTGAAAAAAAAAGTTAGCCTCGTTTCTCATCATTTTGGACCATGGGCTATAGCCCATATCGTACGGCATACTATAGCGCGCCGTTTTTCATCATTTTTGAGGATTTGAAAAAAATGACGAAATGACAAAAACGATGGGTTATAGCACATGTTTTTTGAAATTTAGAAAAAAAAAGTTAGCCTCGTTTCTCATCATTTTGGACCATGGGCTATAGCCCATATCGTACGGCATACTATAGCGCGCCGTTTTTCATCATTTTTGAGGATTTGAAAAAAATGACGAAATGACAAAAACGATGGGTTATAGCCCATGTTTTTTGAAATTTTGAAAAAAAAAGTTAGCCTCGTTTCTCATTATTTTGGACCGTGGGCTATAGCCCATATCGTACGGCATACTATAGCGCGCCGTTTTTCATCATTTTTGAGGATTTGAAAAAAATGACGAAATGACAAAAACGATGGGTTATAGCCCATGTTTTTTGAAATTTTGAAAAAAAAGAGTTAGCCTCGTTTCTCATCATTTTGGACCGTGGGCTATAGCCCATATCGTACGGCATACTATAGCGCGCCGTTTTTCATCATTTTTGAGGATTTGAAAAAAATGACGAAATGACAAAAACGATGGGTTATAGCCCATGTTTTTTGAAATTTTGAAAAAAAAGAGTTAGCCTCGTTTCTCATCATTTTGGACCGTGGGCTATAGCCCATATCGTACGGCATACTATAGCGCGCCGTTTTTCATCATTTTTGAGGATTTGAAAAAAATGACGAAATGACAAAAACGATGGGTTATAGCCCATGTTTTTTGAAATTTTGAAAAAAAAAGTTAGCCTCGTTTCTTATCATTTTGGACCATGGGCTATAGCCCATATCGTACGGCATACTATAGCGCGCCGTTTTTCATCATTTTTGAGGATTTGAAAAAAATGACGAAATGACGAAAACGATGGGTTATAGCCCTTGTTTTTTGAAATTTTGAAAAAAAGAAGTTAGCCTCGTTTCTCATCATTTTGGACCGTGGGCTATAGCCCATATCGTACGGCATACTATAGCGCGCCGTTTTTCATCATTTTTGAGGATTTTAAAAAAATGACGAAATGACAAAAACGATGGGTTATAGCCCATGTTTTTTGAAATTTTGAAAAAAAAAGTTATCCTCGTTTCTCATAATTTTGGACCATGGGCTATAGCCCATATCGTACGGCATACTATAGCGCGCCGTTTTTCATCATTTTTGAGGATTTGAAAAAAATGACGAAATGACAAAAACGATGGGTTATAGCCCATGTTTTTTGAAATTTTGAAAAAAAAAAGTTAGCCTCGTTTCTCATCATTTTGGACCATGGGCTATAGCCCATATCGTACGGCATACTATAGCGCGCCATTTTTCATCATTTTTGAGGATTTGAAAAAAATGACGAAATGACAAAAACGATGGGTTATAGCCCATGTTTTTTGAAATTTTGAAAAAAAAAGTTAGCCTCGTTTCTCATCATTTTGGACCATGGGCTATAGCCCATATCGTACGGCATACTATAGCGCACCGTTTTTCATCATTTTTGAGGATTTTAAAAAAATGACGAAATGACAAAAACGATGGGTTATAGCCCATGTTTTTCAAAATTTTGAAAAAAAAAGTTAGCCTCGTTTCTCATCATTTTGGACCATGGGCTATAGCCCATATCGTACGGCATACTATAGCGCGCCGTTTTTCATCATTTTTGAGGATTTGAAAAAAATGACGAAATGACAAAAACGATGGGTTATAGCACATGTTTTTTGAAATTTAGAAAAAAAAAGTTAGCCTCGTTTCTCATCATTTTGGACCATGGGCTATAGCCCATATCGTACGGCATACTATAGCGCGCCGTTTTTCATCATTTTTGAGGATTTGAAAAAAATGACGAAATGACAAAAACGATGGGTTATAGCCCATGTTTTTTGAAATTTTGAAAAAAAAAGTTAGCCTCGTTTCTCATTATTTTGGACCGTGGGCTATAGCCCATATCGTACGGCATACTATAGCGCGCCGTTTTTCATCATTTTTGAGGATTTGAAAAAAATGACGAAATGACAAAAACGATGGGTTATAGCCCATGTTTTTTGAAATTTTGAAAAAAAAGAGTTAGCCTCGTTTCTCATCATTTTGGACCGTGGGCTATAGCCCATATCGTACGGCATACTATAGCACGCCGTTTTTCATCATTTTTGAGGATTTGAAAAAAATGACGAAATGACAAAAACGATGGGTTATAGCCCATGTTTTTTGAAATTTTGAAAAAAAAAGTTAGCCTCGTTTCTCATCATTTTGGACCGTGGGCTATAGCCCATATCGTACGGCATACTATAGCGCGCCATTTTTCATCATTTTTGAGGATTTGAAAAAAATGACGAAATGACAAAAACGATGGGTTATAGCCCATGTTTTTTGAAATTTTGAAAAAAAAAGTTAGCCTCGTTTCTCATCATTTTGGACCGTGGGCTATAGCCCATATCGTACGGCATACTATAGCGCGCCGTTTTTCATCTTTTTTGAGGATTTGAAAAAAATTACGAAATGACAAAAACGATGGGTTATAGCCCATGTTTTTTGAAATTTTGAAAAAAAAAGTTAGCCTCGTTTCTCATCATTTTGGACCGTGGGCTATAGCCCATATCGTACGGCATACTATAGCGCGCCGTTTTTCATCATTTTTGAGGATTTGAAAAAAATGACGAAATGACAAAAACGATGGGTTATAGCCCATGTTTTTTGAAATTTTGAAAAAAAAAGTTAGCCTCGTTTCTCATCATTTTGGACCATGGGCTATAGCCCATATCGTACGGCATACTATAGCGCGCCATTTTTCATCATTTTTGAGGATTTGAAAAAAATGACGAAATGACAAAAACGATGGGTTATAGCCCATGTTTTTTGAAATTTTGAAAAAAAAAGTTAGCCTCGTTTCTCATCATTTTGGACCATGGGCTATAGCCCATATCGTACGGCATACTATAGCGCACCGTTTTTCATCATTTTTGAGGATTTTAAAAAAATGACGAAATGACAAAAACGATGGGTTATAGCCCATGTTTTTCAAAATTTTGAAAAAAAAAGTTAGCCTCGTTTCTCATCATTTTGGACCATGGGCTATAGCCCATATCGTACGGCATACTATAGCGCGCCGTTTTTCATCATTTTTGAGGATTTGAAAAAAATGACGAAATGACAAAAACGATGGGTTATAGCACATGTTTTTTGAAATTTAGAAAAAAAAAGTTAGCCTCGTTTCTCATCATTTTGGACCATGGGCTATAGCCCATATCGTACGGCATACTATAGCGCGCCGTTTTTCATCATTTTTGAGGATTTGAAAAAAATGACGAAATGACAAAAACGATGGGTTATAGCCCATGTTTTTTGAAATTTTGAAAAAAAAAGTTAGCCTCGTTTCTCATTATTTTGGACCGTGGGCTATAGCCCATATCGTACGGCATACTATAGCGCGCCGTTTTTCATCATTTTTGAGGATTTGAAAAAAATGACGAAATGACAAAAACGATGGGTTATAGCCCATGTTTTTTGAAATTTTGAAAAAAAAGAGTTAGCCTCGTTTCTCATCATTTTGGACCGTGGGCTATAGCCCATATCGTACGGCATACTATAGCGCGCCGTTTTTCATCATTTTTGAGGATTTGAAAAAAATGACGAAATGACAAAAACGATGGGTTATAGCCCATGTTTTTTGAAATTTTGAAAAAAAAAGTTAGCCTCGTTTCTCATCATTTTGGACCGTGGGCTATAGCCCATATCGTACGGCATACTATAGCGCGCCATTTTTCATCATTTTTGAGGATTTGAAAAAAATGACGAAATGACAAAAACGATGGGTTATAGCCCATGTTTTTTGAAATTTTGAAAAAAAAAGTTAGCCTCGTTTCTCATCATTTTGGACCGTGGGCTATAGCCCATATCGTACGGCATACTATAGCGCGCCGTTTTTCATCTTTTTTGAGGATTTGAAAAAAATTACGAAATGACAAAAACGATGGGTTATAGCCCATGTTTTTTGAAATTTTGAAAAAAAAAGTTAGCCTCGTTTCTCATCATTTTGGACCGTGGGCTATAGCCCATATCGTACGGCATACTATAGCGCGCCGTTTTTCATCATTTTTGAGGATTTGAAAAAAATGACGAAATGACAAAAACGATGGGTTATAGCCCATGTTTTTTGAAATTTTGAAAAAAAAAAGTTAGCCTCGTTTCTCATCATTTTGGACCATGGGCTATAGCCCATATCGTACGGCATACTATAGCGCGCCATTTTTCATCATTTTTGAGGATTTGAAAAAAATGACGAAATGACAAAAACGATGGGTTATAGCCCATGTTTTTTGAAATTTTGAAAAAAAAAGTTAGCCTCGTTTCTCATCATTTTGGACCATGGGCTAAAGCCCATATCGTACGGCATACTATAGCGCTTCGTTTTTCATCATTTTTGAGGATTTGAAAAAAATGACGAAATGACAAAAACGATGGGTTATAGCCCAAGTTTTTTGAAATTTTGAAAAAAAAAGTTAGCCTCGTTTCTCATTATTTTGGACCGTGGGCTATAGCCCATATCGTACGGCATACTATAGCGCGCCGTTTTTCATCATTTTTGAGGATTTGAAAAAAATGACGAAATGACAAAAACGATGGGTTATAGCCCATGTTTTTTGAAATGTTGAAAAAAAAAGTTAGCCTCGTTTCTCATCATTTTGGACCGTGGGCTATAGCCCATATCGTACGGCATACTATAGCGCGCCGTTTTTCATCATTTTTGAGGATTTGAAAAAAATGACGAAATGACAAAAACGATGGGTTATAGCCCATGTTTTTTGAAATTTTGGAAAAAAAAGTTAGCCTCGTTTCTCATCATTTTGGACCGTGGGCTATAGCCCATATCGTACGGCATACTATAGCGCGCCGTTTTTCATCATTTTTGAGGATTTGAAAAAAATGACGAAATGACAAAAACGATGGGTTATAGCCCATGTTTTTTGAAATTTTGAAAAAAAAAGTTAGCCTCGTTTCTCATCATTTTGGACCGTGGGCTATAGCCCATATCGTACGGCATACTATAGCGCGCCGTTTTTCATCATTTTTGAGGATTTGAAAAAAATGACGAAATGACAAAAACGATGGGTTATAGCCCATGTTTTTTGAAATTTTGAAAAAAAAAGTTAGCCTCGTTTCTCATCATTTTGGACCGTGGGCTATAGCCCATATCGTACGGCATACTATAGCGCGCCATTTTTCATCATTTTTGAGGATTTGAAAAAAATGACGAAATGACAAAAACGATGGGTTATAGCCCATGTTTTTTGAAATTTTGAAAAAAAAAGTTAGCCTCGTTTCTCATCATTTTGGACCGTGGGCTATAGCCCATATCGTACGGCATACTATAGCGCGCCGTTTTTCATCATTTTTGAGGATTTGAAAAAAATGACAAAATGACAAAAACGATGGGTTATAGCCCATGTTTTTTGAAATTTTGAAAAAAAAAAGTTAGCCTCGTTTCTCATCATTTTGGACCATGGGCTATAGCCCATATCGTACGGCATACTATAGCGCGCCATTTTTCATCATTTTTGAGGATTTGAAAAAAATGACGAAATGACAAAAACGATGGGTTATAGCCCATGTTTTTTGAAATTTTGAAAAAAAAAGTTAGCCTCGTTTCTCATCATTTTGGACCATGGGCTAAAGCCCATATCGTACGGCATACTATAGCGCTTCGTTTTTCATCATTTTTGAGGATTTGAAAAAAATGACGAAATGACAAAAACGATGGGTTATAGCCCAAGTTTTTTGAAATTTTGAAAAAAAAAGTTAGCCTCGTTTCTCATTATTTTGGACCGTGGGCTATAGCCCATATCGTACGGCATACTATAGCGCGCCGTTTTTCATCATTTTTGAGGATTTGAAAAAAATGACGAAATGACAAAAACGATGGGTTATAGCCCATGTTTTTTGAAATGTTGAAAAAAAAAGTTAGCCTCGTTTCTCATCATTTTGGACCGTGGGCTATAGCCCATATCGTACGGCATACTATAGCGCGCCGTTTTTCATCATTTTTGAGGATTTGAAAAAAATGACGAAATGACAAAAACGATGGGTTATAGCCCATGTTTTTTGAAATTTTGAAAAAAAAAGTTAGCCTCGTTTCTCATCATTTTGGACCGTGGGCTATAGCCCATATCGTACGGCATACTATAGCGCGCCGTTTTTCATCATTTTTGAGGATTTGAAAAAAATGACGAAATGACAAAAACGATGGGTTATAGCCCATGTTTTTTGAAATTTTGAAAAAAAAAAAGTTAGCCTCGTTTCTCATCATTTTGGACCGTGGGCTATAGCCCATATCGTACGGCATACTATAGCGCGCCGTTTTTCATCATTTTTGAGGATTTTAAAAAAATGACGAAATGACAAAAACGATGGGTTATAGCCCATGTTTTTTGAAATTTTGAAAAAAAAAGTTAGCCTCGTTTCTCATAATTTTGGACCATGGGCTATAGCCCATATCGTACGGCATACTATAGCGCGCCGTTTTTCATCATTTTTGAGGATTTGAAAAAAATGACGAAATGACAAAAACGATGGGTTATAGCCCATGTTTTTTGAAATGTTGAAAAAAAAAGTTAGCCTCGTTTCTCATCATTTTGGACCGTGGGCTATAGCCCATATCGTACGGCATACTATAGCGCGCCGTTTTTCATCATTTTTGAGGATTTGAAAAAAATGACGAAATGACAAAAACGATGGGTTATAGCCCATGTTTTTTGAAATTTTGAAAAAAAAAGTTAGCCTCGTTTCTCATCATTTTGGACCGTGGGCTATAGCCCATATCGTACGGCATACTATAGCGCGCCGTTTTTCATCATTTTCGAGGATTTGAAAAAAATGACGAAATGACAAAAACGATGGGTTATAGCCCATGTTTTTTGAAATTTTGAAAAAAAAAAAGTTAGCCTCGTTTCTCATCATTTTGGACCGTGGGCTATAGCCCATATCGTACGGCATACTATAGCGCGCCGTTTTTCATCATTTTTGAGGATTTTAAAAAAATGACGAAATGACAAAAACGATGGGTTATAGCCCATGTTTTTTGAAATTTTGAAAAAAAAAGTTAGCCTCGTTTCTCATAATTTTGGACCATGGGCTATAGCCCATATCGTACGGCATACTATAGCGCGCCGTTTTTCATCATTTTTGAGGATTTGAAAAAAATGACGAAATGACAAAAACCATGGGTTATAGCCCATGTTTTTTGAAATTTTGAAAAAAAAAGTTATCCTCGTTTCTCATCATTTTGGACCATGGGCTATAGCCCATATCGTACGGCATACTATAGCGCGCCGTTTTTCATCATTTTTGAGGATTTGAAAAAAATGACGAAATGACAAAAACGATGGGTTATAGCCCATGTTTTTTGAAATTTTGAAAAAAAAAGTTAGCCTCGTTTCTCATTATTTTGGACCGTGGGCTATAGCCCATATCGTACGGCATACTATAGCGCGCCGTTTTTCATCATTTTTGAGGATTTGAAAAAAATGACGAAATGACAAAAACGATGGGTTATAGCCCATGTTTTTTGAAATTTTGAAAAAAAAGAGTTAGCCTCGTTTCTCATCATTTTGGACCGTGGGCTATAGCCCATATCGTACGGCATACTATAGCGCGCCGTTTTTCATCATTTTTGAGGATTTGAAAAAAATGACGAAATGACAAAAACGATGGGTTATAGCCCATGTTTTTTGAAATTTTGAAAAAAAAAGTTAGCCTCGTTTCTCATCATTTTGGACCGTGGGCTATAGCCCATATCGTACGGCATACTATAGCGCGCCATTTTTCATCATTTTTGAGGATTTGAAAAAAATGACGAAATGACAAAAACGATGGGTTATAGCCCATGTTTTTTGAAATTTTGAAAAAAAAAGTTAGCCTCGTTTCTCATCATTTTGGACCGTGGGCTATAGCCCATATCGTACGGCATACTATAGCGCGCCGTTTTTCATCTTTTTTGAGGATTTGAAAAAAATTACGAAATGACAAAAACGATGGGTTATAGCCCATGTTTTTTGAAATTTTGAAAAAAAAAGTTAGCCTCGTTTCTCATCATTTTGGACCGTGGGCTATAGCCCATATCGTACGGCATACTATAGCGCGCCGTTTTTCATCATTTTTGAGGATTTGAAAAAAATGACGAAATGACAAAAACGATGGGTTATAGCCCATGTTTTTTGAAATTTTGAAAAAAAAAAGTTAGCCTCGTTTCTCATCATTTTGGACCATGGGCTATAGCCCATATCGTACGGCATACTATAGCGCGCCATTTTTCATCATTTTTGAGGATTTGAAAAAAATGACGAAATGACAAAAACGATGGGTTATAGCCCATGTTTTTTGAAATTTTGAAAAAAAAAGTTAGCCTCGTTTCTCATCATTTTGGACCATGGGCTAAAGCCCATATCGTACGGCATACTATAGCGCTTCGTTTTTCATCATTTTTGAGGATTTGAAAAAAATGACGAAATGACAAAAACGATGGGTTATAGCCCAAGTTTTTTGAAATTTTGAAAAAAAAAGTTAGCCTCGTTTCTCATTATTTTGGACCGTGGGCTATAGCCCATATCGTACGGCATACTATAGCGCGCCGTTTTTCATCATTTTTGAGGATTTGAAAAAAATGACGAAATGACAAAAACGATGGGTTATAGCCCATGTTTTTTGAAATGTTGAAAAAAAAAGTTAGCCTCGTTTCTCATCATTTTGGACCGTGGGCTATAGCCCATATCGTACGGCATACTATAGCGCGCCGTTTTTCATCATTTTTGAGGATTTGAAAAAAATGACGAAATGACAAAAACGATGGGTTATAGCCCATGTTTTTTGAAATTTTGGAAAAAAAAGTTAGCCTCGTTTCTCATCATTTTGGACCGTGGGCTATAGCCCATATCGTACGGCATACTATAGCGCGCCGTTTTTCATCATTTTTGAGGATTTGAAAAAAATGACGAAATGACAAAAACGATGGGTTATAGCCCATGTTTTTTGAAATTTTGAAAAAAAAAGTTAGCCTCGTTTCTCATCATTTTGGACCGTGGGCTATAGCCCATATCGTACGGCATACTATAGCGCGCCGTTTTTCATCATTTTTGAGGATTTGAAAAAAATGACGAAATGACAAAAACGATGGGTTATAGCCCATGTTTTTTGAAATTTTGAAAAAAAAAGTTAGCCTCGTTTCTCATCATTTTGGACCGTGGGCTATAGCCCATATCGTACGGCATACTATAGCGCGCCATTTTTCATCATTTTTGAGGATTTGAAAAAAATGACGAAATGACAAAAACGATGGGTTATAGCCCATGTTTTTTGAAATTTTGAAAAAAAAAGTTAGCCTCGTTTCTCATCATTTTGGACCGTGGGCTATAGCCCATATCGTACGGCATACTATAGCGCGCCGTTTTTCATCATTTTTGAGGATTTGAAAAAAATGACAAAATGACAAAAACGATGGGTTATAGCCCATGTTTTTTGAAATTTTGAAAAAAAAAAGTTAGCCTCGTTTCTCATCATTTTGGACCATGGGCTATAGCCCATATCGTACGGCATACTATAGCGCGCCATTTTTCATCATTTTTGAGGATTTGAAAAAAATGACGAAATGACAAAAACGATGGGTTATAGCCCATGTTTTTTGAAATTTTGAAAAAAAAAGTTAGCCTCGTTTCTCATCATTTTGGACCATGGGCTAAAGCCCATATCGTACGGCATACTATAGCGCTTCGTTTTTCATCATTTTTGAGGATTTGAAAAAAATGACGAAATGACAAAAACGATGGGTTATAGCCCAAGTTTTTTGAAATTTTGAAAAAAAAAGTTAGCCTCGTTTCTCATTATTTTGGACCGTGGGCTATAGCCCATATCGTACGGCATACTATAGCGCGCCGTTTTTCATCATTTTTGAGGATTTGAAAAAAATGACGAAATGACAAAAACGATGGGTTATAGCCCATGTTTTTTGAAATGTTGAAAAAAAAAGTTAGCCTCGTTTCTCATCATTTTGGACCGTGGGCTATAGCCCATATCGTACGGCATACTATAGCGCGCCGTTTTTCATCATTTTTGAGGATTTGAAAAAAATGACGAAATGACAAAAACGATGGGTTATAGCCCATGTTTTTTGAAATTTTGAAAAAAAAAGTTAGCCTCGTTTCTCATCATTTTGGACCGTGGGCTATAGCCCATATCGTACGGCATACTATAGCGCGCCGTTTTTCATCATTTTTGAGGATTTGAAAAAAATGACGAAATGACAAAAACGATGGGTTATAGCCCATGTTTTTTGAAATTTTGAAAAAAAAAAAGTTAGCCTCGTTTCTCATCATTTTGGACCGTGGGCTATAGCCCATATCGTACGGCATACTATAGCGCGCCGTTTTTCATCATTTTTGAGGATTTTAAAAAAATGACGAAATGACAAAAACGATGGGTTATAGCCCATGTTTTTTGAAATTTTGAAAAAAAAAGTTAGCCTCGTTTCTCATAATTTTGGACCATGGGCTATAGCCCATATCGTACGGCATACTATAGCGCGCCGTTTTTCATCATTTTTGAGGATTTGAAAAAAATGACGAAATGACAAAAACGATGGGTTATAGCCCATGTTTTTTGAAATGTTGAAAAAAAAAGTTAGCCTCGTTTCTCATCATTTTGGACCGTGGGCTATAGCCCATATCGTACGGCATACTATAGCGCGCCGTTTTTCATCATTTTTGAGGATTTGAAAAAAATGACGAAATGACAAAAACGATGGGTTATAGCCCATGTTTTTTGAAATTTTGAAAAAAAAAGTTAGCCTCGTTTCTCATCATTTTGGACCGTGGGCTATAGCCCATATCGTACGGCATACTATAGCGCGCCGTTTTTCATCATTTTCGAGGATTTGAAAAAAATGACGAAATGACAAAAACGATGGGTTATAGCCCATGTTTTTTGAAATTTTGAAAAAAAAAAAGTTAGCCTCGTTTCTCATCATTTTGGACCGTGGGCTATAGCCCATATCGTACGGCATACTATAGCGCGCCGTTTTTCATCATTTTTGAGGATTTTAAAAAAATGACGAAATGACAAAAACGATGGGTTATAGCCCATGTTTTTTGAAATTTTGAAAAAAAAAGTTAGCCTCGTTTCTCATAATTTTGGACCATGGGCTATAGCCCATATCGTACGGCATACTATAGCGCGCCGTTTTTCATCATTTTTGAGGATTTGAAAAAAATGACGAAATGACAAAAACCATGGGTTATAGCCCATGTTTTTTGAAATTTTGAAAAAAAAAGTTATCCTCGTTTCTCATCATTTTGGACCATGGGCTATAGCCCATATCGTACGGCTTACTATAGCGCGCCGTTTTTCATCATTTTTGAGGATTTGAAAAAAATGACGAAATGACAAAAACGATGGGTTATAGCCCATGTTTTTTGAAATTTTGAAAAAAAAAGTTAGCCTCGTTTCTCATCATTTTGGACCATGGGCTAAAGCCCATATCGTACGGCATACTATAGCGCTTCGTTTTTCATCATTTTTGAGGATTTGAAAAAAATGACGAAATGACAAAAACGATGGGTTATAGCCCAAGTTTTTTGAAATTTTGGAAAAAAAAGTTAGCCTCGTTTCTCATTATTTTGGACCGTGGGCTATAGCCCATATCGTACGGCATACTATAGCGCGCCGTTTTTCATCATTTTTGAGGATTTGAAAAAAATGACGAAATGACAAAAACGATGGGTTATAGCCCATGTTTTTTGAAATGTTGAAAAAAAAAGTTAGCCTCGTTTCTCATCATTTTGGACCGTGGGCTATAGCCCATATCGTACGGCATACTATAGCGCGCCGTTTTTCATCATTTTTGAGGATTTGAAAAAAATGACGAAATGACAAAAACGATGGGTTATAGCCCATGTTTTTTGAAATTTTGAAAAAAGAAGTTAGCCTCGTTTCTCATCATTTTGGACCATGGGCTAAAGCCCATATCGTACGGCATACTATAGCGCTTCGTTTTTCATCATTTTTGAGGATTTGAAAAAAATGACGAAATGACAAAAACGATGGGTTATAGCCCAAGTTTTTTGAAATTTTGAAAAAAAAAGTTAGCCTCGTTTCTCATTATTTTGGACCGTGGGCTATAGCCCATATCGTACGGCATACTATAGCGCGCCGTTTTTCATCATTTTTGAGGATTTGAAAAAAATGACGAAATGACAAAAACGATGGGTTATAGCCCATGTTTTTTGAAATGTTGAAAAAAAAAGTTAGCCTCGTTTCTCATCATTTTGGACCGTGGGCTATAGCCCATATCGTACGGCATACTATAGCGCGCCGTTTTTCATCATTTTTGAGGATTTTAAAAAAATGACGAAATGACAAAAACGATGGGTTATAGCCCATGTTTTTTGAAATTTTGAAAAAAAAAAAGTTAGCCTCGTTTCTCATCATTTTGGACCGTGGGCTATAGCCCATATCGTACGGCATACTATAGCGCGCCGTTTTTCATCATTTTTGAGGATTTTAAAAAAATGACGAAATGACAAAAACGATGGGTTATAGCCCATGTTTTTTGAAATTTTGAAAAAAAAAGTTAGCCTCGTTTCTCATAATTTTGGACCATGGGCTATAGCCCATATCGTACGGCATACTATAGCGCGCCGTTTTTCATCATTTTTGAGGATTTGAAAAAAATGACGAAATGACAAAAACCATGGGTTATAGCCCATGTTTTTTGAAATTTTGAAAAAAAAAGTTATCCTCGTTTCTCATCATTTTGGACCATGGGCTATAGCCCATATCGTACGGCTTACTATAGCGCGCCGTTTTTCATCATTTTTGAGGATTTGAAAAAAATGACGAAATGACAAAAACGATGGGTTATAGCCCATGTTTTTTGAAATTTTGAAAAAAAAAGTTAGCCTCGTTTCTCATCATTTTGGACCATGGGCTAAAGCCCATATCGTACGGCATACTATAGCGCTTCGTTTTTCATCATTTTTGAGGATTTGAAAAAAATGACGAAATGACAAAAACGATGGGTTATAGCCCAAGTTTTTTGAAATTTTGAAAAAAAAAGTTAGCCTCGTTTCTCATTATTTTGGACCGTGGGCTATAGCCCATATCGTACGGCATACTATAGCGCGCCGTTTTTCATCATTTTTGAGGATTTGAAAAAAATGACGAAATGACAAAAACGATGGGTTATAGCCCATGTTTTTTGAAATGTTGAAAAAAAAATTAGCCTCGTTTCTCATCATTTTGGACCGTGGGCTATAGCCCATATCGTACGGCATACTATAGCGCGCCGTTTTTCATCATTTTTGAGGATTTGAAAAAAATGACGAAATGACAAAAACGATGGGTTATAGCCCATGTTTTTTGAAATTTTGAAAAAAAAAGTTAGCCTCGTTTCTCATCATTTTGGACCATGGGCTAAAGCCCATATCGTACGGCATACTATAGCGCTTCGTTTTTCATCATTTTTGAGGATTTGAAAAAAATGACGAAATGACAAAAACGATGGGTTATAGCCCAAGTTTTTTGAAATTTTGAAAAAAAAAGTTAGCCTCGTTTCTCATTATTTTGGACCGTGGGCTATAGCCCATATCGTACGGCATACTATAGCGCGCCGTTTTTCATCATTTTTGAGGATTTGAAAAAAATGACGAAATGACAAAAACGATGGGTTATAGCCCATGTTTTTTGAAATGTTGAAAAAAAAAGTTAGCCTCGTTTCTCATCATTTTGGACCGTGGGCTATAGCCCATATCGTACGGCATACTATAGCGCGCCGTTTTTCATCATTTTTGAGGATTTGAAAAAAATGACGAAATGACAAAAACGATGGGTTATAGCCCATGTTTTTTGAAATTTTGAAAAAAAAAGTTAGCCTCGTTTCTCATCATTTTGGACCATGGGCTAAAGCCCATATCGTACGGCATACTATAGCGCTTCGTTTTTCATCATTTTTGAGGATTTGAAAAAAATGACGAAATGACAAAAACGATGGGTTATAGCCCAAGTTTTTTGAAATTTTGAAAAAAAAAGTTAGCCTCGTTTCTCATTATTTTGGACCGTGGGCTATAGCCCATATCGTACGGCATACTATAGCGCGCCGTTTTTCATCATTTTTGAGGATTTGAAAAAAATGACGAAATGACAAAAACGATGGGTTATAGCCCATGTTTTTTGAAATGTTGAAAAAAAAAGTTAGCCTCGTTTCTCATCATTTTGGACCGTGGGCTATAGCCCATATCGTACGGCATACTATAGCGCGCCGTTTTTCATCATTTTTGAGGATTTGAAAAAAATGACGAAATGACAAAAACGATGGGTTATAGCCCATGTTTTTTGAAATTTTGAAAAAAAAAGTTAGCCTCGTTTCTCATCATTTTGGACCGTGGGCTATAGCCCATATCGTACGGCATACTATAGCGCGCCGTTTTTCATCATTTTTGAGGATTTGAAAAAAATGACGAAATGACAAAAACGATGGGTTATAGCCCATGTTTTTTGAAATTTTGAAAAAAAAAGTTAGCCTCGTTTCTCATCATTTTGGACCGTGGGCTATAGCCCATATCGTACGGCATACTATAGCGCGCCGTTTTTCATCATTTTTGAGGATTTGAAAAAAATGACGAAATGACAAAAACGATGGGTTATAGCCCATGTTTTTTGAAATTTTGAAAAAAAAAGTTAGCCTCGTTTCTCATCATTTTGGACCATGGGCTATAGCCCATATCGTACGGCATACTATAGCGCGCCATTTTTCATCATTTTTGAGGATTTGAAAAAAATGACGAAATGACAAAAACGATGGGTTATAGCCCATGTTTTTTGAAATTTTGAAAAAAAGAAGTTAGCCTCGTTTCTCATCATTTTGGACCATGGGCTATAGCCCATATCGTACGGCATACTATAGCGCGCCATTTTTCATCATTTTTGAGGATTTGAAAAAAATGACGAAATGACAAAAACGATGGGTTATAGCCCATGTTTTTTGAAATTTTGAAAAAAAAAGTTAGCCTCGTTTCTCATCATTTTGGACCATGGGCTAAAGCCCATATCGTACGGCATACTATAGCGCTTCGTTTTTCATCATTTTTGAGGATTTGAAAAAAATGACGAAATGACAAAAACGATGGGTTATAGCCCAAGTTTTTTGAAATTTTGAAAAAAAGTTAGCCTCGTTTCTCATTATTTTGGACCGTGGGCTATAGCCCATATCGTACGGCATACTATAGCGCGCCGTTTTTCATCATTTTTGAGGATTCGAAAAAAATGACGAAATGACAAAAACGATGGGTTATAGCCCATGTTTTTTGAAATGTTGAAAAAAAAAGTTAGCCTCGTTTCTCATCATTTTGGACCGTGGGCTATAGCCCATATCGTACGGCATACTATAGCGCGCCGTTTTTCATCATTTTTGAGGATTTGAAAAAAATGACGAAATGACAAAAACGATGGGTTATAGCCCATGTTTTTTGAAATTTTGAAAAAAAAAGTTAGCCTCGTTTCTCATCATTTTGGACCGTGGGCTATAGCCCATATCGTACGGCATACTATAGCGCGCCGTTTTTCATCATTTTTGAGGATTTGAAAAAAATGACGAAATGACAAAAACGATGGGTTATAGCCCATGTTTTTTGAAAATTTGAAAAAAAAAAGTTAGCCTCGTTTCTCATCATTTTGGACCGTGGGCTATAGCCCATATCGTACGGCATACTATAGCGCGCCGTTTTTCATCATTTTTGAGGATTTTAAAAAAATGACGAAATGACAAAAACGATGGGTTATAGCCCATGTTTTTTGAAATTTTGAAAAAAAAAGTTAGCCTCGTTTCTCATAATTTTGGACCATGGGCTATAGCCCATATCGTACGGCATACTATAGCGCGCCGTTTTTCATCATTTTTGAGGATTTGAAAAAAATGACGAAATGACAAAAACCATGGGTTATAGCCCATGTTTTTTGAAATTTTGAAAAAAAAAGTTATCCTCGTTTCTCATCATTTTGGACCATGGGCTATAGCCCATATCGTACGGCTTACTATAGCGCGCCGTTTTTCATCATTTTTGAGGATTTGAAAAAAATGACGAAATGACAAAAACGATGGGTTATAGCCCATGTTTTTTGAAATTTTGAAAAAAAAAGTTAGCCTCGTTTCTCATCATTTTGGACCATGGGCTATAGCCCATATCGTACGGCATACTATAGCGCGCCGTTTTTCATCATTTTTGAGGATTTGAAAAAAATGACGAAATGACAAAAACGATGGGTTATAGCCCATGTTTTTTGAAATTTTGAAAAAAAAAGTTAGCCTCGTTTCTCATCATTTTGGACCATGGGCTATAGCCCATATCGTACGGCATACTATAGCGCGCCGTTTTTCATCATTTTTGAGGATTTGAAAAAAATGACGAAATGACAAAAACGATGGGTTATAGCCCATGTTTTTTGAAATTTTGAAAAAAAAAGTTAGCCTCGTTTCTCATCATTTTGGACCGTGGGCTATAGCCCATATCGTACGGCATACTATAGCGCGCCGTTTTTCATCATTTTTGAGGATTTGAAAAAAATGACGAAATGACAAAAACGATGGGTTATAGCCCATGTTTTTTGAAATTTTGAAAAAAAAAGTTATCCTCGTTTCTCATCATTTTGGACCATGGGCTATAGCCCATATCGTACGGCATACTATAGCGCGCCGTTTTTCATCATTTTTGAGGATTTGAAAAAAATGACGAAATGACAAAAACGATGGGTTATAGCCCATGTTTTTTGAAATTTTGAAAAAAAAAGTTAGCCTCGTTTCTCATCATTTTGGACCATGGGCTATAGCCCATATCGTACGGCATACTATAGCGCGCCGTTTTTCATCATTTTTGAGGATTTGAAAAAAATGACGAAATGACAAAAACGATGGGTTATAGCCCATGTTTTTTGAAATTTTGAAAAAAGAAGTTAGCCTCGTTTCTCATCATTTTGGACCGTGGGCTATAGCCCATATCGTACGGCATACTATAGCGCGCCGTTTTTCATCATTTTTGAGGATTTGAAAAAAATGACGAAATGACAAAAACGATGGGTTATAGCCCATGTTTTTTGAAATTTTGAAAAAAAAAGTTATCCTCGTTTCTCATCATTTTGGACCATGGGCTATAGCCCATATCGTACGGCATACTATAGCGCGCCGTTTTTCATCATTTTTGAGGATTTGAAAAAAATGACGAAATGACAAAAACGATGGGTTATAGCCCATGATTTTTGAAATTTTGAAAAAAGAAGTTAGCCTCGTTTCTCATCATTTTGGACCATGGGCTATAGCCCATATCGTACGGCATACTATAGCGCGCCGTTTTTCATCATTTTTGAGGATTTGAAAAAAATGACGAAATGACAAAAACGATGGGTTATAGCCCTTGTTTTTTGAAATTTTGAAAAAAAAAGTTAGCCTCGTTTCTCATCATTTTGGACCGTGGGCTATAGCCCATATCGTACGGCATACTATAGCGCGCCGTTTTTCATCATTTTTGAGGATTTTAAAAAAATGACGAAATGAGAAAAACGATGGGTTATAGCCCATGTTTTTTGAAATTTTGAAAAAAAAAGTTAGCCTCGTTTCTCATCATTTTGGACCATGGGCTATAGCCCATAATATGGGCTATAGCCCATGGTCCAAGTTATCCTCGTTTCTCATCATTTTGGACCATGGGCTATAGCCCATATTATGGGCTATAGCCCATGGTCCAAAATGATGAGAAACGAGGATAACTTTTTTTTTTCCCACAATACTTTACTACTACTACTACTACTACTACTACCACCACCACCTACCTACTACTACTACTACTACTACTACCACCACCACCACCACCACCTTACTACTACTACAACACATTGAGCAGGTCACTGCAGGGAGTATGAACCCCGTTCCAGTAAACCAGAAGTCCGACACCAGTGCCTTAGTTTTTGTGTTGTTCATTTACAGGTCCAGGTGTGCATACGCATGCACGCTTCAATATAACCCATCGTTTTTTTCATTTTTTCCAAATCCTCAAAAATGATGAAAAACGGCTCGCTATAGTATGCCGTACGATATAGGCTATAGCCCATGGTCCAAAATGATGAGAAACGAGGATAACTTTTATATTTCAAAATTTCAAAAAACATGGGCTATAACCCATCGTTTTTTTATTTTTTTCATTTTTGTCAAATCATCAAAAATGATGAAAAATGTGTACAGTACTTAAGTAAATGTACTTAGTTACTTTACACCACTGCCTTAAATGGTTAAACTGTGTCACGCAGGAGATTCTCCAGAGTATAGGGTTGCATGTCTCCGGAGAAGCCAGCCACAGTCAGACACTGATAGGATTTGATCTGAGGGCCACTGGACATATGTAGAGAGGTCAAATCGATAGAAAAGGAATGACAAACCCAAGTCTATCAACCGTACTTGTGACGGATTGCTGAGAGAATAACATACGATCAGTGCCATACGTCTTCACCATAAGGCTGTCAGGTGCAGTGACGATCGTGGCAGGCGAAAACGTGGGTAATTGGTGCAACTGGGAATCTCCCTCTGTCCCGCCCCACCCAATGTCTAGTGACGAGCTGTGGTGTTAGTGAGGAAGTTACTTCTTACTGCAACTTGGGGCAAGGAATTGCTGGTAAACTAACTAGTACACTATGTATACTTAGAGTTGATATGATGCGCAAGAGATGGTGACTCAATACCCACTGCTTTGTATTGCTTTGTTTTGTATTGCTTTGGTTACCATGTACCTGAAACTGTGATTTTGTACCGGCTGCTATATTATGCCATTACCTAATGCCCTGTTCTCATTGATTTAAACGTGTCACTTTATCCATGCTAATGATACTGCATGTGATCTTTCTGTATATTATATATAAAGATAATTTAATCGTTTCATATATATCCTGCTATTTATATCTGTTGGATTATGTTTTACACCGGCACACAAGAAGCATGTTTACCTTCCATGGTGCGATTTATCTACTGCTGCTTGATTACTGTGCTTGATTATGCATGCACCTGACCTTAATTATACACCTGTCTGCGCCTTCCTGGTATTTTTGTCCTCCGTTTTCCATCTTCTCTCTAGTATATTTTTCTCTTCTAACTCTTCCTGTAACTGCAAATGTTGAGCGCTTGCATGCACGTGCGCGCTTGCATACACACACACACACACACACACACACACACACACACACACACACACACACACACACACACACACACACACACACACACACACACACACACACACACACACACACACACACACACACACACACACACACACGTAATTAATTATGTGATGTGACAACAATGTTGATTAAGATTCTGATTCGCCACCTATTCGTCAGCAGTTCAGACACCATATTGAACATGAGAACATGCTACTTTTGCACCAACCAACAGTCAAATGCAACTTTCTTCTTGATTTTATGGGTAATGGGGAAATAAAATAATGAGATTCTGTGCCATTTATATGTAATAGGCTATACACGTCTTTCCATTTGGAGCTAAAGGCTGATGTTTATAGGCCAAGAGATGACATTGTTGTTGGTCCACTCCAAGAAGAACATAACTGCGTTTCAACAAGCCTTCCAATTAGGAGCTGATGTTCTGTATCCTCCACAGTATACAGTCAGTGGAACCATTCAGGAAGTTGTCTCTGAAGTCCGACAAGCAATGAAGACCAAATGGAAAAGAAATCAATACAGTGTTACACCAGAAAGAAGAGAGATGTGGTGTTGGGAATGTAAGATATACCACCGATAAAGGAGTAAACAGGAAGACAGCGAGTAGCTTTGGCAATGAACTCTGCTCTCTTTGCATACTGAGGACTTCCCTCCCCTGTCCATGATTCATGCACATTTCTGTCCTTGATCGGCACATAACGTTTCACTCTACTCAACGATACGGTTCAAATCGAATCACAATACTACGTTTACAAAATTATTTTCACGATTTTTAAAGCAAAATACATTTCCAGACAAGTAATCATCATTGGTTTAAGGTCCGCTTTCCAGGCATCGCTGGGTTGGACTGGATTCTTGATGGCTTTCTTCCACCGGGAATGGCTATATGGCCACCTCATGGTCAGCCAACACGGTCGTCTGCCAGGTCTTCTTAGGCCGGCCGTTGGGTCTTGTCACCTCTAAGTTAAGGTCTTCTTAGGCCGGCCACTGTGTCTTGTCCCCTCTAAGTTAATGCAAGGTCTTCTTAGGCCGGCCACTGGTCTTGTCCCCTCTAAGTTAATACAAGGTCTTCTTAGGCCGGCCACTGGGTCTTGTCCCCGCTAAGTTTATCGACATTACTTTCTTCACCCAAACGCTCTCTTCCTTCCTTATGACGTGTCCGTACCACCGCAGTCTGCCTCTCCTCACCGCATTCACTATGGCCTCCACTGCCATCCTGTGTCTCAGCTCTGCAGCTGGTCTTTCTCTCCCTAAATTACCGATATATTTTTTATTATTATTTCTCTTGAATTTCTCAAATCCAGTATTTTCTTCTCTGACTGGAAACTCATTTTTCCATCATGTGAAATGCACATTATTTGATCCAGACCATACAAAATGGCTCATGCCAGAATGGCTGTATTGCCTTTACTGTAATTACACTGTGGCTAAAAGCCTTATTTGTAATCATTATCATAATGTCTCCTATAGCTCCAGGGAGCAGGGGCTTGGCAACAGTATAAGCACCCGTAGTTGTGTCAAAGGGAAATTAAAACCTGCCTGTTTTATTAGCATCCACACCAGCATGTTGTGCAATATGCAGCCTTGTGATCATTGTCACATTGCCTGTAAAACAAGCATTAGCAGTATGGTTTGCAGGAGCTGATTTTGCATGCAGTGATTGACCATTTCAGATTTCATTTAATCCGTAATGAAGGTAAACAAATGGCAACTTCAGTATAAATGTCATTCAGATATGGAGAGGGCAGAGCAGCATGTACTGTGTATATGATATGCGCTAAATATATTGTAAGCTATACAAGATGAGTGAAAAAAGACAGTACAAATGTATTTAGCACCTTAGCTAACATCCATAGCATATCATGGACAGTTTCTCAGTATATCTGCATGCTGCTATGCTCACGCTGTCACACGCCTTTATGTCTTACCTCAGGTAGGGGAGAGCAGCCAAGGATGTAACACTTTGCACGTTTAATTTTTTTTACTCAGAGATCCTTTTATCTACACATGTAATATTTCAGGCAACGGACCTACACATGTCTGCTACCATAAACCACTTCAAGTTTTTTTTTGTTGATAAAACAGGTCAAAGATTTTTTTTTAGCACACATATACCACAGGTGTAAAACTTTACGCTTTTTGAGAAAAGTCAGTTTTTCGCCAATAACTCCCCGTAGGATGAAGGTAAACACTTCCTTGGCACGTAGAGTACGTTGCTGTACACATACTGACGCGATGGCGTCATGATGGCGTTGACCAATCAAGAGATAACGTTCATGTTACAACCATGACGCGTTACAATCGTGGCGGCTCTCCCCTACTATGTGTAAATATGTAGATCATCTGTTTGTTTTTTATGGATTGATCTCTCTTCCCCCTTCTTCCCTTACATTTTCATGGATATAACAAAAAACGATGGAGCTTGCACAAAAACCCACTGTTTTACTGTGCTAATGTGACAACTGACAATAAAGTTGATTCTGATTGGGATTTGTCAATTGCTGGGTGATAAAATCACTCCCTCGCTACTCAAAATGCAATGCAGTAAGCTTATAGTTATTGTGTGCACTTGCACACGTGGTGGTCGTCACTTTAACACGACCGGGTCGTATTAAAGTAGATATTCCCATCGAGGAAGCTTTTTGTTTTAAACATCTTTCCACACAAATTGAAAGCCCTGCGCCCGTTTATCCGTTCGCCTTTGTTCGCCTTCACCTATACAAACCACACCGTTTGCACAAATCTCTCCATGCACATAACCTACTGCATGCCTGTCCAGACATAACACACTATGTTGCATCCTCACAGCTGTCATAATTACTGTACAGTCTGCATTTGCATGAAATACCATGGCATTGCGCAACATTTCACGGTGATGCAAATTACATCACATTTTAGGCCACTCCCCTTTCCACTGCGCGCACGCACACACACACACACACACACACACACACACACACACACACACACACACACACACACACACACACACACAGTACGGCACAGTATGGTACAGTACAGTACAGTACGGTGCGGTGCGGTGCGGTACAGTACAGTACAGTACAGTACAGTACAGTACAGTACAGTACAGTACAGTACAGTACAGTACAGTATACTCCAATCCCCTGCTGAGAACATGAATGATACCTCAGAGGGAAAGGAATGAAAGAAGATGACACTCCTAATGAGCATGGACAACAGAAGCCATGGGTTAGCTGCAGAGACAGAGACGTATGTCCCCTTTGGTCAAACACCATTGTAACTCTGCAACCGGCATCACATCAGCATGATGTGAGTGATAGTGATGTCTTACCAGCAGTGTTGGGCAGTAACTATAGTTTATATAGTAATATATGACTGTAATATTATTACTTTTCGATTTAACGAGTAAAGAAATGTATTACTCTGCCAAAACAGTAATATTATACCCATTTACTTTAAGCACATACTACCGACTGTATATTACTTTTTTGTTTTTGTTTTGTTGGCTGTTGGCTTGAAAACATTTAATTTAAAAGGTCGGGAGAAATCGCTGTTTTTTTCTGATTGGTGCTTCTTAATATTAATATTCAAAACAATTGGATTCAGTTCTAAAAGAAGCTGACTAAACCGATGGTGTTGTTGTACATCCCTTTTTTTGTGGGTGGGCGGCGCACAAAAGTAATTGTAATATAATATGCAATATATTAGTCTTGATTCCAAGTAATAAGTAATGTAATATAACTTTTTCTAAGGAGGAATAAGTAATAAGTAACATAGCCTATTATATTGCCCAACACGGCTTACCAGTGATGGAAGAAGTACTCACATTTGTATCAATGCCACAATAAAGAAATAGCAAACTCATGGATCGTGTGTTGTGAGCTTGTAGATCGGCTAATTTTCAAATAGCCAAAATACAATATTGTATAGTGTTGAAGAGTTTAATGTATGTTTTGTAATAATAATCAAAATCTGTACATCAAAGTACAGGCCTATAGTAAGTCAAGTTTTCAAATAACTATTAATACAGTAGCCTATAATTGTAGTGGTAAAAGTACAATACATGTATATTCCTCAGTGATGTAGTGGAGTAGAAGTAAAAGTATTGGAAATTGGAAATACTCGTAAAGTACAGTAAAGTAAAAGCACCTTAAAATTGTACTATACTGTACGTCTCTACTTGTAATGTAATGTAATAGTAAAGTATTGGTTATACTTTGTCTTACAAATCTTAAAGGTTTCATGACATTCATTTTCATTATTATTCCTCCTTCCTTTTAGGTTTTATGACCTCTATAGAGGTCAGAACGACGAGTGGCCCAGGAAATGAAATGCAATGCATTTCTCCCATAGGATTTTCTTTAAGTATATATTTACTATTTATACTTAAATAGTACTTAAAGGAAATCCTATGGGAGAAATGCATTGCATTTCATTTCCTGGGCCACTCGTCGTTCTGACCTCTATAGAGGTCATAAAACCTAAAAGAATAACGCTCTATTACACCCAAAAACACCTGACCTTTGAACATTCAGTGATATTCTGTGGCCTGGAGTTTTCCCTGGGGTTTGGAAGCCTGTTGAGCTGCAATGTAAAGCAGGCAAAAACAGGCAAAACAGTGGAAACAGTGACATCTGCTGGCAAATCCCATTGACATAATTATGGGGATTTGCTGGCTCTCTGACATCATAAACAGCAGGAATATCAGAGCACCTGTTTGAGCCAGAAAACCCCAGACCACAGAAAATCTATAATGAATGTTAAAAGTTCAGGTTATTTGGGTGCAATTGAGCTCAGAAAACCAAACAAATTACAAACACTTTTTTACGTCACAATCTCTTTAAGTTTAATACCAAACTAAACCAGTGTCTCAATTGTGAATATAGTACTGCTGTGTGCCACTGATTGGACTCAGTCCCCATTAACCAGTCAATGGGGGATTAAACAGGGAATGTAACCTTCCCTAGTGGTTTCAGATTATCAACACATGCATATTAGTTGTTACAGTGTATACTGGACCAAAACATTTAGTTGTTCATTGCAACAAATGGCCATACTCTCAAACCTATAGCTTAAAGCATTTAATCTAATTAATCACGTACCGTTTGGCCCAGGGTGGCCTATAGGCTGGTAATCCAGCCTGACAGCCTGTCAAGGGTTCGAGTCCCGATCCCGACGACCTGCGTCCTGTCCCCCGTCCCCCAGTGTGATCAGTTTACTCCTGTGGTGAGGATGAAGATCATGTGCTTAAAATGTGGAGCCTACTAGCCTAGATAGTTAATTATACGTACGTTTACCACTACCAGTTCCAATTCCCCTTTGACAATAACAGTGCACAGTAAATATTGATGATGGATAGGTTAAGGTTACACTTCGGTTACACGTCGGTATGGAACAAGCTTCCACTGTACCTTCGTCAGGCAGCCTCTGTAGACATTTTTAAAGCTCAGCTCAAGACCCACTTCTACAACATTGCTTTTAATTGATCTTTTATTTTTTTATTTTTTGTTATTCATGTCCTCACTGCATTACTGCTTGTTTTTAATGTTGTTGCCATGCTTTTCTTTTATCCTCCATTTCTCTGTAAAGCACTTTGAGCTGCATTTCATGTCATGAAAGGTGCTATACAAATAAAGTTTTATTATTATTATTATTACTGTTGCAGCAATGACATGCGTGTTATTGTATGTTGGCTTTTCATTTGTTTACACTTACAGCATGGCTTTGAGGCCCATGCACGTACCTTATCGCCACAATCTGATAGGCTATACTCTGCTCTCAAGGCTAAATAACCTTAAGCACTAATCCATGGTCGCTGCTTAATCCGCAGAAGTCGGTGCCTTGAACAACATATAGGCCTACTATAGTGCCTCCAGACTAGGGCTTTTCAGCATATAGGCCTATAGTCAAATAGCCACTAATATAATATATCACTCTTTGATTAGTAGGCCTAGTATACAGGCCAACCTGGCTCTTCTCAAAATGGACTGTGATACTTCATGCCGTTTGTGTTTGTGCCATCTATAGGGCTATGTGCACAACTCCATTTCAGTCTCGGTCGCGCATAGATCGCTCTGCCTGCACCTCTCCGAGCGCGCGCGGACACCTGTCCGTTCCACGCACACAATAACATAGCGATTTGCTTTGACTTTAAAACGTTTTATTTTTTTGGATTATTGCATTTCTTTCCTTCCTCTCTTGGACTCGGGGGAGTACGGTATACCCGGAGCGGAGTCGCTGCTTTAACAGAAATATTGCAAGGCTATAGGAAAAGGACACCTTTTGTTTTCCGAGAACTGTGTTAACTATACTGCTGGGGAGAAAGCAGAATAGTGATAGTCCCGCACCGTGTGCCATATGTAGCACTTTGAACGCCGTCTGGAATGCGTGCTGCCTGCTGCTGGAGATACAGATACTCGAAACTCGACAGATCGAGGTATAGTTATTTTAAACTTGAAGGGGAAACGATATACGCGGTGAAGCTGTCGTCGCCTGCTTTGGCTCTATAGCGCAGGTTTTAGAGCGCCAGAGAGAGGTTAAAAGACGCGATGCGGCTGCATGGGTCTTCCTCCGTTTTGCTGTTGGTCTCGTGGAATTAGATGCCGTGGAAAGGAGCAGCTGTAGCCCAAACGGGACGAGAATATAGAGATCTGGCAGCACCACAATGGATACTTGTTCGTTTCTGAAGGTAAGTTGATCATTTCCAAGTGAACACTATTCCACCTATTCGTGCAACGAGGCTCGTTATGCCACGACCGGGATCAAAATGTTCAATATAATTGATGTGAGTTGTGAGTTTCCTGACAGACAACTCCCCTTTCAGATGCATGGATTAAGGGTGAAATTGTATCGAGGCCAATGTAAACCGAATAATGATCGTTGTCTGTCAAATGTCATTATGCGCACATTAGCCTATATACCTCGTTCGTGTCATTGACTTACAGTAGGTTATATACGTTTTGAGCACAATATGACATTTCAATTAAACGCAATTATTGTTTAGGCTACCGGTATATGCTTATGGGCTAAAAGTGTTTGTCTGCCCACTCAGAAAACGCTGTTAGGCTATATGTAATGTATCCTATCCACCCATAAGGTGGAGACCGACCATGCGGTGCCAAGTTCAATGGCAATTAGGCTACTGAACACTGACCAAGCGGAGCAGCGAGGGCGTTCAATTGTTTAGAAAAAGAAAATCAAGATGGCTCAATGACTAATGTGTATATAGAGTTGCACTTTTTTGCTGTGGTATATGCACGTTTTGTGTAATGACCTGCTGCTGGCGTGGACGCGTGGGGGAGCGAAGGTGTGTGTGTGTGTGTGTGTGTGTTTTTGTGTGCATGTGTGTGCGTGTGTGTGTGCGCGCGCGCGGGGATTTCAAGTTTCCATTATTGTTCACTTATTATAGTCTTTTAAGCGCGCGCGCGTGCGTGTGCGTGTGCGTGTGTGTGTGTGTGTGTGTGTGTGTGTGTGTGTGTGTGTGTGTGTGTGTTATGGGATGGGTCGGGGGGCTGATCACTGATCAGGCACCACCATGGGCGTGATAACTGCGCCACAACACACTTTAATATTATCCTTTTGCGGTTAATAATAACTGCGAGTGCATGCGAGCAGTGCTGCTCGCATGATTGTCTGTCTTGTGCTGTAACACATGAGTCCCCACGGCTGTACCCTTGACCAGTAAAGCTGTATTATTGTGCTATGTCCGCGACCGAGACTACTGTGGCGTATATAGGGTACACTATAGGCAGTAACAGAGCGTTGACATTTCAGCACCACGGAGAGCGCACCATGTGTCTCGACAGCACGCCAGGGCTAGGCGAACATTGCAGCCGCACCACGCATCTCAATTTCACACAGTCTCGAACAAGATCAAAGATCACACAGCAGTCGGGGTGAAAGACTGTGACCTTTAAAGGGAAGGAGAGTCATGTGTATAGCTTACAGTAATGATATATGTATTAAGTTAAATGGGCGTTTGTCACCGTCCATAGAGAAATGCGAAGGCTTTGCAGCAAGAAACCTATACGCATTTGGTTTATGTGCTTGGACTGGATGTTTTTTTGGATGCTCATACATTTGTATGTGTGATAGCGTATCACTCACACTTATGAGTCACTGACTACTATTCCACCCATTCTAGTTATACTGCTCCATCACATACTCAGACAGCCCGATTGCCGTTGCATATACCAAAAAAAAAAATAGCAATAACAAATGTCCCTATATACTGTCTATAGTTGCAAGCCTATTTTTGAGGGGCGCTATATAGCCCCTCCTACTGTATATACAGCTATAATTCTGGGACATTAGCACCCATGCTTAAACAAACATTATGTTGTAATTGATGTAAGATGTTGTATTTGTATTGTTGTAAGATGATAAGAGTGCCCCTCACTTCACACGGGTGTGATTTTTATAATCGATCGCTATATTGATTGAATTGTTTCTATTCTAGGTTTCTATATGCCTGGGGACGTTAGGTTTCAGTGTCCACTAACTAGATCAGTGGTTTCCAAACGTTTTCATGTCAGGGACCCCCAAATTGACACTCATCCTCCATTTGAAAAGATATACTGCAGGGACCTCCCATAAGAGAAGATTTTATACGGTTCTAGCAGTGATTCTCAGCCCGTTTAATTTCAAGGACCCCCAGTTTGACATGAATTAGGTTATGTGTGAACCCCCATTTAATGGCATTTCTATATCTCTGAGACCCCAATTTATATTGTGTACAAATGGACATTGTGAACATTGTGTACAAAACACTCTGAGTTACATGCAGACCCATAAGGCTCCATTTGGTTCCAAACTATCATTTAGCTGGGGACCCCCTGGAACTCCCTCAAGGACCCCATGGGGGTCCCCGGACCCCACTTTGGGAACCACTGAACTAGATCATGATGCTATAACCATGGGGGAGGGGAACCAGGACTATTTCTCACATTAACCGTATTAGGCCTATGTCTTGAACACCTCATTACTGACAATCACCACACTGATATGTTGACATGTAGACTCTGATAGGCTGGCATTTATTTACTGGCACGAATCGTCAGTCATGTATGTTCCTGCGACATACTAGCGTTTTGTCCAGGGGGTGTTACTTGTACATCAAGCTGCCTCACGCTACAGAAACAGGATAGGCTCCTGCATGCCTCATGGGCCCCATGGCTCGGCAAGGCTACTTACTTACTGTACAGTTTTGAGGTATCTGTACTTTGAATATTTCCAATTTCCAATACTTTTACTTCTACTCCACCTCATATCCCAATATTGTACTTTTACTCCACTACATTTATTTGACAGCTTTATAGTTACTTTGTAGATTTAGATTATTATTAGTCCAACCCTTCGGCAATTTGAAAATAGCCGATTTACAAGCTTTACAAGTTCTGCACAACTAGCGGTGCCGGTTGGGCACTGGCCTACTTGGAACGATGCAAGTTGGAAATGCATGCATACCCCAGTCAGTTATTATGTCGGTGTCCCTTTTATGCCCACATATGGAGCTCTTTGTCAGGCATGCACAAATATGGAGTCTATGCAGATGTCAGAACAGGCCAGCTCCATATATGGAGGTAATAAGGTCCAAAGCCCGGGCAGGGGCTTTTGTGCTGGTTCTGGATATTTTACTCTTTTGTACATATTGAATTCCAGACTTTTACTTGTAACAGAATATTAATATGGCAGTATTGGTACTTTTACCAATGGGAGTAGTGTGTCCAGCTTTTTATTCCATTATGTCAACACATGCTGCCCAAAATGGACTGGCCTTGAGAAACCAGAGAAGCTGTGATTACGGCCAACACACGGTGCCTGCCTGCATGTGTCCTCGAATGCCAGATGGATGCTGAGGATGCACACGGATGTAGGGCACTTTTACCTCAGGGAAGAGCTTCGATTTGAAGCAAAGCTGCAATGAGATATTAGAGAGAGCTGTTGTTTTGCGCGTGAGATAAATGGGGGAGAGGAGGAGGAGAAAGGCGGGAGGAGGGGAGAGGATCAGTGTTGGCTTCCGCCGCATTCCAATCTCAACTCACTAAAATAAAACCTTGAATGACAAGGGATTCATTCCAGTTTGGTTCAGGCAATTTTTTATTTTATGCCGACGATTGGAATGTAATTGAAGTCCCAAATTGAGTGGAAAATAACTTTGGGAATTAGCCCCCAAACCTCAGTTTTTTCCCCCTCAGTACTGCATTATAATCTGCTGGTGAGTGGTGAGGGGAGGGGGTGACGAGAATATGCTCTATTCTAGTAGGATACAGTGGTTGTCAAACTTTTCCAAGCTAACAACCCCAAATGGCTGTAGCTTTTGACCAATCTGTATGGCAGAGCATGTTAATAAAATGTAACTTGCTGCATAGTTGCCCTGGTTGTATTCTGTCTCCCTGCTCTTCTGTTGAGAAGTGTATACACTAGTATAAGCCTATATCCTAGTTTGACCACTGCTGGTTGCAGGTGGTACTATCCGAAGGTCAAAAAGCAATTTATCCCCGTCCTCTTTAGCTCAGTGGTATGAAGGTCAACACTTGTGTGGGGGACCCTGGTTCGAATCTGATGTGACACGACAGTTAGAGAATAAACAAGACATCTTGGTTTTGTCATTTATGTAGCAAGTCTATGACATCCGTCATAGAGATAGACTATAGTAATAGACTTGCAAGGCAAGGTTTCAGCCTTAGAGTATATATGAATAGAGACGGCACCCAGAGGAAACCCTGAGGCGAAATGGACATAGTGGCCGAATTTGGTATTGCAGCGCTGGGTCAAACACATGAACACGCTGGTCCGTTGACTTTGCTCATGATGACACGTGAACGCTGAACGCGTGCAATGAATAGTCAACGGCCAGCGCGTTCATGAGTTTGGCCCAATCTATCCCAGAATGCACTCTGTTCCTACCCGGAAGGAGGAGTGAAATCGCCTCATGCGCTTTTGAGCAACTTAATGCAAGTGGATGGGAGGAGAACTCGGGTGCCGTCTCTATTAATATATATACTCTAACAGAATAGAAGTGGAGATGCTAACTTCCTCAAAGACCGGAAGGGTTCATTGAAGCACTCTGGTACTGAAAGTTTAACTCATTTACTGCGAGCACTGATTCAGTCCTTTCACTGGCACGGCATTCAACCGGAAATTCAACGCACGCACTCACACGCACACACGCACGCACGCACGCACGCACGCACGCACGCACGCACGCACGCACGCACGCACGCACGCACGCACGCACGCACGCACGCACGCACGCACACACGCACGCACGCACACACACACACACACACACACACACACACACACACACACACACACACACACACACACACACACACACACACACACACACACACACACACACACACACACACACACACACACACACACACACACAAATTAACACACAGGATTTTGCCATGTAGTAGTTCATGTGTATCATTTTTATTGCTTTGCCTTTTCCATCACTTTATATGTACTGTATAGCCTACTGTTCTTAAGGCTATTTGTGGACATTACAGAGTATTGATCCATAAAGATTTAGTCTAGTCATATAAGAGTTTGTGCCCTTTAGAAAATAAATAAAATGTGTCATCCATTGCACTGAAATCACATAACTCACCTAGATGCCACATAGGCAGCAAGTTCTAAAAGGTGGTGTGTGTGCGTGCGTGCGTGCGCGCGCATACAAACACACTGTGTATATATACTGTACATACTAGAGATCAGCGGATGAGCTTTTTTGTCACCCGAATCCGAGTGTGCATAATTATAATCCGCCCGTTATCCGACCGCAATTAATTAATTAATCCAATTTATTAATCTGCACCACCCGCAATCCGCTGCGCAGGGAAGCGCCCAGCGTATACAGTATTGCAATCTACAAGCTCACACCGCGTCGCTTGCGAAGCGTTGTGAGCTTGTAGATCGACTATTTATACGTACTTGTACAAACAATGTCACCCACCACTCTCTCGACAGTTCACCAATGTTACGTAGTGTTTCCATGGTAACACGCCGTCCACGTTCTCACGTATTTTCATACAGCATATCCAGCGGTCATCGGCAGGGTGAAGAACTTAAAAGACTCCCAGTCCCACACCAAACGTATATTCCTCCCTTCTGTTTTACTTAGTTTTAAGTTTCTCTCAGACTCACTAGCTGCCTGTTAGCAACTTTAGCGTAGCTGCCTGTAGGAGACCACTGTGTTGTTTTTGTTGTGCAACAGGACCCAACTTCATAGGCAGCTAATTTGTGCCATATCATGGAAAAAGGATTAAATTAAAATACTAAAATTAAAACGCACGCACGCCGAGATGTTGTGCGTTTTAAAAGCTATAAGCATATAGATAGGTGCCATTAATTTATTTCCCGCATTACTTCACCCGCAGTTTATCCAATATTAATTTATAATAATTGAATTGACCCAAATCCACCCTAAACTGCGAGTTCACCCGCGGCAACCGCGGCTAAATCCGCCACCCGCTGGTCTGTATACTCTTGGCCTTTTGTAATCTTGTGTAATGCAATGCTTTGTAGCATTTCAGAGGAAGAAGCAACCCAAGCTAAAAGAAATGTAGGCACATGGAATAGACACTGATTGGATCCATTGTATGCTTATTATAGCTTTTTTCCACGCCTTTATCTCATCGCGGCTCGATTATTGCAACGCGCTATATGTAGGTATGGACCAGTCCACCCTCAGACAGTTATTCGGCAGCTTGTCCAAAATGCTGCCGCGCGCCTACTCACTGGTACGAGGAGGCGTGATCATATCACTCCCGTTCTTGCCTCCCTCCACTGGCTTCCCGTTAAATTTAGAATTGATTTTAAGATTATATTATTTGTTTTTAAATCTCTAAACGGTTTGGCCCCCCTGTATTTATCGTCACTCATGGTCCCTTACACCCCATCCAGGGCCCTGAGGTCAGCTGACCAGCGGCTCCTGACTGTGCCCAATTCCAATTACAGGTCCAGAGGTGACCGTGCCTTTTCGGTGGCTGGCCCCAAACTCTGGAACTGTCTGCCCCTTCATATTAAGTCTGCTCCCTCCTTAGAGGCCTTTAAGTCTTTACTCAAAACCCATTTCTTCTCCCTGGCTTTCAATGTTTGACCTAATTAACCTGTGTACTTTTTGTGTTGCTTTGATTTTGTTTTACTATGTTACTTGTGTCATGTTTCCTGTACAGCACTTTGGTTGGCCTCCTGGTCTTTGAAAATGTGCTCTATAAATAAAATTTGATGGACATTGGAACTCCCAGCCAGAATGCGCTCTAATTCGGTCCCTTTTCCTGGAGCACGCAGCGGGCTAAAGGCCAGGCCTTCTTCAGGCCAAAGGGCATCCGGCAGAGCATCAGACTCTTGAGGGCATAATCTCTCTCTCTCTCTCTAGGTCGTCCTCCGTCGTCGCTTCCAGTCATCCCAGTTCTCCATACATCTGGTCAGTTTGTTGGTGCTTTGCACTCCTGAGTCTTTCTTGAGTACATCCACATACCGGTATATGAATGTGGGACGTCCTCATGACCGGTGCCCATGTGTTGGTTCCCACAGCACTAGTTAGATGGCTGGCAGCTCTTGGTGTCTTTGGCTATGTGGAATGAGGATCGCCACCCTCCAGCTCCCTTCTGTTAACCATAGTGTCATTTCTGTTTTCTGCTTTCGCTGAAAATAGCTGAGCGATAAGCGCACAATACGAATGCCGCAGTTTAAGTGGTTAAGAAACACATGTTGCACCATTTAGGTGACGTGCCACTGCAGAGACCAGGAAATATGGCTGCTTCTATGTGAAACTTGACTGAAGTGAACAGGAAGATAAGATAATCACTGAATCAGCGCAGTTGTGTTTCTACAAAACTAGAATTTCTGTTATGGAAACATCTCCAACTCCCTCAGGTTAAATGAGTTGGACTAAATATAGAGACCAACACTGTTTATTGTTTTCCCGTCTATCACTCGTTCGCTCAATAGTCTGTGAGAAAACATAATTCCATATTGGCTGCGCTGAAAGCAGACATTCTAATTTTTGCAGTTCCTCCCTTTCTGTTGTCCCCAGCCAATTACTCTGTTGTTGCCGTTCTCTTGAATACAGCTTTGGCCTCGTTTTCAGCCGCAGGTTAACTTGTGGTGTTCAGCAGCACCAATCCAGTCTATCCGCAGTGACGTTACAGTTGCGGAAAGTGTGTGTTTATTAGAGTGTTCATTCGAGTTGATTCAGACGAGAACGGATTAGGCAGTCATCTGGTGTTCACACACACACACACACACACACACACGCACACACGCACACGCCCATAGGAGGCATGTTATGACAAGTTATGGTGAGGCATGTGGAGCACAAAAGCAACAATTGCTCAACAGAATAATCAACAGAAATGGAGCACGGTTCAATCAGAGTGCCTGCCTTTCAATCCAACAAGGAATACATTGAAAGGAAAACTCCAGCCCACTTTCCCCATCCGTACATCAAATATATTCCCCTTTAGCTGACTGTAATGTGTAGCTTAAGCTTTGGGCTATACGCTCTCTCAGCGGCAAAGTCCTGAGAACTACAGTATATGACAAAAGATTCGATATTCCTCTGGGAGTCATTCTGCAGCGATTGTGACTTTGTGGGCTCATTCAATGTTCATTCAAGGTTGAACCCAAAAGTGCTTTATTCAATAGCCGGGCTAACTATTCTGAACTCCCCCTCCCCATAAAAGAAAGCCATATATCTAGAAAATGATATTGGAAATATAAATTGGCTTTCCAATTCAATATAGCCACACACACAGTAAAGTCCTTGGTGCTAATTTATCTCTGGGTGTTAACACAAGACGTGGCATTTTACAGTGTAGAGATCCTTCAATTCACACTTTTCTGACTGAGACCTGGCGTACTTCTTTATACCTTTAAACATGTGACCCAGCTGTTTACTTTATCGTCTGCAAAAGCACAGGCAGTTGTCAATATTCTCTTTTAGATAGTTATTTCTTCCCTCAGAGCAACCAACCAAAAAACCAGCAAGGCACAAGTGTGTGCTCATAAAATGTGCAAAAAATAAAATAGCTGCAAGTGCCAACCAAAAAGATGGTCAGATGCTCTCGACAGCCACAGGGCCCTGCAGCTCTGTCACAGCAAGACAAGCGGAATATCTAATTTCCATGTCTACCTTTCTCATTTCACAGTGCGAGGAGCCCGGGGCAGTCCCCCATCTCCTCAAAGTAAAAGCAGCCTTCCATGTGGAGTTTCAATTGACCCCTCAGACCATGTTTGGGTGATTCTCTCAGTGTCTTAACATGAATAATAAACGGCTGTAAGGTTTATAATACTGTATTATTTATCGATTTCACAATGTTATCTGGGATTTCCGATATCGTTATATGCGCCACCCACCCCATATCTATATTTTGCTCAGGGGCATGGAGAGATAAGTTCCGCTTGTGTGATATTGTCTGGGATTTTGGATAATGGTGATGATATTGAACGCATGTTGTCTTTTCCTTGTTTTTAATTACTTAACCACAATTTCATAATTTAAATAATTTTGAAAATAGGCGAAGTATGCGCCTCTGCAACTTTGTTTGTGGCCCTTATCATGTCACCTGTCATACAATCACTCACGGCAAAATTTGTTTGACATCCCTGATCTAGACAGCGTTTTTAGCTTTGTTTGCCAATGACAGTGACTCATTCCTTCCTTTTTGCCATATCCCCCCATGTGTGTGTGTGTGCGTGTGCGTGTGTGTGCCCGAGGCTAATATCGCCAACCACTCGACTGATAAGCCCCACATTTCTTGTGCACGCTGCCAGGAAGCCAAAAAAAGTAACTCCTCAAATGCAATTTCACATATTAATTAATATCGTGACTATCTATATTGAAATTAAAAATTCAAAGTCAATGGAGGTCGGATCGGGCTGATCCTTTGCCCAAATATAGAGAAGACTGACATCCTAATACTGATGTCACACTGAAGACTGCATGGGGCCTGGGCCGGCTTAGCACCTCGGCTGCATGGTAATCCAGCATCAGTGTGTCGCGGGTTCGAGTCCTGATCCTGATGGACTTTACTGTGTGTCTTCCCCCCCATCTCTCTCCCTGTTTCCTGTCTACCTGATACATATATTAACAAAGGAAAAAAGCCCCAAAAATGACACCAAAAAAAACATGTTACAGACTGGCCACATGACGTCCGAAATTGGCAGCCATTATAAGACCTTATCTTGTTCATCGATATTTGTAATACTTTTCTTTTCACTGTACTTCATACTCATGCAACACTCATTTCCCCATTGGACCTCCCTTGACTCTCCCTTTTTAGCCACTTCCTCCTGGGTGCTTCTGTGTTTATTCCCAAACTAACGACAACATTATGTTTAATGCATTACTGCTGGCAGGTTCAGCTGAATCTGTCCTGAGAGATTCTCACACACACACACACACACACACACACACACACACACACACACACACACACACACACACACACACACACACACACACACACACACACACACACACACACACACACACACACACACACACACACACACACACACACACACACACACACACACACAGGGTTAAGAGTCTTGCTCAGGAACACAGATCACCACATGCCTGGCCTGGAATCTAACCACCTGCCATAACGTTAGGGTTGCCCAGGCAGGCTCACTAACCAGACCTAATGAACACCCACAGTGGTCAAAGCGGCACAAGGTGACGGACCCCACAAAAAGACCACCCCCAAAAATCGGCGCATGCTACGCTCGCCCACACATGTGCCCTTTTCTGGGGTTTGAGCCCCTGCCCCCTCACTGTTCTCTGCACGGCCCTGCGTTGTTCAACGTTTTTGAATAAATGCTTTACTGGGAGCTGAGCTACAGTGTGCAAACTTTTCAGTTCCTTTTTCGCCGGGCTCACTGAACACTCGCCTATGGCTGCTGCCCCATGTAAGTAGTAAATGTATAGTGCCACTGGTAATTAACTTACCGCAGCACATGCAAATAAAACAGCAGTTCAAAAATAATTCTGAAATGAATGTAACAGTCATTCTTCACTTGCAGGACCTATAGTCCTTCATCACTGACTACGTTGTTTGTAGTCAACCAATATGCATGCGGCACACACACCGCGGAGACTATAAGCCTGTACTTTGAATGAATGGAGCTTCAGCACCTTGGGGTCTGGGGTTATTCGTTTTTTCCGTTCCTGCCGTTGGCACACTGCCAGAAGACAAAGACATGGCACACAGCCTCAGGCGCTGAGTCTGAATAATCGTATTCCTGATTGCATGCTGCTGTCACGCACCAGAGATAGCAGATCTACAAGTTCACAACACGTTTACTTATATGCTTGCAACATGTGAGCTTGTACACGAGCCATTTCTGTTGCGCGATACGTCATGGTGCAACCAAAATCAGGCATTAGGCATGCAGTTATCACCCGGGGCAGACAGCCCGGACAGCGTAAACACTGCCTCAGTTATACAGTAGTTTGTGCTGGAGAGAACGGAGCGGTGCACAGTCCAACGGTGGCACACAAGGTGATGCGGGTTATGTGAAGTGAAAGTAGCGACGGGGCGAGTTAATATGAACGATTTGTTCTTTTTAAAGCGAGTGGACAATCTGCTCCACATCACATCTTCTCCCCCTTTATTGAGACAGAGTGGGAAGGCTAAGGCGCCGGACAGATTCATTCCTAGTCCTGCAGGGACAAGGAGTTATCTGCTATATACGCTATCTTTAGACACACACACACACACACACACACACACACAAGTTAGCAGGTGAATTATACAACAGGTCGTTTCGAGGAAGCAATCTGATTGGTTGAAACGGCTTTAACCATGATATTGGAACGGCTAATCAAAACAAATAATTCAGCTGTGCTTTTCTCTCAGAGCGCAGCAGACTCGGTGGCTAGGCTAGCTATAGTTTCTTGGGACATTTGTGGTCGTATAGTGGCTACACCTGTCATTGATTTTTTTTTTTTTTTCAGCGATAATCTTAGTTTTAAGGGTAACTGTTGTATAATTGCAATATTACACTCGAAGGTGTTCATTATCGCCATTATTGCACACTATGGCGAGTTCCTACGGCACCGCAGGCGTGTAATATTGCTTAAGTGTAACCATAGTCCCTATTGAGCACCCTATTGTACCACCCAGATGGCAGTATAGGGTCACGGGTGTCATAAATGAGTGAGTACATGCAGATCGAGTGCCGTCCTAAAGTCGCCTCTTCGGTGCTACTGAAATTTTCTGATGAGCCGAAATCATTTCGGCACTACAGCGCCGAAACAGCGGTTAAATAGGAGTATGAATCGGCCCTAATCCTTAGATTTTTTCTTGTTTTTTTGTGCTGTCATGTTGTTCTAAATCGCTGCAAGTAACGTCTAGTTTCAAACGGGGAAAAAGCAACGATGCACATTGCTTTGAGAATAGGGCAAACACCCTCAGAGATGAAAGAAGTGCAACAGCTTTTCACCCGCCAATGTAATTATTTTGAGGAAAATACCCTCAAAGGCAGCAGGAATTGACTGTTTTGCAGAATCTCCCGTAGAGAGAGAAATTAGTCTTTAAATTTCCATATCGATCAAATCCAACTCGCTAATTTCTTCCATTCATGGTGCCTGTTCCATTGCTCCAAACTACCCATTATTCCAATCAAGAACTGGCTAATCTGGATTCATGCTGATTGTTGTCTTTGATTAACCAACAGCTTGCGCCTCCCCCCATGGACCATCCAAAACAATGCATTGCAGATTGTCTCTGTCGGATGGAAACCAGTTCAAAACTGTTACTTTTCAGGATTCAAATAAAAAAATAGCTTGTGGATCTGCTACCATTGATGCTTTTGTGCATGATCAAGTAGGCCCAGAGCACTAATTCACCAAAAAGAACACACAAAAGAAAACACAAGTTAAAATCAGGTGATAGGATTAAACTTCTGCCCGACAGCAAGATATTCTTCATCCGGCGCTTGTAGAGCTACTTTCCATTATTAACTCTCTGCACATACCAGTAGATAACCACTGAACAATGCGCTGCCGGCACCTAGCTGAGAATGGCTTTGTCCACATGACTTAACCTCGACCGAGATCCCCATAGAAGCTATCGCCAGTGTTCGCCTGCTGGGGTAAATAGCTCGCTTGCAACAATGACTGTCAGTCTGAAATTTTTATTCAGCATTCTGGGTGGAAAAAAGCCTGCCACTTATTAATATTCCACCGCCATGTATCATGTAAGCCGAGCATTAATAAGGAGTTTTTCATTGTAGGCCCCCCGTGAGATGTGGCCTTGTGCCGTCAAATGCAACTTTTAACAAACACTCCCACTATAGTGCAGCGCTGATCCCATGTTGGAAATCTTAAAACTAAATTCAAAGCATTTCAAAGATGTTTTAAATTAGAGCTTAATCCTAATCAGCATCATTTCAAATGCACCTGTGAAGCGAAACGAAGCGTCGTGGAGAAGAGAGTTCAAACCTCAAAGTACACCTACAAAGAGGTACTTTTCTTGAATATAGATTTTTGTTTAATACTTTACTTCTACTTTACACTACTATGATTACCGGTAATCAAAACTAGCAGACTTACAAGCTCAAAATGTGATGCATCACGGCACGTCGTGAGCTTGAGCCTTTTTCAAATAGCCAAAATATTAAATAGGGCTGAAGTGGTTAATGATCAATAATTACAGTATAGTCCAATAACATGATACATATGACTCTGAAATGGCCATTCTGCATTGTGATTATACTTTTACTTTTGTATATTTTGATGTCTTTTACTCAGACTATTTCTAGATTGTCGGATTGCTACTTTTGCGTCAGTACTTCCACCACTGTGCGTTTCCCCGCCCCCTCCATTCCGCAAGCAGCAGTATGGCTGAAACAAACTCATTTCGACAACTTGTTCGACATCACTTTTTGAAACAAGAGTTTTCTCAGATGTCAGGGATGTCAGGGACCTGGAGGATCGAAGATGAAGTGCTCATCTTCCATACGCGTCATACAGTATGTACTATGCGTACAGTATAGTTACGCCATGCTAGCTGTGACAAGGATCACGGTGGCTGATAGTGACATGATTGATGATCGTGAGCAACGAAGCTATAGGGGACATATTTTCTGACCAGTGGCAGTGACAGACAGTCGCAGCTGGCTGCCCCGGTCTCATTCGCAAGGTCTTGGCCCTGACAAGATTGCAAAGAGAGCTGTTACTGACTGATAAACACTACCGAGTGCCAGCTCCGCACAGACTCGGCCATGGCAAAACACAAAGCATCTCTGTTCCCGGGCCTGAATTGATAGCTTTGGCCCTTTGGCTGCTGCTTTTGTGCTTTCCCCTAACATTCGGGCCGCACAGAGAACATTGACGCTGCGCTATCTCAATGGTGTTCTTTTATCCTGTTCCCTCAACGGATGCTCTGACAACACTTTCAGTCTTAGTACCCCTGGCATTTAGTCACAGGGAAGAATAACCTTTTTTTTTAAAATATATTCTATGGCTGTTGCCACGGTCCCATACTGTTCATTGAGCTAGCTAATGAGATTGAGAAATGGAAGTAAAGTCTAAAAGGTTATCGGCTGCATGTCTGCTAATGCTAAAAGCTTCTCATGTTGTTCAGATTGAACAAAAATGCTAATAATAATAAACTGTAGGTTTCATTTGTTTAGAGACAAATGCTAGGTCTGTTGTTTACCTGGCTGGTACCCTAGTTTCTTTGAAGCAGTGCATTGTTTTCTTTGCACTTTACTTACAGTATAATTATTTACCACGTGCTTTGTTGACTACAGTATATGCCGCTCACTCTGATCGTGCACTCAGGGCCAATAACGCGGTTGTACGTTGATGTTCTTCCACATTTGGATGCTTCTTTGTCAGACACCTCTGCCTATAATGCCTACTGTGCATGTTGGCATCTTGTTAAAGTGAAAATGTAATTACCAGCAGGCGACTGACTATACAGTACGTTTGTGTTCAGCACATTAACTAGATCAGTAGCTTCACACATCTGGGAAGACATTAGAATCATTAGGTAACAGACGCAAACACCATGGCACTGATCAATGTCCATTAAAGCTAAATGTATCACCGGGATGGACTTAGAATGTAATCACACATTACTTACACAAGCTAGTGCTTAGCTCAGAACAACAGGGGGGGGGGGGGGGGGTTGCAGTGGTGTAAAGTAACTAAGTACATTTACTCAAGTACTGTAAGTAAGTACAAGTGTTTTTTTTTCTTTACTCAAGCATTTCCAATTGTCAGTACTTCTACCCCAACTTTAGTTACTAGTTACTTTGAAGATTATTACAAAACATACAGTACATTATCCACTTCAGCCCCATATAAATCTACAATAGCCGGTACTTTAAGAACATTTTTGATACCAATATACGTCAATGTGTCCCTATACTTTCACTTGAAAGAGTATTCCTATATATATTGCAGTATTGATACTTGTAGAAAGAAAAGGAGAATTTTTCCACCACTGGGTGGTTGTTAGAGTTCTTTTGTGATTTTATGCTTCTCTGGTCCATCTTGGACAAGGTCCAGTGATGCTGGTTGGAAAGAAATGGTAGACGAGCGATATCTTTCATAGTACGTTGGGTAAAGAGTTGGATATGACTATGACTCAGAGGTTATGACTCAGAGGTTATGACTGGCAGAATGAGTTGCTTGCATTTTGAGGGGAGCTTGGCGAAGGTGAGAAATGAAAGTTGGGTGCATAGCAAAATGATTTCATACAAGGGTCAGGCCATCGAATACATAGATCACTGTCCAAATTTGATAGATAAGGGAGATCCAGCAATAATGATCGTGTGTGTGCGTGTGAGTGTGAGTGTGCGTGCGTGCGTGCATGTAATGCCAGGCAATGCTGTGACTGTATTGTAAAACAAGAAAGCAATTATGGGGGTAATAAAACTGCTGTTTTTCCGTTTTTTTCTACAGCACTACATGCTGGGGACGTTTTATTTACAGTCCGTTACTGGATGTTACAGGTTTCTGTATGTAGATTTAGATTACATTTATGGGACGGGGGTCCTATTTATTTTTGAAAAGTGGAGTTGAGTTGCGTCGGTACCCTCACAAAAACATGCAGTAATTCTGGTCTCTATACTGCCTCCCCCTGCCTAATGGAGGGGAAAGGAACTGGTTGGAATAGTGTGTTCCTTCTACGTGCTACTGTACATCCAAGGACAAGGAAGCATGAGGTCAGTCCATTGCTCTCCCGAGGTTGGCAGAGGGAGTGTAGCGCCCAGGATTACATTAGACAATTAGCACTGGATGAAAATGGGTTACAAAATCGTATATAATAAATATAAAAAGGTTTGGAAAGTTGACACAACTATCCAAACACTGTTTTATGGCAGCGTTTTTCAAAAACCGGGGTTCTTCAGGGGATTGCAGGGGGTCCCCAGCACAATTTGTTAATATAGTGTCACAACCAATTTAACAACTTTAGTTAGTATCGGGTTTCTGAAAATAGCCGATCTACAAGCTCACAATGATTGTGGACCGGCTATTAATCTTAAAAACTCAATGCGGGGGTCCTTGACATGAAAACGTTTGAGAGCACTCTCCACTTAGGATGTGTGTGTGTGTGTGTGTGTGTGTGTGTGTGTGTGTGTGTGTGTGTGTGTGTGTGTGTGTGTGTGTGTGTGTGTGTGTGTGTGTGTGTGTGTGCGCGTGCACGCGTGTGTGGGTGCTCAACACTCCATGCAGAGTGCATGTCATGAGTGGAACTGTCCACATTCAAAAATGATTCTCAAACTGTTTTAATGTCAAGAAGCCCCGTAACTGTTAAAGTAGCTGCAATTTGCAACACTATATTTGTTTTATAATGGGTTGTGTCTAGAGTTGCAATACCCATTGACAGCCCATTGATCAAATCTGCAAATCTTTCTGCAAAGCGTTTGTTTCATAAAAAGCCACCGTAGACATGTTATGCGCTACTTTCTGTCAAGTAATTCCGTGCAGGTGATTATTAAGTGTTGGAGTTTGGAAGTCCCTGCGACATATACTATAGCGTCATGTCCAGGGGTGCTTGTACATCAAGCTGCAGTGCCTCACGAGTCACGCTACAGAAACAGGAGATGTCTGGTTTGGCAAGGCTTACTTATACAAAAAAAACTCTAGCGTTGTGTTGCAAAATGCGGCTATACATAACTGTCAGAGTTACAGACCTGCAAGGGTCCTTTTGCACCCACCACAAGGAACCCAGGGGGTCGCTATCTGAAGCACACTTTGAGAATCACTGATGGGGGTTTCAGATCACAGCCTTATGCCTTCTTCTGGTTCTGATGGAATTTCCGTGAAACCAGGGGCGCAGATAGCATTTTATAACTGGGGGGGGGATATATTTGGGGGCTATCGGAAAATTTCCCCCCCACTTTTGCGCATAACTATGCAGATTTTCCGTGTTTCTTAGCGGGTTTCACTGCAAAACACTGCCAACACAGCAAAAACAATTTTTCATAAAACTGATCCCCCTTTAAATGTCCCCAGTGAGTAAAGTGTCCCAAAAGCAATCCAAAACTTGTAGATCTTCTGTTTTCCTAAATCAAATAATCCATAAAGACAGCAAATAAAAAGGAACTGCATTGCTCAAATAAGGGGGGGGGGAATATATTCCTCACCAGCAGCCTTTGCCTCAGGATGCCACAGCATGCAGGTTCCTTTGTCCAAAAGCTCTGAATTGATTCAGGGCTTAAACCGTCAGAAATGTTCCACCAAACTTCCTTTCTTCCCCTTCACAAAGTTCTTTGGTCACACTACGCAGTGGTTTAACAAGTTCTCATTCTGGTTTAGTATTGGCCTTAACCCATTGATGCCTGAGGCCAAATCTGGGAACGCCTTCTAGGGCCTGACCTAAGGTTTCTGAAAACCTTCAAATTCCGATGATTTTTTTTTTAAATAGTTATGTTGCTACATGTATAGCAATAGCTGATGAGACACAGAGAGCACGGCCGGCATCAAGGGTAGAACAACGTATACGTTACACCAGGCGTCAATGGGTTAAAAGAGTCTCTTCGACAAACCACCACCAAACACTCTTTTTGATACCTAAAATGGAACCCTTTTATAGCTGTTCCTCGTACCTCACTTCCTGGAAATATATGTTAATGTGGGTGATATGTACCATACATCTGTGGATTTTTTAAACTTTCATATCCCTTTGCAATTATATCAAGCTGTTTTCTGTGTTATGCGTGCTGCTTGTCATCTACCCGCAATTCAAATAAGCATAATTATTTCACATTAGCACTAAATGCCGAAGAAAACATTACAGCTTGATGCTAATCAAACACAGAGGGAGACACAGGTGTGTTTTGCATCAATGCAGAACATAATTCTCCGGGTATAAGGCAATGAAAGGCATATGGTTTACTATGTTGTCTTCAAAAACCTCAAATAGATTGGATATTGCTATAGTGCCCCAAAGTGTTCAATTGAGCTTTTCTGTTAGGCTAAGGAATCAGTAAGAATCTATTCTACATGGTTCTGTTCAGCAGAAACCTTAAAAGGTTGCCAAGCCAACGCCACTTCTGAGGTTGCAATGGTGTGCGAGGGCTGTACAAAGCAAGCTTTACCCCTCAGAAGAGGGAGGCATCAGCATAACCGACTTGTGTGCATGCATGGCTAAGTTCAATGTCCTCTTCTCCCTGTTGGTTGTCCATTCCAAACACCGTCTTTCTTCAGACATCAAGAACCAAGAGGGTTTAAAACATCTTCTCACAGCGTGAGACAGGGTCTTTAGAGAGAATACCAACATCAACATCCTCCCCCTTTGTTTTGTTTTATTTTTTCCACTAGTAATACTTTTCTTGAAAACGTATCCCTTTTTTTACCCTCAAAACATAATTAATACATTAACAAAATGGATTTCTTAACAAATTCATGCTTAATTAATTAATTAAAGTTAATTATGAAACCTTGTGTTTTTGATCTGACCTCATCAAACCCTGTACACTCAAGACACGCTCCATATATGGCCAGTGCATACTGGTATTATATACTGTGATGTCATAATGTGAAGCAACAGTGACAACAGTGTGTGAAGCATGACAAAAAAGCTTAACTTTTCTGATGTCATCAATATTAGTATGGATATATGTCAGAACCTATATACTGTATGTCAGAATCCTTCCTCTTCGATGTCTCCCGTTTGACTGATACCCGTCCATTTAAACTCTCGACGGCCTGCCCCAAAGTTAATTGTGCAGCCACGCCTGGCAACCGGCAAGAACTAGAGTTCTCAACAGGCCTGAAAATTAAGGCCCGGCCCGGCCCTACCTGGTCCCTCATCAAACCCTGTACACACAAGACACTGCCACCGCTGCCACCCTTAGAGCTCCATATATGGAGCTGACCTGTTCTGACATTCCATACTGTATGTTGATCTGACCTCAGCAAACCGTGTACACTCAGTCAAGACACGCTCCATATATGGCCAGTGCACGCGACTTTAGGGCGAGGTCGCTTCTCGCGCACCCCAGGCGTCTTACTGGATGTCATACTGTGATGTCATGATGTGAAGCAACAGTGACAACAGTGTGTGAAGCATGACAAAAAGCTTCACTTTTCTGTTGTGCAAAAGTTAACAAAAAGCAGGTTCACTTTGCTGGCAAAACATTATCGGACCGAGAACTGTATTTAGCAATCACACTAAAAATACAGTATGACATCACCGTCATATTGAGGTTCCTTCCCACTTAAAAAACACAAGTCAAACTCAAGCTCAGAACACTTTTGATTACAGCTTTGTCTAGAAATTAATTGCATTGTTACATGGCACGCAAGCACAGTACCTCATGGAATAGACTTGTAATCACACACACACATACAGTACAAACAGCGAAAGATTGGAATGTCACACTCATGCCACCTAGAAATTCATTTCACTCCTCCATACAATACATTTACTGAACCCATCTATTGCAGAATCTAACAGCCCCCTGATGTTGGTTCATGTGGTGTCCAATATTGTTCTTATGGATCTGTTTGCAGAGTGTGACTTGACTTGTGAGGTGCAAGGGATGAAAACGGTGATGAGGAATGTGAGAGCGCCAGAGAGGCCCCTTTTCCACTGCTGGACAGAGACACAGAGAGAGAGAGAGAGAGAGACAGACAGACAGCATGAGGGCTTAGTTTTAGATCGGGGAATATAATCAATAAAATGTAGGACCTGCTATTTTCTAAAATAAGCAATTTCATTATAAGAGTAAACCTCACTTAACAATAAGACTCCCAACGTCGCTTTCATATGACCCCCGTTTATATTTATGTTGTTTGTTGTTGTTACCTACACCCAACCTCCTCCCCGTAAGCCAGCAGCATTGCACGGCAGGTTAACGACATTTCAGCCATGCTATTTATCATCTGTGCCGGTGTGCAAATGCATTGATTTCTCATTTTCTTCCTCCAGACAACAGGGTTACAGGTTGACTGCCTTAAGGTCAGTCAAAGTGCACTCAACGGTCCCATTAGAGGCTATAGTGCATGTCACGTAGCATGCCGCCTAGCTATTAGTCATCATCCGACTTCCGTTATGTCTCATGCTTAATTTATACTCCGACGTGCGTTGGTGTCGCTTGCCGATCTTTCCGGCGGGCGACGTCGTCATGCAACAAAGTGTTACATGCTCACAGTTCCATCGCAGATACAATTTTGTCAGCAGGCTATACAGTGTGTCGTTTTGCAGTGATGACAACTCTCATCATTCATGTTTATTTATTAATTTTGTATTTCTTCATCTCAATCGACACTGAGATTCACCGCCAGCCTCTCCAGCTGATGTAGGCTCTTATAAATATTACAAAGGCCGGCCTGCGTACTGGGAGTACATGGTATCAAAAACAATGGCAGAACCGCGCTGCGGTGGCTGCTGGAAATGCGAGTCATTACACATTAATGAGGACTGGGGCTTTAAAACGGGTCTCATTCAGCCTTTCCTTCCATTAATTTTTTTCATGAACGCTCACCGTGTTGTTTGATATCTCCGCTGATTGTGCAGAAATTATTTATTAAGTCTTGTACTGAAAAGGATAGCCAGGCCAGTCCAGCTGAGAGATGTTTTTCAGTTCAAAATGTAGAGGCCTGATTAGGACAAGGCTGTTCAGTTGCTGTACATGCTCTCAAAATGAGTGCAGTATTCGTTATCAGAGTACCTGGAGGTCAGGAGCTGCTGTGTGGAACCAACTGATTCGTATGAAAATCCGCCGATAATCACTATAGGTTACTTATCACTCAAATGCAATCAAGCCAGCAGGCTCGCCTGGAGTCGATTGGCTGCGATTAGGAAACAACCGACGTTGCATTGGTCACATTCATCCATCCATCCATCTTCAACCACTTATCATTAGTCGGGTCGCGAGGGCAACAGCTCCACCAGAGAGCTCCAGACTTCCCTCCTCAGAGCAACATTAGTGACTTCCTCTTGGGGGATCCCGAGGCGTTCCAAGGCCAGTGAGTCGATGTAATCCCTCCATCTCATCCTTGGTCTGTCCCGGGGTCTCCTCCCAGTGGGACGTGCATCAAGGACCTCCCTTTAGGGAGATGCTCGAGAGGTATACAAACCAGATGCACCTAAGCTGGCTCCTTTCCAGGAGAAGAAGCCGCGAAGTCGGTCACATTGTCCGACTATTACTAACCCACACACACACACGCACACGCACGCACACGTTTATAGTCAGTTTATAGGAGCTGAACATGGTCGTGTTTTCAACTCACTATCCTAAATGGTTGACTCAAAGTTCACAGTTAAAAATGCTGCAAGGTGCCTCTGTATTTTCAGGCTTATTAAGCATTCACTGTAATTAGTTTATGCAAGAGCAGGCCTTTCTTCAGCGCTGCTATCGCATTTTTCGAAAATCCCATTCTGCCATAGGGGCCTGTTTGCACAAGAAAGAGTTGTTCAACAAGCTCATACATAGGCACCGACTTTCAGGAACATAATTGATGCATCGTGACATGAATTAGCCACATCTGCCTTATTGCCCCATCATTACACACTCATTATGGAGCTGTTTGTCCTGTTTGTTTACTGTCAGCCCTACTATCTTGGCATTGACTGCGTTTGGTGGTCGGGACTGCATCCAGTGCGCAAGCTGCAAATTAGACTTGTCGAGGTTGGCCCGCCTAGTTTTTTTTTTTATTATTATTTCATAGAATTTCACATTTGCATTGGCCTCTTTTCAAACTATAAGGACACCACACACTCTCCAGAGGGCTCATTGGCAGGGAACCAGGCTCTCGAGACTGGCGTGCTGGCTCCCACAATTTTCAAACTCTTCCGTCTGTACTTTGGAAGCTCTGAAAATGAGCAGAAAATAAAGCCCTTCCATTCCGTCTTTTGCTTTCTCGTAAGTAACTCCTACTTAGAAAATCACACCCGTGTGAACTGAGTGTTGCAACTCCCCCCCCCCCCCCCCCCCCCCTCATTCCCCCCCCCCCCTCTCTCTCTCTCATTAGCAGGCAACAGTGCAGCACTCTCTCTCTCTCTGTTTCTGGCACAACAGCGCAACTACTGGTACTAATAGTCATACTCGTGCTCACAGTCACATAGGTGGGTGGGTTAACGTCACGGACATTGCTGTTCCTTGGAGTGGTTGCACCACTCAAAAAACGAATTAGTTTTGACTAGCCAGCTGCTTAGCAGAAATGGAAATCCAAAAACTGCATCATGATTGGTAGAATATACTTCCGGTCTCAAGAGCGGCTTCCTGTTCTCAACTTTTACGGTGCAGAATTACAGACTCTCTGCAGCAGTGGATCTGAAAGTGAGGTCCGGGACCTCCAGGGTCCCTTAGGGGTCTGAGGGAACCTTATGTGGAACACACTGACAGTGTACAAACAAAATTACTAACCAAATGTTGGTTCTGACTTCTGATATGGGGGGGGTCCTTGAAATGAAAACATTTGAGAAACACTGATCTGTAGCATTTGAAGATGGTGTAGTCTGGCTTGGAGAGATTAGCAGGGGACAGTCATCATGTTCTTCAGAGTTGTGTCCAGGCAGCACACTACATGAGCTCCGAAGAACAAATTCTGACTGCAGGCTTGCTTTGGATTTATCACAAGTCTGGGTTTATAATAATTATAAATAACAATGTTTATTTACGCCTGTTATAGAGTGCTGAACACACGTTGCAGTATATACTCCATTTTCTTCTGATATTTAATATTTGTCCTGAGTCTGTACAAAATTATGTCTGAGCCAGCGTTTAATTGTTTTGTTTATTCTTTAGGAGAGCAATGCTGGCTTAATCAGAAGCAAACCAGACAGTCACGCAAGCTTACAAGGGATCATTTGGATTGACCGATGTATTTTCAGCACGGCAGCGAAAAGAGTTGCTAAAAAGCCCTTAGGCTCACATAAAAACTGTCAGACAAAAATGTTTAGCCTTGAGACACACGGCCTGTGTGAAGCCTACAGTACATATTTGCCAGTATAGAGACTGACCATTTTCTGTTTGAGAGCCAAGATGAGAACCAGTAAGGCTAATCCAAGGCTTGATGCCACATGAAGGGCGCGGTTCAAACACCACAACACAAAGTACATGCCAGGGTCTGTTCACCATGAGATTTGGGATGGTAATCAAAAATGTAAAAATGTAATCAATTAATCTATGTAGATCGGCTATTGTCACAATTCTTTGCACGACACTGTAGTGTAGTGCGAAGTATAAAATGTACGCATCGTCAGTTACGCGATTAAAAAAAAGTCATTCAGAAAACATTATTGATGCTCGGCAAGAAAATAATTGCTATAGTTGGAGCCACACAGGAGATTGTTACCCTTAAAGGAACAAATAATATAAACGAAAAAAGTTTCTATTATTATTTTTGTACTACTTTTACTTTTATCATTTCGTTTTTTTCTATAAATTCTCATCCCACGATATTGCAACCCATGACACTGCATTCTCTTTGAGGAATGCAGTGTCACTGCAGTGCTGGAATTCACGTGTGACTTTGGTTTTGTTTTATTTTTTCAAGACACTTTACACAGAGCGTAGACCCACCAATTCCTTCCCTGAGGAAACATTTGGTGACAGTGACAAAGAACAGGAAGAAACCACCAGCAGGACTGGGCTCTTTTTGAGGCCAATACCGTAACCGTGGCTGCCGAACATGCGCGGTAGGTTAAAACGAACCTGTGGCGAGTCAAAACTAACCAGTGGCTCCTTACATGCGTGGCAGGTTACAACTAACACGTGGCAGGTTAAAACTAACCCGTACCTTCCTGTTAGGTTATAGGTTTAGTGTTGGGTTTTGGGTAGGGTGTCGGGAGAAGCATGTAAATATGTATGTAAATATCCACAAGAACTGTGTTCTTTAATAATCCGTTTGCAACACCGTGACGGTCAGTTCAAAAGTTCAAACTCTGTGCAGCGCGGGCTGAGAGGAAAACTGATTGTACTGCTGTGGGCAGGTACTGCAAAGGTCGTCTAGGCAGTGGAGCAGACAAAGTTACGCATCCGACAGCCTGGACACAAGCCTTTGCCAGCAGAATGAAACCGTTACGTTTTCATTACACACTTTCAGAACAGTTGTGACTTTGACAAAGCTCATCGGACACGTAATTTGCTTATCGTGTGCGAGCCAACAATCTATATACATCTTGTCCATCAACACTTTGTTGTATAACTTGCACTAATATTATAGTGTATACTGCAGCCATATAACTTCTGTGGCGAGCAAAGAATAATGGCACAATTACAAAACAGCTTTGAGGGCTTATTGCCCCACACCCTTTTAACTTATTTTTTATTACCCTGTGAATGGGAGATCTCAAGGGCAGATTCAGGTTGTATTTTTATTTTTTTCTCAGATATAGCCTTTTGACAATCTGGCTCATTTTAAATCGTCTATGTACTGTCTTGGCAGATGTTTTATTGAGGTTAAAGGAATCATCGATGAATACACACAAAAGGGGCAATCATTCTCTCCTTATGTGCTCCAACAACTCACAACCAATGCATTCTGGGAAAAGGGGTCTGGCTAGAGATTACAGGACAATTTGGGGACAAAACATGCAGACAATACCACATTTTGTAGCTCTGCCCCCCTCATTTTTGTTTTGTTTTTGTTTGCCTATTTTCGCCAAATGTTCATGTTCATGACATGCCCAGAATAGCGATTGTATAGCGTGTGTCAAAAATGATTCCCTGCCAATTTCATTAGGCCCATAAGAAACAGGGGGGGGGGGGGGGGGGGGGGGGGGGGGGGGGGGGGAGAGAAGAGAGACTGGAGAAGAGGAGATAATCGGAGGTAAATATGGGAAATAATTCTCGAGGTAATCGTTTATCATACCAAGCAATTTTCCATACTATCTTCTATTCAGTGTATAGCTGTTCAAGGTTAAAGCCTTCTTTGTTTTCTCGCAGCGAGAAGGCCATTTTATCTTGAATCGCATCTGTTCTGACAGGACAGCCTGGATTAATACAACCAGCACTAATAGAATCCTTCATTACAGGTTGTTAGCATTAGGGGTCTTCCAATGAGGTTCAGTAGAATCAGGGTTCGGTTTGTAAATAAGACAGAGGGAGGGATTGTCTAACCTCACAAGTAACAAGTCAATAGTTCTGCTAGCCCTTCCAATGCACGGCTGTTGAAAATTATGTCAAATGGCAGCAATTTTCAATTTTTGACCCTGTAAAACCCGGATTAATTTCTACTTGCAAAAAAGAGATTTCAACCTTACTACTACTTTTTACTACTAGGACTTGACAGAGGAAATTATTTAAAAAAAATATATATATGTATTCTTTTTGCAAAACTTTTTTACATTTATAATAATTATTAAAATAATAATATTATTATATATATTTGGGGATATCTTTCATAATAATAAATAAAACTAGACTATGTTCTAGACATTCTAATGATCACAAAAAAACATATATTATAGTTATTTTACTTACTTTTATCAGGGTTAAAGTTCAAAGGTCATAGGTTAAAGAATAATTCAAAATTGCAGTCCAGAGATTTTTAATTTGTGTGAATTTTAGCCTCTGTGCATGGGGGGTATTTATTTAAACGTTTTTTTTTTGTGGCTGCTTTCGCCTTTATTTTATATTTTTTATGGAGAGACATGGGGGGAAGGCCGGCGGGATCGGGAGTCGGTTCGACTCCCGCTGCACACTGCCAGACTGGATTACCAGCCAAGGTGCCTGGACCGCTGAGACACGGCCCAGGCTTGTGGGGGGTATTTATATGCAAATATCATGACCAATGGCATTGCAATGAACATCAATGTTTAGGTGAAAAAAGAACATAAAAAATCAAACATACATAATCAAACACGTGTGTACCAAACAAGCAGGGATACAATCCCATACAAAGCTAATGACCAGAGGATATCAAAAGCATGGAGACATGGTCCCCAGATTCATTGTACCAGCTTGTACAATCTGTTGCTTTTACAGTATGTAGGAAAATGGGAAGCAACAATGCCGAGTGACCTCAAGGAGGTTCACCTCCTAGCTGTCATTAAAGTGTCACCTGCCTTCAAGGCTCAATTCAGCCGAGGTGGCTGCCAGTGCCTGGGGACTCCTTTGTGTGTCTGCGTGCGTGCGCGTGTGCGTCATTGTTCACACATGTAGCTAAGCGTTAATAGCAGCAGTTTGGCACATTATATATATTAGCAGCAGTTTGGCACATTATATATTTTTTTTTACGACGGGTGCACATCGCACTTCAAGAGCCTTATGGATGGAGTTAAAATCCCTGCAGGTTCCACATCCTTCTCTGGCCACATAGGCAGCCCTGGCTGCCACAACCAACACGAGGACAGCTTTCATGTGATGTATCGGGACATCTGAACCATGAGAACATTAGATTTAATATGCTCAGAGATTTATCGCCGCACATAGAGTTAAGGCCAACTTTCCTCACATTTAATCCCCAATTCACACAAATATCAAGGCTACAGCTATGAGCTGGCAGGGGCGGGAAATAGCCAGTGGCAGAATGAAAAATATCCCCACATTTCCAATGCATCAAAGTTTGGATCATAAATTTCGCTCAGACAAATAATAAATATGGGGGCCAACTGCAACGCAGCTTTTTCCTCGTCCTGTGTTTGTGCACACAATGCTCAACACTTTACCCTGTAGGAACAAAAGTAGCTATATTTAATGATGCCCTAACTTTGGTGCGGTTCTCTATGCGAAAAAGGAGGCATGCCTCCATTCCACAAAGGATACATTTAGTACGGTCCAAATTCTTCTTGAACACGTTAAGAAAGCAAAATAATACAAATGATGTGTTGTGGGCGGCCTTGGTTAATTCCGTTTCACATTCAATTGTGGTCAGGTTGATACCCTACTGCTGTACTGCATGAAGACATCAAGGACCAGAAATGCATAATTATCGGGGCACGGTCACTTGACCATTGTCCAATTCTTTTAGGGCAAAAAGGCCAAATGCCAGAACAGACAAATAATTTAACATAAGGGAGGAGGAAGATTGCATTTTCATCACATACTGTAGAATAACTACAAATAAATAATACACAGTCTTGAGTCAAACATTTGTACATGCTCAGGCCAGGGCTGGACTACTCAAAGTGGACTGGACTCGTCTGAAGATGGGGACGGAGCTGGGGTGGGTATGTTGAATGAATATGGATGAATGGCCATATGGATGATCTTTTTGGTGGTGCCAGCTGGCCACGATTTTGACACTGCTTCTTGGCTTTGATAAGACGCACAGGCACACATTTGTGACTTGAGGTCTTCAGTGGTGGCTATACTGTGACTCAGCCACAGCGTTGGAGCATTGGCACATTATATTTGTGTTAAACTGTCGTCGCAAATAGCTCGGGTTTTTCACCAGTACATACCACAAACCTGTAACATTACAGAACATCGACAGCAGAGAAAATGCGGTTGCAGAGCACAACATTTTTTGAAGGGCATAAGGCCAAACTGAGGGGGCATGGCAGGCGTGGGCCTTATGGCCCTTGTGAAATTCCTGCAGTGAATGACACTATACTCTAATAATGAGGTGAATTGTTCAGGATGATAACGCTGCTATGATATTAGCCTCAATCATTCTGAAGCCAAAAAATAAAAAGCATAGTACCAGATCAGTTCTCTCAATGCCATCACAGATTAAGGCCTTGATGCTCTAGTCCGCGGTTTTAGATCGAGTTGGTTTCTTGGGCCTTCCTTTCTAATTGATTTAAATTTGAACGGCTGTATTGTCAATCCAACTTACGCAAGTGCGAAGGGAACTGAGACAAGACTCCATTTCCAGTCATGACTGTCACCATTCCTGAATCCTCATTACCATAAATTTCATCATAATCACAATCCTTCCTTGAGCCCATTTTAGGTTATCTGTCTCACCCTGATGAATATTTAGCGAGCCAAGAGCAATTTCCTATGCGGATGATGATTTTACATACTGTACACAATGTACATGCAGACAGTCTATAGAAATACATTCTACAATAGCGAAGCCTCACCCCAACAATGTATAGACCCATTGATTGAAACTGATTTTGAGATTGCCTCATGTAGGCCAAACCATCCTGGCCCCGGCACATTATATGTTCAACAAGAATAGCAAATATATACTGTAGACAAATTACCAAACCCAAGTAGGTCAAGTTTTATTCTGACTCAGACTGAAGTAGGTTATAGCCATTATTTCAAAATGAAGAGTCTTTTTTTTTTTAAAGAGTGATGAAAAGATTTGATCTCTACCTTTTGTTCATCGAGTATACTCATTGGAGCACAGACACGAAAATATTGGTAATATTGGACTATTTGGGCTGGTTGAGGTGCTACAGTATCAGCACCATATCACACTTCAGCGTGTTCTATCTAGCACCTAATCTAAAAGCTGCTAAATAACACCTTTAAAATAGGTGCTGTAGGACAAAAATATCCCTATATGCTAATTAGCCAAAGATCCACTCGCCGTGCTATTTTATTGCTTTAAACTGAGTTTCTTGCATTACCTGATTTAGAAGTAATGCAGTATATAGCTCTCCATCTCATGACTGAAAGAAGAGTCTAACATATAAACCCTTTATAATGTGACAGAAAATTCATAGGACTGCGTGTCAGATCGGTGCATGGGCCCTAGCTATAAAACGGCCCATATCATTATTGCCACTCACTTCTCAGAGTGCACACTACTGTTCAAGCGTCCAGTCAGCCAAGCACATACATAAGAAATGGCCTCTTGTGCTGAGGAGCGGAGGAATCATGCTGGATGTATTCTAACATGAAAGGAAAGGCAGTGATTGGGGGTGGGGGGGGGGGGGGGGATTGCTGCTCCTGTCTTCAACATACAAAAAGTGTTGAATGCGAAATCTTAGGCCACACAGGGAAATATGTGAGGTTGTTTGTTAACTTTTTTTGTTTTGTTTTTCAACCACCATTTTTGTTGGCGTCAGAAAATTGAAATGAAATGAGATTTGAGAAGTGCAGCAGCGGCTGCCTCTCCACTCTCCTCTGCCAAAAAGACCTCTGTCTTTGTTGCCAGCATGCAGACAAATGGATGCTATTCATGATGGATAATCCATTTGTGATAATGGCATTAGGTCCCTCCATCCACATCTCTGTCTATTCACACATACAGATAACCCTCCAGCATGTGAAAAGAAAGGAAAAACAATACTATCTCTAACAACCTTTTGCACACTTTTTCTTACCTTAATCTGATGTTATCCTATATGTATGGTACAGGTGAACAATGCCATAACTCCATCCCGAGGCCACTGCAGCTTATTTTTTAGGGGTGCACGGTTATGAAAATATGACCGATATCCGATCTCCGGTTATTTGAAGGGTCATATCTGCCGATACCGATTCTGACCGATTCCGATACTATACAGAGGACCACAATGGGGGAAAAAAGTCTAGGCCCTATAGGGGCTTAGCCCAATTAAAGCCTGTTAACCCATTCTGACCTGAGATCAGATTCTAAAAATCGATAAAAAAAAAAAAACACCTACAAGCTTGTAGCGCGCTACGAGCTTGTAGATCAGATTTGACTTGGCTTTTGTTCTAGACTAGTTTATGCTCGGCTCTGCGGTTGACTTGGAATGTACTTATGAAATGTTTCACCCACCACTCGTTCTAGGATATACATAGGTTAGGACTTACTTACTTACTAGGATATAATAACATCTGATTAAGCCAAAGTAAGAAAACGGCTAGTCCGGAATTATCCTTTAAGCCCGAGTACTAACCGGAAATAGAAGATCTACAGGCTCACAATGCGTTGCAGTGCAATATTTTATGAACTTGTAGATATTTCGGAGCCAGAAAATAGCAGGAGAATGAGACTAGCGGGACACTGCCAAAGGCATCAAGAAGTGCCAGCCAGCAAACTGGTGTTCTGGGAACCAACACGAGGACGCCCCACGCTAACATACGTTGATGTACTCACGAACGATGCAGGAGTACCAAGTACCAACGAACTGGCCAGATGTATGGAGAACCGGGATGACTGGAAACGACGATGGAGGGCTCATCTGAGGACGACCTAGAGAGAGAGAGATCTTTCATTGATTTAATCATTGATTGAATATTCTATTGACATCAAGTAAAAATAATGCCACATGGATAAAGCCAAGCTTGCTGGACTTGTTTCCATTGTGAAACAATTGGACAAACTACAGTGCAAACAAACAAACAAAAAAAGTGTGAGCGGTTTGCAACCCAGGGAAGAAATGTGGCTAAGATTTTAAATCTCCTATTTTCAGTGAGCCAAATCCGTTATGCCATATTTCACCATGCAGGTGCAGCCACATTCAGCGACATAAGCAAGTCTCTGATGTCATGCCTCAGACTGACACCCACCACCTTTTAATTAATGCGCTAGAGAGCAGGCAAACTATTTCTTTTTCCCCTTTCTTTTTTTTCTAAGCGTTTGGCTCCGGTAAATGGGCCGTGGCAGCTGTGGCGTACATCTTGAAGATTTCAAAGCTCGACGGCCCTCGATCCAGCAAGAACCGCTATCTCGCTTCTAGCGTTATGGCCCTTTGTGCTATCTTGACGTCTTTCATACGTTCCCTCTAGTCTAGTCTGATGGAAATTGTATTCGGCACGCGTCTCTTTAACATCAGGTTTTCTTTTTCCTTTTACTTAATGACCGTTGATTTATTGGTTGCAGTGGGAACTTCTTTCATTGTCATAAGATGTGAATAGCACATCCCACACAGCATTGACCTACATACTGTACAAGCTCCATTATTTGTGACAATGTATTATCCAAGGTCTCATAGCCTTTGTGGGAATAATGAATGGAATAGTATTTGAAGCGAGTAATATCATAGTGAATGTGTGAGTGATGGACAATAGGTTGCTGTTAATGTATCACAAGCATTAAGTGCCTGCTGTCGTGCTTGCATGGAAGGAGCAGAAAATGTGTGTTTTGTTTGGTGAATCATCTTTGAAGCTTATTTACTGTGAAAACTGGCACCTCCCATTGGTCCGTCATGCCATATATGGTCACGCCTTGTGACATCTCGCCTCCTGTTCTGACATTCCATATGTTGACCTGACCTCATCAAACCCTGTACACTCAAGACACGCTCCATATATGGCCAGACCTCATCAAACCCTGTACACTCAAGACACTGCCCCCGCTGCCACCCTTAGATCTCCATATATGGAGCTGACGTGTTCTGACATTCCATACAGTATGTTGATCTGACCCCTGCATGCCAAAGTGCCAGCGCTCACCCAGCAGTCTGCCGTCACCCAGGCGGATGCGTGCACGCGACCTCGCCCTTCTCTCCCTCAGGGCGTCTTACTGGTTTATTATTGTGCTCTGCATGTCTCCAAAATATTAACATTGTTATTAGCGTTCTTTTTGCCATACAGCAGCACTCACTGGATCCAGGTTCGAGGAAATTCCATTATAGACAGAAAAACAGTTTTTTTTTTACATGGGTTGTGAGGTTGTATAGTAATAGTAGATTGCCTAATTTATAATTTGTAGCGGTATTAAGTGAATCCATGGTCAAGTGGATAAATAAGAGACCACAGATATTAACGTAAACGTAACATAAATAACAAGAAAGGTGCAATTCTGGGAAATTGCAAGTGTGGTTGCACTGACCCAAGTCACAAGGAATCCACTGGGAACTGAATTCCGTCTCACAATTTTTATTATATATTGTGAAGCATGACAACATGCCAACAGTGTGTGAAGCATGACCAAAAGCTTCACTTTTCTGTTGTGCAAAAGTTAACAAAAAGCAGGTTCACTTTGCCGGCAAAATAATCTCGGACCACGAACAATAGTGTGAACAATATGTACCAATATGTAATAATGTGAACAATATGCCTCTATATTATAGAGGAATATAATCATACAACAAACCCCACATGGGGAAGTGTAAAGTGTCCACTCCTGCTAGTGCAATACGGAATTGTCTGCTAGTCTGAACACTACATGCCAACCACTCATGTCCTGTGCTGATTAGAATGGAAATGGCTGCAGGAGAGAGTATGTTGTGAACAACATCCAGGGAAAAGGAGGTCAGTGTCCTCACTTCCAAAGGCTTTGTATTGGCAACGAGAGCTGCTTAAGTGCAGTCGCACACGCGTGATTGTGTGTTCTTAAGTGCGTTGTGTGTGTATTCTGACATGCAGAGAATGGTGGTGAATTGGCTGATTAGTGTCTGTAAGTGTCTGAAGTACTACTGCAATGTATAATGATGATGTGTGCATGTGCGGTTCTTACGGTACGGGTGTGGTTGTGTGTATTAACTCAGAATTATTCAGGACAACTTCACCCATTTTTAACCTATCTTCATATAATTGGTCCTCAGTAAGCTCATGATATGGTACCATTTTTTTCTACTCCCGTCTGAGGACAGTTCAGAAACCTGCCTACCTACCAGTGACATCAACGTTAGGCAGTTTTTCTATTCTTGACTTATACCTGTCCAATTTCAAACTCTAGACGGGCCTGCCCCAAAGTTATTAGTGCAGCCGTGTCCGGCAGCCGGCGAAAACTAGAGTTCTCAACAGGCCCACCTGTCCATTCAAACTCTCTCATATGTTGATATGACCTCATCAAACCCTCAAGACATACTCCTTATATGGCCAGTACAGAATTCATTCCATGTTGATCTGACATGCCAAAGCACCAGCGCTCGCCCAGCAGTCTGCGGTCAACGAGGCGGATGCGTGCAGGCCTCTTACTGGTGTATATTAACTAAAACAAATTACTTTACTCAGGTAAAAGTACTTTGTTACTATAAAACAAAGAGGAAAGATACCACAAATAAATGAGATATTCCATTTCAATGAAACAAACATAAAATTACATTAATGGTGAGTTAAACCTAAAACTCACCACAAACAGTGTATGAGGAATGGCCAACTCACACACTGAGCAAACACTGGTCTCCCAACTAATCTTCACCCTTTTCCACTGAGAAACACATTAAATTAAATAATAAACATTATAGTAACCTCTATAAAGAGATCAACCTTACAATTTACTTAATGTAGAATTAGAAATAGAAATACAAAGAAGCAGTACTTACAGTACAAAGACACAACAACTCATATCAACCCAAGTTGATATAATAGCTAGTTCAGCTTTCACCTCTTGTTTACAATCTGCAACCATCAACAACATGTATTCTTAATCATCTGGAAATACACTCATACTATACTGCATCAAGAATGTGTTTACATTTGTATCTGAAAATATACAATGCAAGTATTGCATTTTTACCATCAAGATCTTCTCAAAGAATCCCCACAAATACAGGTTGCTTCTTATTATTCAAGACGTTTTTCAGTGTAACCCTTGACCCCCAGAACATGGCACTCTTAAAGTGACAGTGTCCCTTGTGGATTTACATAGAACTACAGGCATATATGCCACTGGGCTACATATGTGTTCACCTATGTATGAGCACCAGTATGAGTACCAGTAGGGGCGCTGTTGTGCCATGCAGAAACAGAGAGAGAGAGACAGTGCTTCACTGTTGCCTGCTAATGAGAGAGAGAGAGAGAGAGAGAGAGAGAGGAGGGGGGGGGGGGGGGGAGAGGGGAGTTGCACCACTCGGTTCACACGGGTGTGATTTTTCATGAAACATACAGTGGCTGATCTACAAGCTGTAAGCGTTGTGAGCCTGTAGATTTTCACTGGCCTACTTCTGTTTGTTTCCTATGATGAAGTATAGGGCATTCATTTATTAAAAAAAAGAAATCATAAAAGGTTGCAAAATAGAGATATGAGGTTTCTGCCCGACAGCGACAATATCTCAAAAGAGCCCATTTCTAAGGTTGGGGGGGCTGAGTGAGTAAGATTAGAATTAGTATTACATTAAATGATACATACGGCCAATGTTTAAAGCTAGGGTATGTGATGATATCTTTTGGTTAAAACAAACGTTTTAAAGTTCTATATTGTGATAGTAATCATTGTATAGAGCAGGGGTTTCCAACCGATTGTGAACCAGGGACTGCACCAACCTGACTAAGAATCACATAATAAACTAAACTATGCATATCCCTTCATAAGTTTCTCAACAATTGTCCATGGACACACGTTCTTAAATAATGACTGAAATATTATGCTAGTGAGTGTTTTTGAGTATTTCTCGTACTTTATCCAGCCTTCTCATATTAACTGATACACTGATTTGTAACGTATGTATGTATGAGTGAGCAGACACACCCCTACATGGGCACATTTTCTAATAATGACAACTACAGCAATCCGGTACACTTCCCCTTCTCCTCCCCTTTCTGTGGAAGTTCTCAGCCGCCTTCTTCCCAGTAGGCTAACTTCATCTTAGGTCACCATGCAGGCCAATGACTGAACGGTTTCTCGTGACATGAATACGCGTGGTTCCATGTCTGTCTCTTCTTGACCTCATGACATTTTCTGGCTCGAACCTTGCCCTGTACAAATTCTCCAGGTATGCCAACGTGACAATACTGTCACAGATCAACTCATCCAGAACTTTAAAAGGCTTCTTCACTTTCCTATATACGTTACTGAATGCATGTTCGGGGCCTGCCCCTCAACTGTACTCTGAGTTGAAATAAAGGTTATGATGATGATGACGCACATGTTTGTTCAGTAACAGATGTCTCGCCATCTCTCCAGCGCTTTAATGAACATAAAATAAATGTCCAGATTTTCAGCCAATCAGGAGAGAGTACCCATTTATCAGCTTCAATTTTATAGTGTTCCAGTTAAAACAAAATTGTGGCACAAAATCTTTGTGCCAATTTCACTTAAGTAGGATACAGTAGGATACAGTGTGTGTGTGTGTGTGTGTGTGTGTGTGTGTGTGTGTGTGTGTGTGTGTGTGTGTGTGTGTGTGTGTGTGTGTGTGCGTGTGTGTGTGTGTGTGTGTGTGTGTGTGTGGGGAGGAATTAATTGGCATAACGACTACATTGAAGAGAAAAAGGTGGTAAAAAGCAACAAAATATTTGGTCTGCCACCATGCAAATACAGATTGATTTGGGGAACCTCGACATAAAAAAAACCCCACACGGTTATCATACTAACATCCAGTCATGATTTCTGTTTTATAATACTGAATACTGCGTATGCATGTGCCAGTAGTTGAATGATGTACAGGAACAACAGTGCATATATTCTGTATAGGCCACGTCACTGTTTTGAGTTCAGCATGGCCTGAGAATAGAAACCTCCCTGTGCCTGTTTTAGTCTGCTGGCTGCAGACTGATGGCTCACATGTACATCATTGTCAGATGCTTCCGCCTGGCAGTCTGTACACAGATGTACTGTAGAATAACTTATTAACCCATATATTAACCCATATAACTTCATATATATACTTATACAACATACAGCATTTTCGAAAGATGTTTGGGTCATTTTATCGCGCTTTTATGAACACCCCAGACAGGTTTTAAGTTGCTCGGTTCATTTAGAGATATTTGATATTCATTTTACCAGACTTCCTATACCCTTCCTATACCCTATACCCTTCCTATACAAAACCCATTGTAAATTCGAACTCCATTTTAATCAGTACCGCCGGCATGGCATATACGCACGCACAGTGCGCTCTGTGCGTGGAGGCAACACGCCGAGGGGGCAACAAAATGTGACAAGCACAAACATATCATGCGTAGGGCGACCAAAGCATATACGCACGCACAGTGCCAGAACCAGAACCCGTTCTTGGTTCTGGTATACTTCTCTAGTAATAGGCTACTTGAGGGGGTTCATTTTTTCGATTACACTTTTGTTGTTGGCCTGGTGGAGACAATTGAGGCAACCTAGAGGTGTGCATAGTTGACCATGTGTTTTCAGAATGACATACTGTACATGTAAGTGCACATGCAGACAGACTCGACTAATACAACGTTAACCTACTGTATGTAACCTAACAAAAACCGGACTGATTTCCCCCACTCAGATTTCCCATTGTTTTTTGTTTTGTTTTTAAGCACAGGTACTGTTCAGGGACAGTACCTGCATGTGCTTAAAAAAAACAGAAAAAAAAACCTGAGTGGGGGAAACTACTGCCAGTCCAGTTTTTGTTAGGTATACATACAGTAGGTTAGCGTTGTATTAGTCGAGTCTTTCTGCATGTGCACTTATGTACAGTATGTCATATCTGAAAACACATGGTCAACTTTTAAGCACAGGTAATGTTCAGGGACACCAGCTCAGTGGCCTTGTGGTTAGAGTGTCCGCCCTGAGACTGGGAGGTCGGGGTTCAATCCCCAGCCTGGTCATACCAAAGACTCTTAAAAATGGGACCCAGTGCCTCCCTGCTTGATACTCAGTATCAAGGGTTGGATTGGGGGTCAGTCCCTGCGACATACTAGCGTCATATCCAGGGGGTGTACTTGTACATCAAGCTGCCTCACGCTACAGAAACAGGAGATAGGCTCCTCAGCTCCTGCCCCTATGGGCATCATGGCTCGGCAAGGCTACTGTTCAGGGACAGGGCATGGTGAGGATGCACAGTATCACGTATCGTGGCCAACAAAAGAAAGGCCAAGGTATGCCCTTTACATCTCCCATTTGATGAGACTAACATTCTCCTCCTTGGAAGGAAATATCAGATTGAAGTTGACTGCGGCCTGGCTGCTCAAAATCCCACTGCAGCTGTAAGAGGCTTTACTACCAAGTATGGGGGGGGGGTAATTTAATGAAACGTTAGAACGTAGAGCACTCTACAGTCCGTTAACAAATTGCTATCCTCAATTTGGATTGCCTGAAGGCAGGGGGGAAATAACAACATGTCACTCATCTGTGGCCTCATAAGGTAAAAACAGCAGTCACACACACACACACACACACACACACACACACACACACACACACACACACACACCTCCTCCCAGGTGCAACTGTTCTACAATAGAACGACTTAGCCTCCTGCTATGAAGTGAACCTGTGAGGTTTGTCTTGGCATTTCCACACGGCAGATTAAGATGTGGTGTGTGTTAGCGTGTTGGTTTTTGACCGTAGAGCACAGAGGGCAACAGACAGACGTACGGCAAACAGGTAAAGAGATTACGACGCATGTACCGAGCTTGGCCACTCTGGATCGGTGTGTATTGTACATTCCTTTTTCTTTTTAAACCAGTAAAAAACACATTGAGACAAAGTCCCTAAGGTCTATTCTATTTTTCAAGTGGGAACTGGGAAAATGTGCTACATCACACATTACAAAACAGACAATACATCCCATATGATACACGTTGAAGTACCTAAAAATACATACAGAAATCTCCAAAGTGATACGCTTTTTCTTTCCTGCACTCATTGTGATTTTGACTGTGCCCACGGTTGGCCTTTTTTTGTGGCATGTCAAACAAGATTCCCCTCCTCCTTATTACCTTTATCTGCCGTATACACTGTATACGCCCTGTAAGCTTGGGATTTAAAGTCAGCCAGAGAGTTAAGCCTTGAATTAGCTTAATGAACAGAGCCATGCGCGCAACTGAAATCTCACGTGGAGAGAATGTCAGACACACAGACAGTCGGGGCAAATACAGTACAGCATAATCATATATATTCCACCATTATATGCAAGATCTACAGTAAAGTGCACGTGTGCCTTTTATCTTGTGAGCGTTCAATATTTATTTTGTATCTAACCTTTGAGCATCAAAGGCATATGTACAGCATGTGGATGTTTGTGTGGCACATATCCGCATGCATAATTGGAGGTTCTCCAATAGTACAACTATAATGGGATATGGGTGTTCCAGTGATGTGGGCAGTGCAGAGGCACACACACAATGTGCATCTCGGTTACAGATCAAGCTGCTTTGCACAGCATCAGTGGGCGTTGTAGATAAAGCTGGGGATTTAGCGTTATTCCAAAGCACAGAAGCAACGGACCCCCCCCCCCACACACACACACACACACACACACACACACACACACACACACCACCACCACCACCACCACCACCACCACAACCGCTACTGAAAGGAAGCATTGAGGCACATGAATGGGATCTGTATCAAAGCGAAATGACGGGGTGCTGCAGTCTTCAACAACCACATCACCCCATTAGCGGCAGCAATATGAATTATATCATATACAATATCAATTTACCCAAGCAGTGTCAATATTTGCTAATAACGAACAGTGTCTGTTCTGTGTAGCCTATACACACATCAAAGGAGGGATTCTCAATTCTCCCACCCCTTGAAACTGGCTAACGTGACATATTATGGCCATGAATCCATATGTCAATATTGTGTAACAAATTACGTCGTTGCACCAAATCGTTCGACTGCCTTGCGCAATCATGTACTGTACGTTTTGCCAATCGCCCATATACCAAAACGGGAGTCATTGGAAACAAACAACCGATGTCAGTGCTTATAGCTGTCTGCTTTACATCGAACATACTTTTAGATTATCGTCATTTCGTCGCCAGCTAAACACACAGTGTGTACACTGTCTTGTCAGAGTCAGTCTATATCGGTGGCAACAAAGACATGTAAAAAGCCTCCACTCACCAACCGCTCGCTCACTGTGGGCTGAAGGGAGGAATAAACCAATACAATGGCAGCACTCAGTCTGAATGAGGAATCCAAAGCAATCACAAACACATTCAAAGTATTACAGGAATGAACACAATATTTACTGTGTATACTAAATCATTACTGTGTACTAAATCATCTAGGGCAGTATATTATTCAGTGCATTTTCTCCTGCGTGTGAAAAGGCTCAATTTCCCAGCTTGCATAAATATGGGATTTACCAGCATGCATCCGCTTTGCTTCACTGCCCACATCAGCTTCTTTGCATGTTGTTTGCATGCTTATGAGGCGCAGTCCTTGATTGCATGACATTGGGCTGACTGCAAATGAATGCGGTACCACATAAGCCACTCAGTCTCTCTAGTTAGCCTATGTTTAGTTATCTATTAGTCATCCCATTAATCTCTTGTGCTTTGATTGATAACATTTTTTTATATTGTACTATACGTCTATAGCGTTCAAATCACCCTGATGTGGCTTTTTGCTATTTTTTGTTTTTATTCTTTGTAGTGATGACAGTTTTTTGTGTATTTATTTTGTATTGCAAATTTATTTATTTCGTTTTTTTGGGCCTCTGAGCTGAGTTTGTTTTGTTGTAAATGTCTCTGTGGTTTTTGTATATGTGATTTGTGATTCTGGTCTGTACAGCACTTTTGCCAACGATAGCTGTGCTTAATAAACTCATTTCATTTGACTTGACTAGATGTCAAAAATAACCACCGCTCATCTGCTGAAAAAACTTACGTGAGGTGCTGGAGTCAAAGGGAAAATGAGAAAAGTTAATGAGAAAAATAAAGGGAAGCGCCACACACACACACACACACACACACACACACACACACACACACACACACACACAGATCTGCGCACAATCAAAGTATTTATTTTGCAATATACATACTTTGATTGTGCGCAGATCTGAGTGTGCCGAGCTTCCCTTTATTTTTCTCACTTGACTAGTTGTCAAAATATGCTGTTTGCATGCATTTGTGTGAATGTGTTTGCTTAAATTGCTCGTGTGCATACTCTACAGGTATTGTACACTATTGTACGTAGCAGAGTAGCCCTGCCTGGTATTTCCCTTGGCTGGGGCAGTGGGGGGTGAGAGGTAGATATGTTTGCTTTCCCTCGTGGGAGACCACGGTTCTGTATACTTACAGTGTGAATACACACAGTATACAGTGTGAATACACACAGTATACAGAACTACTTGAGGGGGCGGCTGTGGCTCAGGAGGTAGAGTGGCCGCTTGGCAACTGGAAGGTTCCCTGCAGTTCAATCCCGGCCTCTCCCAGAGTTAGTATCGAAGTGCCCTTGAGCAAGACAATGAACACCCAATTGCTCCTGATGAGCAGGCTGGTGCTTCGGTGGATAAAGGCGCTATATAGGCCTATGAATGCCATCATTTACCATTGTACTTACTGTACAAAGACAAAGTTGCTTTGAGCAAAATGGAAATACCTGTTGTGAAGCGTAATTTACATGATGTGGCTCTGTGGTGTGAGCAGGGTGAGCATAAGGTGGGCATAATAAGCTTCGGCTTCAGCCCTTTCCTTGTGTCGTTGGATAAACCATGACAGAGACAAATAAACTATCTATCTATTTCTATCTATCTAGCTTGGAGAGGTGAGACACGCCTGGGACGTCACCGGCTGTGAGTGACTGCTGGGGGCTCTTACTGTCATATTCTTTGACAAGCCGCCTCATTCATATACTGTCGGGGGAAAACACGTTTGATAGCCAAACGAGTTTGGGTGCAAATCAGCAGGAAAGAGCAGGTAGAATTGTTTTTGCACATCTAAGGAAAAGCCCCATGGACTTCTGTTTGCCTTTTAGGCTTCATAATACAAAACTTTGCACAAGCAGATATGGCAAAGAATAAACTGACTTGGCCGCTGCAGTTCGTTGGAGCGATGTGTGTTGAATGAGGGGTGGAAGAATTTACACTAGGAAGTACGCCGGAAGTGTGGAAGGCACCTTACGTCACGCTGCCACTCAAGTGATTACTAGGCCAATCACAGCGCATCTTTTCCGGGACTGTGACGCACGCGCGTTCATGCTTCCGCAGGGTTTCGCAAGGAATCTCGGGAAACTTTTGCCCTCCCTTGAGCACATACTGTACGCTCCAGAGCCGGAAAGGGCGTCTACGTTTATATGTCTATATGGTTGCGGTGACAAGGCTCTCAACATGTCCAACGTAAACTAAGCAAATGAGGTTAGTGTCCAGACTGCAGCATTGGTGGTGGCTGGTGTTTATTGCCCATATTTCCTATGATAATCGCTTGGTACATAGCTAATGGCCTTTTTTGTTTTGCCCTGATTGCGTAATCTATCAAAATGTCAGCTTTCCGCATTGGGGACAGGGAACTAGCCGAGCACTTTGCAGCGTTTATTTCCTTTATGTTTTTCGGTACAGAGTACTGGAACAAATCACTCCTAAGTGTATGAATCTCTATGACTCCCGGGCTTCATTTTTCATGGTTTAAGTGTACTTGTACAGTCTGTAAGTGCGGACTGCGTCTAAACAGTATATGCGCCTATCACAGTCATACTGTAATACCCGCGTTGCTCACTCGCACTCGCTGATTTTCACAGTGCTAAATTAACACTGTGCACTCACATTCAATATATGCGCGTGCGTACACGCACACAGATACAGTCTCACACACACGCCTCCATAGGTCTTTGGTATGCGTGATCTAACACATTCTGGACGTTTTTAACTCAAATCTTTGCTCCTGTGGGGATCCCTGGAACAACATACTGTATTTTCAGATGGGGGGGGGGCGGCAGCCATATATTTTTGGGGGTCCTTGACATGAAAATGTTTGAGGAGGACTTTGAAAACTGTCAGGATTGAGGATTTAGAAGGCATTTGTAGAATCGCCCCTCGGGTCTAAATCGGCTATAATTCACTCCACCTGACAGTATAGGCTGACACGCAGAATACAGTATGGAGTTCAGTTCATATAAACCCTACAGTATATATGCGTCATCGTCATCGCCGCTCGTGTTCCTGTGTAGTTCCGTTGTAGTGCAGTGTGGTGGAGATATGCCTGAGAGCTTCCACTGTCTCCACCTGGCAGTGGAGTGCTAAAGGCCTGCATTTCCATCCTGAAAAGGTCTGTGGACTATATTTACGCTTGGGGGTTTCTGTCCGTTTTATCCATATAATCCCTCAAGATTCACACAGCATGTCTGGTTCTGGCAACTGGCCTGGCCTGAGATATGATGTGCCTTCAAGGTAGAAAACACATACACACACACTCCAAATCCACACATAAACATATCCGTACAGAATCCTGTAAAATATTGTAACATACTGTGAATAAAACGTCCCCAGCATGCAGCGCAATGCATCATGGGAGAAAAGGAGACTTGAGGGGCAGCCAGCTGTTTTATTACCCATGGATTTGATTTCTTGTTTTACAATACAGTCTCAGCACTGAGCACACACAAGAATGCGCTCGCACGCACGCACGCACGCACGCAAGAAAACACACACTAAACATTTTGTCGCCTATTATTTTTTAATTTATATATGATCATCTGTTGAAACAGCTGAATGCGTGTCACACTAGTGGTTGTATGCTGGGTAATGATCTTGTCAATCATTTGATGTACTTTATGCAGATGATCTAGTCATACTGAGCCCAAGTAGCGCTGGCCTACAGCAGCTGCTCAACATATGTACCAAGTATGGCATTGAAAATTAGATCAAGTGTATAATGCCAGCAAGAATGTTGTTCGAAATTTGTAGAACAAAAGTTAAAAGAAATCCAGATTTTAAACTATCATTTTACACTCTCTGAGTGCTGCCAAAGTCAAATATATTGTACATTTTGTTACAGAACAGTTGACAGATGATGATGATGATGACAGTGCCGTAGATGTATGCACAGGCGAACACCCTCGCACATAAGTTCAGTATGTGTTCAGAAGCAGTTACGATTACTCTATTTAGAGCTTACTGTACAGTGTACACCACTCTACACTGCCCACTTGTGGTCAAGCTACAAAAAAGCCGGTATTCAGAAAGAAAGTAGTGTATAATGATGCCATGAGAATTTTACTCAAAAGGCTTAGATGGTGCCGTGCGAGTGAAATGTTCGCGGCAAGAGTCTTTTCAAGCTGTTCTCCGGAACTTAATGCATAGATTCATGTGTCGCTTGGATGAGTCTGAATAGCATCGTCAGTATAAATAACCCTGTCAAGAGTTGCACCAGATACTCCTCTAGCCTTAGAAGACATTGGCTTAAAAGCCTTTATTTATAACTGTCAACATGTACATTTGGACTGTAACCTTTTTATTGGTTGTATATTTTTCTATGGACCTTGAGTCTGCAGTAAAGGCATTCATTCATTCATAATTAAGGTTTACTTTATCATATAGGAGAAGGACATGTCTGTCTGTCTGTCTGTCTGTCTGTCTGTCTGTCTTGTCTTCATGGTCTTGTCTGGGTCTTGTCTTCATGGTCTTGTCTGGGTCTTGTCTTCATGGTCTTGTCTGGGTCTTTTCTTCATGGTCCTGTCTGGGTCTTGTCTTCATGGTCCTGTCTGGGTCTTGTCTTCATGGTCCTGTCTGGGTCTTGTCTTCATGGTCCTGTCTGGGTCTTGTCTTCATGGTCCTGTCTGGGTCTTGTCTTCATGGTCCTGTCTGGGTCTTGTCTTCATGGTCCTGTCTGGGTCTTGTCTTCATGGTCCTGTCTGGGTCTTGTCTTCATGGTCCTGTCTGGGTCTTGTCTTCATGGTCCTGTCTGGGTCTTGTCTTCATGGTCCTGTCTGGGTCTTGTCTTCATGGTCCTGTCTGGGTCTTGTCTTCATGGTCCTGTCTGGGTCTTGTCTTCATGGTCCTGTCTGGGTCTTGTCTTCATGGTCCTGTCTGGGTCTTGTCTTCATGGTCCTGTCTGGGTCTTGTCTTCATGGTCCTGTCTGGGTCTTGTCTGGGTATTGTCTTCATGGCCTTGGTCTTGGTCTTGTCTGTCTCTGTCTCTCTCTCGCTCTCTCTCTCTCTCCAAATGTCCTCTATGATGGATGCAGTACACCGTCACTCCATCTCTCTGCGTTGTCTCATTTGGAAGCGTGTTTGGACCATGTCACCGCTGTGTACTGGTGACACACTTGTTTCCTTTTCCAGACCATCCCCAGTGTCCAAGAGCAGCCCGCTCGCAGCACACACACACACACACACACACACACACACACACACACACACACACACACACACACACACACACACACACACACACACACACACACACACACACACACACACACACACACACACACACACACACACACACACACACACACACACACACACACACACACACACACACACAGAACAACATGCATATACGACACATGAGCATGCACAAACACAAGAATCTAAACGGTCCAGCGGACACGACTTCCAGCAGTCTCCTTGGTGTGAGTGTTTCGGCATCCCACAGGACAGGGGTCATACTTGGCCCGTCCTGTGGAAGTAACTGGTGGCCAACCAACGACGCAGAATTCACCGGCAGCGTCTTTTTCTAATGGAGCCGCAGAACCATTTTCAGAAAATGTAGAGCGACTCAAATGAGGCAGGGGGAGAGGTGGGCAATAGCCTGGAAAATACAAGGCGGGGAGGGACCAAAACAAACAGGCGGACAGGAGCTGATGTGTTTATTCGCTGCAGAGGGTGCCGTGTGGAAAGCAAGGAGAGCTGGGTGGGTGAATTAGTTTCAAGTCTCCAATCCATAAAGAAAGTAGACAGGGCCTGTCTCCCTGAATATAAAGCGTCAGAGATTGATCACCCCCCCCCCCCCCCGGTGGTAATGCCGGATTTTCCTGTGCACAGTTCCATAAGTGTCACATGCTTCTGAAACAGATTTGGATAGCCCTTTTTGCGCCCCTCTCAGTCTCACAGACTGTGAAGTTTGTGAAGTTCACTAAGAAACTCCAAGCACAGAGTAGACACTTCCATATCGCTATTGCATTAACCATTTCCCCATGCTGGTGTCCCTATTTTGGGCATACAATTATAGGTTAAATGAAATGACAATTACATCTCAACAACTCAAGTGACGCATTGTGAGCTTGTAGATCAGCTATTGTTGATTTTTTTTTCCCTTTAAAAGGGAGTGATTAAAGTCTCAATCACCTTTTATGGCAGTCAGTGAAGTAGGTCGACCAGGGTCAACCAGCCACGTAGGTCGGACTAACGGGAGGCCGGACTTATGGGCAGTCCCCGCCCAGGCCCACAGCCTTATATATAGAACTTAGCTGTGGGTCAATTTGACCTATAGCCCCTCCGCAAACTGCTATGGTCCAATCTCAAGCATTACATGGGTTAGACAAACCTCTCCACCAATAGTTTTCCTATATGAAAAATAAATGTCACACATATTTTTCCAGTGCATATGGCAGGCCTTGTTGACGGATTTGGACGATATTTTGAAGGTTTACATTGGAAATGTACATTGGAATGAATGAGCCCGGCTGTTAAGTGTCCAAGTGGGAGTGTCTAAGTGGGAGAGGGGGCGGGGCTTAGCTGAAGGTGAATTGCAGGACAATTCCTCTCAAAGATCAATATATTTTAACTTAACTCATAACATAGGTTTTTACTCAATTGTTTAGTTTGTAAATACTTCCTTTTACCCTATGAAGGTTGTTATGTTTTGCGGCTACATATTCAGACATACACACATTATCAAACCTGAAAGATGCAGAGTATATGCAAACGAGTTTGCATATACCCATACAAATCAGACGTTTATGCAAACAAGAACAACCAATTAGCCTATTTTTTTTAATCAGATGACATCGTTTACTGTATAAATATTTCAAGAACCAGAGTATTGCCTCAGTCAGGGTATAGGACTATTTAGACATTATGCAGTGTAAATGCACGCTGTATAAACACATGCAGTGTGAACATACTGTAACACACGCGCTTTGCAGTTTTATTTCTTCAAGAACATCTTGTCAGGATCAAGGTTAATGAGTCCCTTTTAGAAGTTTCAGCAAGAAGCAGAGAATTGTCAGAGACTGAACTCTAGACAGAAACTAAGTAGAATCAAGCTCACCTTTCTTTTTCACAAACTCACACAAGCTTTAACTTGAGGAAATAACTATTATCATGTTTTCAGGCAGGGGCTGCGCAGGCTGCCTGTTGTGTACGCGGTACGCCACAAAAAAAACAATATGTTCTCTGGAGATGCATTCAAACAAGGATAATTAAAAGGAAGTTCATGTGTACAATGGTAGCTTATCTTCACACGACGACATAAAGGGAAAGCTAGGGACACACAAACGTGTGGGACTTGTGCTGACCCCCCGCTCAAACCCTTTTGTCTTTAGCGAAAGAACTGCTGCGTGGCTTTACTTGAATACGTTTGTTATCACGGCCCACTGAGGGAGTCTTATCACAGTTGAGAGACCAATGAATGGAGCCCAGGCCTATTCAGTGACTATCCATTGTCCAAAGCCCACTAATTACATTCAGATAATTGCTGACTGATATGCTAATCAATGACAGTCTGAAACACATACAGTAACCTTCCTCGTTAACCTACGAGCTACAGCTGACGATGTGGGCAGCCCAAGGGCGTCTAATGACAGACATGCTTTTTCAATTAGCATGAGCTGGGGGGGGGAAACGCTACTAGAAAGAAACTGCTTGCCTTTGGACTATAAAACCAGGTCTAAAAAATAAATACATTCGCCAGTTTGCAACACGTCTCATGTACAGTAGGTCTGCTATTTTTTTGCTGTGTGACACCATCATATAGCTAAGCATTTAAATTAGGCACGAGAATTCCTGCATCATCAAAGTTAAGTGTGCCACCTGTGTTGGCTATATGCCGTCAACCGTATCCAATCACAGGTTAAGCTAGTGTACAAGACTGCGTGACATGCCTGTATGTCATGGGACAAACTAAACTACTGTAGTGCTCCGAATTGAAAGCCACATTCTCAGAATGATGATGCTCAGAAAGAGCAACACTTAGACTGGTTAATAAAACAGGATCCCATGCAACTCCGTCCCAGGCCATGCATGCTAGATGCTTCCAGCTCCCATTACAAATAAAAGATACATGTTCTGACACACAGACCTGTCTACTTTGCTGTGCCGTGGCCCGTGACAACATTAGATCGCCTGCGGATCGCAGGCAGGGCCAGACACTTTCAGAAATCCTCCTCGACTCTGGCAGGATAACAGCTGAAATGTTTTACTTCAGTAAATCAATACTGAAATGTACAAATAATCTGGTTACTAAGCAAGAGTCTGCATGCATTTCAAAGTTCACTTGAGTAAAAGTGAACTTAAAGTACCAAAAGTACTAGAGAGTACTCATCATGCAGGTGCAGCAGTTTTCAAATGTAATAAATGTATAAAAACCTTTGAAAATAGATAGAAATCTATCAGAGATCTAGATAGGCCATTTTCAAATGTATATAGGGTCATAGTATGGTGGTTAATGTATGTTTTGAAATAATAATCAAAAGCTAGAAAGTAAATATTAACCTATACAGTTTTCAAATAATTGTAGTGGAGTAAAAGTATAATATTTGTGGCTGAGATGTAGTGGGGTGGACCGTGGAAGTAACATTACAGAAATGTTTAAATACTCCTCAAAATTGTACTTGAGTAAATGTTCTTAGTTACTTTACACCACTGGATAATAGCACCCCCCCCCCCCCCCCACGCCACCCCACCCCTCAGAGGCAGAACAGTGGATGCGTAATAAATAATTAATCCTCTCCACCACAGCAGATATGGATGACAGTGTCATGCAATCATTGACACTAGCGCTTTAGTGCCGGGTGAAGAGGCTGGCTCGTGGGTTCGGCATTCGGAGAGATGCGTTGTTTCCGCCGCGGGCACCTGACCGACCGACAACATGTCGAGGTAATTTGCAAAGACAGCATGATGAGAGGAAGCCGGTGCCCCCAATTACCATGTTGACCCCCATGGGCATGCGATTTGTCGAGTCCATGCAGCTCGTAACCCCCGGCGGTGGGCATCGCGGTGGGCGGTCAGCAGCGGGAGCAAGGTTACGCCGGGGCTGCCAAAGAAAAGGGTCGTCCAAAGCAAGGCGCCATTGCTTTACCTCTCCGCGTTAAGACGTACAGAGCCACATTATGCAGTCAGCCATATCTATACAGTCGTGTCAGTTAAGTCACAGTCATCGGGAGTTGTTCAACCAAAAATGATTCCATTTGAAAGGACAAAAAAAAAAATCATTCAAGTCAGTGACATATTTAAAATTAGCTTTTTTTTTTGCACAGACATGCCATGTCTATGCACATGCATGCATGATTGTATGTAAAGTTCTGTCTGTCTGTCTGTCTGTCTGTCTGTCCCCTCAAATATAGACCAATCACAGCTAGGTGTGAGCGGTGATTAGTAGTTCAGGAAACAAGTCCAGAGTTACTGAGTATAAGCACCCAGTGGTACAGACACAATTCACTAAAGACATCAGATCAGATACAGATCATGTTGTCTGTCTGTCTGTCTGTCTGTCTGTGTGTGTCTGTCTGTGTCTGTCTGTCTGTCTGTCCCCTCAAATATAGACCAATCATAGCTAGGTGTGAGCGGTGTTCATGCATCCGAAGCGCCTCTCGCCATGATAAACGAATAAACCACAATAAACAGCCTGCACAACCAAGGAGTACATTGAAGGAGATCGAAGGCACAGCACACAGAACACGTTCTAAGCAGCTTGGAGGAATACTGGATTTCAGTGTAATGCTTCGAAGTCAATGACAGCTGGGTGGACAAACATAAACACCATGTTTGAATTATTGTGACATTTGACAGATAATCATTTCAGTCAAATAAAAGAAGACATATCACACATTGTTGTGTGATATGTTGTTCTTGTTTTTCGATGTGCACAATATATCATTTTATTTAGGTGGAGACAGCACGCTATTGATTTACTGTAGATATCAGGAGGTGTAGTAGTGATAATAACTCCTAATTACATGTCAGACTTGAGACTTTTCAATTAGTGTGGTTTAGAGCAACAATTAAACACCACATTATAATGTTTAAGCTACTTTGTCAATGTTTCCCTATACTACTGTAGGTGTTGACAGGCTGTCAGTAATTGACAGTCTCATGCTGAAAGCCCATATTGCCATACTGTACTCTGTACATTTTCATGGTTTCTATCTGTGCTGACAGTTTGTTCAAAATGTGCTTACCTGGCCATTATGCTAACTTCATTCCGCGGAAGGCTACTGTACGTCTCATCAGATGAAGTAAACATCCTCTTGCAAAAGAAAAGGAATGGCAGACGTCCAAGACATTACCGGCGGTCATCAGTCTGTCACTCTGTCTCATCCTCACTCGTCATCCTTAAGCAGTGAGCTGATGATGATGATGAGTAGAACATCTTCGCTTCGCGGCGACAAGTCAACCTTGCAACGCTGATTTTGTGGGAGGAAAGAAACAGAGAGAACACTTTAGGATTGTTTGTAGGCAACCGGGAGAAAGCAAGTTCGGTTCCATTTCTGATTAATTGAAAATGGAGGACCCTTATGTGAACAAGCTTTGTGCTTTTTTCTGGTTCTATCCTCATGTAACAGTTTTTGCACCAATTACGCCAAAAAAATGAAATGTTCAATCAATCGAACAAAGACAAGGAGTATAGGCCTACAGACTGTTCCCTTTGGTTTGGTATCAGGGAAAGCAAAGAAATATCGTGGGTGGATAGCCGCAATTTGCAACTCTAGATTTTTTTATAATGGGATGAATCTAGAGTTGCAATACTCTCCATTGACTCCCCACTCATCTTTTTTGGTTTGCGATCTGCTTGTCTTAAACGACGTTAAACTCACCAACATTGCAGCTGTAGTACAAGCTTGAATTATCCTCTTTCAATCTGCCGAGCTTGTTTTTCATAAAAATCCACCGTAGAGATTTTATGAGCTACTTTCTGTCAAGACATCCTCTGCAAGTGATTCTTTTTCTAAGTGTTGCAGTTTGGAAGCACTCGTTTTTATTAACGGGTCGCGCTGCTGCCTCCTGCATTATGTGCAAATTCGAAACAGGTGGAACGCAGAAGGTTCAGTGACATACCGTACGACGAGTGCTTCCAAACTCCAGCACTTAGAAAAATACTTGCAGAGGAGGTCTTGACAGAAAGTAGCTCATAACATCTCTACGGTGGATTTTTATGAAAAACAAGCTCGGCAGATTGAAAGAGGATAATTCAAGCTTGTACTACAGCTGCAATGTTGGTGAGTTTAACGTCGTTTAAGACAAGCAGATCGCGAACCAAAAAAGATGAGTGGGGAGTCAATGGAGAGTATTGCAACTCTAGATTTGCAAATCTAGAGTTGCAAATTGCGGCTAGTGGGTGGACTGGATACTGCTGTGGTCATCTGTATTTGTAGGCTATCTGGTGGATCACTGTGGTACCTTATTCCCACTTACAGTTTATATTTGTTTAGACTCACATGTTCAATGATTTGTTTTTCCTTATTACATAGTTATTTTCTGATTATCATTATCCATTCTACTCATTACCAATATTTTATGTTGCAGTATAATCACTATTACCTTATAGCCTCACGCCCGGTCAGCACTCAAATAATTTTAATGCTACAATAGTTTGTATTCAGAGAGCTTGTGTTCACATCCTGCCCCAGTTTCATTTACAGTCACTTCAGCATACAAAATCACACACAGACAATAGATCGGTATAGACATTTATTGGTTTAGCAGAAGCTCATTGCTAAACACACAGGCTACTTACTTCCTGTTTTTGGTCTGATCCTCCTAAAAGAGTCACACATGACCACAGTGCTCCTTATGGGTGGGTTTGGTAGTTGGGACATACCACTTGCAGGGGTGTGTACCCCTGCTGTTTAATATGAATGAATAGTGTGGTGTTAAAAACAAAAAACAAAACATGATTAATACTTTATTTTGGTTTATGTTCACTAGTCATGTAGCTGAATGCACTGAGTAAACCTGTCCATTGGTCCGTTGGAAAGGCCCAGATTCTAAGGTATTCTAAAACGTGTGTGTGTGTGTGTGTGTGTGTGTGTGTGTGTGTGTGTATGTATATTCACATTGGCATATTCTTTTTTTTTGGGTTCCCATGAATAACAACTAGACATATTCAATCCTGCGGAATTGAGAGTGTGGTTGCCTATCTCTGTAGGAAACCACACTATTATAAGCAAAAGTGTGTTTTCACACTGAGTTGGGTACCGTGACCGTATAGACTAGAGCATAGCAGTGGGCATGGTTTTCTGGATCCACCGAAAACTCTCCAATTAATTTCTTGCCCCAATATTGTACAATATCCATACCTAATCATTAATCAATATATATTGATTTGATGATAGATCTATCAGACCCCATAGATTATGGCATCAGCATGATGACCTAATAATGGAAAAACGCATGACATCAGAACTTCAGAAGTTGCTCTAGAAACATACAAGCAAGTAAGACGCCTGAGAGGGCGAGAATTAAGCGACCTTGCCCTAAAGGGCGAGGTCGCGTGCACGCATCCGCCTGGGTGACAGGCAGACTGCTGGGCGAGCGCTGTAGCTTTGGAATGGGGGGTCAGATCAACATAATCTGCCTGGGTGACAGCAGACTGCTGGGCGAGCGCTGGTGCTTTGGCATGGGGGGTAAGATCTACATTTTTGGGCCTGTTGAGAACTCTAGTTTTCGCCGGCTGTCGGGCACGGCTGCACTAATAACTTTGGGGCAGGCAGACATGTATCAGTCAAAAGGGAGACATCGAAGAGAAAGGATGGATGGATGGGGAAGGATCAACATATGGAATGTCAGAACAGGTCAGCTCCATATATGAAGATCTAAGGGTTTGAGGTTTGAGATCAGATGTAGAGTTGCTGGCCAATATTGATGACATCATGGATCTCCATATGGGCTAAATATTGATGACATATGATGTCACACACTCCATCCCTGATGATGTCACGTGCTCCATCCCTGATGATGTCACATGCTCTCTCACCCCAATCAACCAACCAACCAACACACACTGACGGGAAATGCACGATACATAGTTAACTATGAATTGAATAAAATAAATTGAATAAAATAAACTGACAATAACAATAGTGTGGATTCCCTGTGGCCAATGGCAAACCACACACAAATAATAGACTAAGCAGATGCCTCCTATGCCCAGCTTTTCGGATTTGTGTAAACACAACATTGGCTTGTGATCGTTTGATCACCACATAGCAATGATTTGATTGGCTGAGCAAATAACAAATTGAACATAGATGTGAGGACGGAAAAGTGAAGACGGAAAAGTGAGGACGAAAATTGTAATTATCCACATGGCCAGAATGAGATGATGTATGATGATAAAAGTCACACGGGTGTGATTTCTTTTTTTTTTTAAACAAATCTCTCTTGGAGGAGGGCTATGTGCAAGGTTCTTTCTATGTTAACACCACATACAGTGGGGAAGTATTTGGATTTTAATTGCTTCCCCATAGATTGCTTTACTGAGAAACTGGGTTACTTGCAGCATAAGACGAGAGCGTTGCTTTTGACCTTCATTGGATGAATCCAATCAGCATGCAGGCGTTCTGTACTTCTGCAGCCATGGCCCTGATCTAGTGCAGTGCTTTTCAACCAGGGGTCCAGGGACCACCAGTGGTCCTTGAGGTGGTTCCAGGTGGTCCCCATGTCTAAATGATTGGTAACCAAGTGGACCCTTATAGATCTTTAACTCTTGAGTTTGAAATTAAACCAAATAGACCATTACGGGTCCATTTGGTATCATTTCACGCTCTCAAGAGTATCTGCATTACTTAATTTACAAGGAGAATATTTTTTATTTTGATCAATGTTTGCCTGTTGTCTGGCGTCTGGTTGTCTGGTGCCAACATCAATACAGCATGGAATTGTGGACAAAATCTTATCTAACGAAAACAAAATATTCTACGTTTTGGATCTGAGAGCTAGCCTATAAATTTCATGAAATGGTGGTCCGTGGCTCAAATGCCCAATTATAAATAATGGACCTTGATGTGAAAAAGGTTCAAAACCACCAAGAGGTCATGCAATACACCCGCTTGGGCCAGGTGGGGCTGACTCATTGTGTATAAGCTAGTCATCATAACGTTTATGGTGTCATATTAATGTGTAGTGTTGTTTATGCTGAGTGAACTGGGGGTCCTTGAAATAGAATCACTTATGTAGTAAACGCAATGTTGCAAGCGGTTGTACCCGGTCCCTACTACATTGGGTCTCAAAGTATGGGGTGGGGTTCCAGACCGTTGTACAAGTCACAATGCGTGAGCTTGTAGATCTGCTATTTTCACAACATTTGAAAACATGAAAATGGACTTTTACTTTTGGTAATTGAAGTACATTCTGATGCCAATATCTTTGTACTTTTACTCAAGAAAGTAAACTCCAGACTTTTAACAGAGTATTTCTAAATTGCAGTATTGATACTTTTACTTAATTAAATGACTAAGGACTAGGACTACTTTTTCCACTGCGGAGGGTTTTACTGTGTAGTCTACTTGCCCTCTTATTGAAAGACAGGTGGCTCATCATGGTGGATCAATTAGCTCCTGCTTGTTTCGTTTCACGTAGCAGTGCACTTGAATTAATGTGTATCGATTTCAAAACACGCAGTGGCATGATCACTGCAGAACTGTCCAGACAGGGTTGGCCAAATGGGGACTGCCCAAAGGCCGACCTCCTGTTAGTCCGACTTACGTGGCCGGTTAAGACTGAGGTTAGGGTTAGCGACCTATGACATGTTACCAGGCAAATATTGAAATCATGAGCCTGTATCAGTCTCTCTCTCTCTCTCTCTCTCTCTCTCTCTCTCTCCCCTGACCTTGAATGAGCTCTATTGTTGGATTGAGTCATTGAGAAAATGCTAATTTAATTAAAAAGAGATTGCCAATATTGATGTCAAAGGACAGTCTGCCCACCTGTCCGTCCGCCAGTCCTTATAACAATGTAAATTTTTACAGCAAATTTGATTTGAATAAAGTTTCATTTGGTCATAGTCATATTTTGGTCATCTGAACTTCGACTAAATAAATTCATCATAGCTTACATTTTATTTGGTTGTTATTTAGTTTTCTTCAGTGAAAAAAAGGTAGTCGACGAACATTTATCGTCATAGTTTTAAGAAAATTAACACTGGGTCCATCCTAGCTCCCTTCGCTGGGTCTGGTCTCTCTTTCTTTTTTATGTTTTTGACAGTTTAGCTGTGCCTTTTGGGCACGTGACACTCACAGAAATAATGATAGCTGGAGATGTGTTCAGGGCCAACGGCATCACCCCCCCTAGGACCCATATGCAGACCCTTGACAGAATATTCCACCAAATTACATCGCTGGCTGAGAATAATGATACCTGTTGAAGTGGAGAATCCCAGGGCACTGTGACGGACAAGCAGGGTCATTCGGGATTCATACTTCGACTTTAAATTGTATTTCTCATCGCCAGTGGTCTGGTGGTGGCATTAGCCAACATGGGGGTACAGCACATTATGTGATCACTGATGTGCAATGAATTGATCCATCCTGGGATCAGAGAGGATTTCATTTGGCCACCTCGTGTTCACTGATCTTCACAATTGTCATGTAATTTCCCCTGATTTGTCCTGTGGTTCGGTCAGATTTCACATTGCCCGCGGCTTATAGACTGGAATCCTGACCTGTGACCTGTTGAACCAATTAAGTTTTTCCATCCACAAATCCATCCTGTGAATGCTGATGATACTACCCAAGCACCAAGGCACATTGTTATGACCTGGCTCTTGGGCCATAACAAATGAGGAAGACACACATACGGCTGTTTAAAAGTGCACAAACCAATGTTCATTTACAACTTAATATGCATCAAACAATACTAACATACTAAGTGGGGTGTGTTATTCAGTAGACCAGTAGTGTAAGTGAGTGGATGTGTGGTAAATGTAGTGTGGGGTGTTGAATGGTGCAAACACATGCTGCTGCTCTCATGGAAGGCGAGAGAGACTGAGCGTGGCCAACGCCCAGCCATTTATAGTGCACCTTGGGAACACTGGCCAGGTGCTCCCAATGCACCTGATCAGCATCTCAGAACCTGTGGGAAGGCAAATGCATAAGTCTACAGGAATACACACAGGCCCTAGTAGGCCAACTACAGGGGCTGTGACAACATTTTCAGTTTTTTGTTTTTTTAAATAGCAGATCTACAAGTGCATAGTGTGGCACGAAGTGACGTGCTATGAGCTTGTAGATCTGCTATTTAATCTGATAATATATATGCCTACTGTATAGCTAAAATCCTTTTTTTTGGGGGGGGGGGGGGTTTACAACCTCCTCCAGTATGTGCATCATTAAATGATGCATTTTGCGAATCATCAGTGAATATCAATAATGTAAACAAGTCAATAATTTAGTGAAGATCTGTTGCTCAGGCTAGTGATTTTTAGGAAATGTGTTGATCTTTTTTCGCTATTTTCGTTTGCCTGCTCGACTGCAGACGTATTCCTGATTCCTGGCCTAGATCCATGCATGGGAATGCCTCTGGGGAAGGGAAAAGAATCACATTGGATATGTGACGAATTAAAAAGCCCCACTATACCCCCAAAAGCAGGCTAAATGCCTATATTATGTGGCAGCCCCTTTTTCATCTTGATTCAACGGAGACATTCTTTTCATTTTGAGCTCTTCAAACTGTTACTAAAAACCCACATTCTGAACAGTGCTTAATAATGATTGGGCTCGCTCCGAATATGTCACTATTCAGAGTAACGAGCAGCTGATATCCACTGGGGGGATATCAGCACTAATGTAATGCACATGCCACTAAAGTAATGTATATGCCAGTGTGGCATATACATTACGATACATGTTTTGATGTTTTCTTTCTTACTGTAAACATATATAGATTGTCCCTCTCTGTTGTGACATAGACTGTCAGTTAATGATGCACTCTATGAAGTACCTTTAAATGAGAAAGATCGGAGAACGCGTGAGTGTGTGCTGCAGACTCTCACTTCCCCGTGACCCGGCTGTCAACAAGCGAGCCTTAATGAGGAACGTGATTGTTTCAGCGGAACCCACAATGGAACATATAGATAGGCCTATACTGCAGGTTGACGTGAGCTTTGCAGAAGCACTTCTCAGAGATTAAAGCATGCTCAGTATAGTAACCTGAGAAGAGTGTTGGGGAGGAAATTGACTTGTTACAGCCAAGCGGTGAGCAATGCATCCTGAAGGAGGTGGAACTACTGTATTACGCCGCATTACATCCTGAAGGAGGTGGAACTATATCACACCGCATTATCACAGAAACAAAGCATTCATTGAATTTAGCGTTGCTCCTAAAAGGTGTGCGTGCTGACTGCTGCTCTTCCTGATCGGCGTGGGCTGCATGGGCGTGATCTCGTACCAAGTGGTCATGCTGGCTAATAGACTACTCACTGCATGGGCTTTATTTTTGTGTTTTATCCTTTTGACAGATATGCCTTACCTCGTATGCCTAAACCTTTTAGGATTTATTTTTCTTTCTATTTCGAATACATTGTGTCGAATACATCGACACGTGAGCTTGTAGATATATATTTGAACTCTTTTTTTCTTTTACCCTTTAGGTATAAGGGGTATAGGGCAGGATATAGGGCCCCCAAAATCTCTTTGCTGAAAAGAAGACCTACAGGGCAAGCTTACAGCAGCTGTGAGCTTTTAGATTTGCCGTTTACATACCGATGGTTCAACCCAGAATAGGGACACATAGAGAGGATTCCCGTGGATAAGTAGTGGTGCCATGAGCCAATGTGCCCGTTGTTTCTTCCGGCACATTTCTGTCACAATTACCTTCATGTGTTTGCGTCTCATTTCACCAAGCGACCTAATTGGTACACACTCTGATCACCTGTCACATGAGTGTGGGGACAAAAACGCCGCTCCACAGGGGCAGTTGCATGTGGACATTGCAGCAGTGGCAGTAGTACTTTACACCACTGGTGCCACTGTGGCAGTATATTTACTTGTAACAGAGTACTTCTACATTGATGTATGGATACTTTTACTTAAGCAACGCAATGTGAGTACTTCCATCATTGTGTGGCTGTCGGCGGCACTGAACCGGCACAGTTCATGCGGCATAACGTCGCTGTCGGATGGAAACCTTAGTTGTAAAATGGTTGCTTTTCAGGAAATGGAAAAACAAATGCACATTGTGACACCGTTGTGCACTTGTAGATCTTTTTTTTGTGCAACACTTGTATGACAAAGTAGGTTATACATTTACAGGAAAACATAAATAGATGAAAAATCGCATAATTTCTTATGACACATATTATGCTGTAATTTGAAAAAGAGGAGAGGAGAGCAGAGAAACCGTCTTAATTACTCATTATGAATGATGGTTATCATCAAACATTCATTTTCTCAAGTAACAGCTCATCAACCTTAGAATGATGCAGGCTGCCGAAATGTTTTGTGCCAATGCAAAACCAGCCAAGTCATTCCACAGCAATGCAGTACCAATGGAGGATCTGGTCAAAAAACGCTGTGGTTGAAATGTAAGAAAGCCTGACACAGTTAAGAGTTATGGAGGTATGGATGGCTCTAGAATGCATTGTTGCATAACGTTCATCACTGCCACAAACAACACATCATAGAATTATGTGTGTCATTGTCACCGTGTTTTGATTTCCGAAAAGTAACAGAATTCAATGCCAATGGTGGCATGATGAGAGATTAATGAGAGACAGCATTAATGTGGGATAGTAATTTTCACATATTGCTTGGTTATCTTTTCACTACCCTTCATTACTTTTGACTCTACTTCTTCATTCAGGACGGGTCAATTGTGTTTATTCCTGTAGAACAAAAAATGGCTGGCAGTGGCTGACACTGATCTAGAAGGATGTGTGCTATATGGTTCGGCCCTGTCTAACTACCGTAGCTATCAAATTGGTTGATATCCGGTCACAACCAACCAATACATCATGGCATCAAGAAGATTTGTCACATTAATAATCGGCAGCTGAATATGGACGTGCCACTCTCTCACGGACACCCAGTTGGACAACGTTGCATATTTTGTAGTTGCAGTTCAGCTCACTGCAGAAATCTCCCGTGGCTCAGAGTGCCAGCATCTTATCAGAGTGTCCAAAGGAGAGTGAAATTAGATTGCAATGATAATAAAGTTGCCCGCATAACAATTATCAGTGGTGGAAGAAAAGTACAAAAATGTTTTACTTATAAGTAATGGTACAGTATCAAATCCTACTGCAATGTAGAAAATGTTTTTACTTGGGAGTAAAAGTACAAAGGTATTGGCATTAAAAAATACTTAAAGTAAAAGTGTTCATTATAGAAAATATCCTGTTTCACAAGGTATCCTTATGTATGAAATATTTATGAAAATAGCAGCTCTACAAGTACAGTAGATCGGCTATTTCCAAATAGCCAAAGTTTAAATAGGACTGAAGTGGTTAATGTATGTTTTGTAATAATAATTCAAATCTACAAAGTAATTAGTAACAAACCCTTTGTAAATAATTGTAGTTGAGTAAAAAGTACAACATTTGCCTATTTTTTTTAATTTATTTCACAGGGACAAAGCTCATTAATCAACATGTCAGTTTTCACATCAATGTAAATGGGCCAGAGTTAGCCGAAGCTAAATTTCATCTGTAGTCACTATATGAGATGTAGTGGAGTAGAAGTAAAGGTATTGAAAATTGGAAATAATCCAGTAAAGTAAAAAGTACCTCAAAGTTGTACTTTTATGCAGTGCTTGAGTAAATGTACTTCGTTACTTCCCCACAACTGGAGATAACAAAGTTGTCCGTAAACCAGAAACTTAAAGTGAAAGGTTCGTATTATGGACCCGTCATCAGAAAGCTGTGGTCAGGATTTTATTAAAACTATATATTGATCTGGAATCCCAGCACAGCTACAGTATATAACACTATTTTCTATTTCAGTAAGTCATGGCTATAGAGACAAGCACGGCTGAGTTTTAGAAGCTTTTCTAATATTTTTCATAACCTACTGTATACTGTACGTTTCTCTATTTAGCCTATTGAATGCCCAAGGTCCTCAGTGACTCAGTGTGGCTTTGTTTGCTGAAATGCTGTCACGTTGCTTTCTCTGCATGGCTTTAACCTAACACCCCCAAAGGGTCACTGCTTTTATGCACTCTATAATTTGATGCACTACTCAATAGTTTATCTTTCTCCTACTCTTTTATACAGTGTTTTTCTTATTAGCGTTCTCACAGTCGGTCATCTTTTAGCTATTTCCAGGATTCGATTTGCTCGAGTGGGTGGAAAACCCATGCCTTGGCTTTTGATACAGTACGCTCTGATTATTTATTTATTTTATCGCTGGAGGGGACTTTAAATCCCTGGTCAATTTGAATTAAATACATGGATTTCCTTTTGTAGATGGTCTGATGTGTTTGATATTTGATAATAAAAAATATACATATTACAATGAAAACCCTGGCTATTTTCATTGCAAGGTGATTAGCATTCATAGCAGTGTCCTAGAGTGTAGACATTATTTTTTCTAGTGCTTACTCTAACAGAAAGACGTGTTGATATTGAGTGCACGTAGGCCAACATAATAGTTGAGAGTACATTATCATTCAGTTTGAAGAATGGCTACTCCACTTTAGTGTGTTATGGTGTTCTATATCCTATTATTGTTGAGGTCATTTAAAATTATCCAATAGAACCTGTGCATTCAGTATGTAAAACCATTCAAATTGACATAGTAGTCCCATATGTCATCCTGGGTGGTTTGAAAAGGGACTGTGTTGACAATCTGGTTTAGTCAATATAATTATTCATTATCAACACGGAATTTACATATTGAAATCACGAAAACGCTTCTTTAGCGATTCCCCACGTTCTTTGTAATTGTGGTGGTGAATAGCATAATTAATATAAAGTGTTGGGATGCACTGACATTGTGTACTTTCCTGGGAAATCACCAGCAAAGGAGCTTCACAATGGAGTGCCTGTGTCTTATGCTAAACTAACTAATTTCCCAGCTAGGCTCCCAATTGAGCTAATTTGACAGATTATGTTATAAATGAAATGTACTAAAACAGGCTTAACAATTCTCACACCAACAGTGATGTAAATTAGATGTTTATAGTGATATTAAAATATGAGTATCTTTGGATAGTATGATGGATGGATTTATAATGTGGCGATCCCCTCGGGGGTGATATAGAGTACAGTGCTGTGTCAGCTGATATGACTTAAATACCTTACAGCTAGCATAATCATTGGCTGACAGAAAGGGGCCTGCACACATAACAGCGAATGTGTTGGATAATACATAAGACCAGTGCATATTGAACGAAGCAATTGTCCTTCTTGTGCTAAGAGCTTCATTAATAAGATCCATTAAGACCCAAGGCCAATTCTACAAAATAATGCCTTCAGTATGTAGTTCTCACACTTTCGAGAATTTTGAAAGTTTGTAGACTCCCATTCTTGTCACTTTGTTACTGTTTGCACATTGTCAAAAAAGAGGGCATTCTCTTTCGAAAAATAGATATTTCACATAGGCCTAATCATTAGTTTTCCAAGTCCACAAGTCTTTTTCCATGACTTGTTGTAGATGTTGCCATAGTACAATGAAATCAGCTACCGGTATTCATTGGTAACCAGAGAAAAGCAAATACAAAGAAGACTTTGACAAAACTGTGCAGGACTTTCCAGGACGTAGAGGAGACAATGTAGTAAAATAACACACTATATCACAACACACAATGTAGGCCTACAAATATAGGCTTCATTTACATATTCAATGTATTTTTATGTATTCAATATTGATAATACACAGTTGAGTGTAGCTGTAGGCAACATTATAGTGCTGTACTATAAATTACAATAAATAATGCTACAGATCGAAACTGTCAGGGGACAGCAAAGACTTGCAAATATGCTGCAAGGTTTCATGCAATTTCAAACAGGAGCTAGCTGCCTCAGAGGAGTGCATATGTAGTTGACCATCAAATAGAAACTCAGATATTGAGTTAGGGTATTGCTCACACTGGGCACATGGAAAGGCACTATTACTGGCACTTCTGCATGCTGAAAAACAAAACAAACGACAAAAACAAAACAGCTAGGCTATTTGATAATGCATGTTTTGTTTCCATATAACCAACAATTCTTAAACATGAACTCGGACTAGTGGCTTTGCTCTGACTCAGTTTTTTAGCCTTGTATTTATGTTTGATATGATGAAGCAAACTGGCCTTGTACTGTCAACAAAGCAATATCTGGTGGACAGCTAGTGACAGTGCTACACTGAAATTGAAAATTGCAACTGGGGAATTATTTGACCCCGTGGCTGACTGCTTATTTTGTATTCTATATTCAATTGTCTGTGAATTTAAAAGATGCACTTCATCCAAGATACACAGAACACAACATTGTGATCATTTGATTTCATGTAGCCTCTGTCCTAATGGAATCGCAAAACAGCTTCCACTGTGGTCACAGACTTAATAGGTCACAGACACAGGACTAGCAACTACTAGTAACTGGCCATAAATCAGCCTGCCTACCTGTACATGGTGCATTTATATAGCACCTTTATCCAAGGCATAGATTGTGCATTACATTCACCCATTCATTCATATACCGATGGCGGCGGAATCCATGCAATGCACCAACCAGCACATCAGGAGCAATTAGGGGTTCAGTGTCTTGCTCAAGGACACTTCGACACTAACTGAGTGTGAGCCGGGTTCGAACGAACTGGCAACCTTGCGGTTACCATCCGGCCACTCTACCCCTGAGCCACCACCGCACCTGTGAATGGATCAATGTACTTGAACAATTTGTGGGGGAAATACGAGCGGCCCCTCGGAATTTGGTCTGGTCCTAATTTTTGCTGAGATCGAATTGGCTCACAGGAATTAGCAAAACGACAGACAGACAGACAGAAAGAAAGAAAACATGATCTGTATCTGTATCTGATCTGATGTCTTTAGTGAATTGTGTCTGTACCACTGGGTGCTTATACTCAATAATTCTGGACTTGTTTCCTGAACTACTAAACACCACCTGTTGTGTTGTTAGCCATTAAACATTGTCTTTTTACTTATACATAGTACACATTTCTGTACAGAAGTTATCAGTAGTTGGCAATATAGTGTGAATGTCACAACACCTAGTGATGCCTGTTTTGAATCAGCACAGTATGGTGACATATACAGTACGAACTGATGAGGCAGATGTCAAACAAGACATCCTGAACTGTCTTCATTCATTACAAACATAGATACTGTACGCGCACGCACACACACACACACACACACACACACACACACACACACACACACACACACACACACACACACACACACACACACACACACACACACACACACACACACACACACACACACACACACACACACACACACACACACACACAAATCAACTGACGCTAATGTTACTTCTACTGAATTAGTTACATTTTCGCTAGAAGCAGATTGTATATGAGTGACTGACTGTTGCAAACGATGCAGAGACAATAACACCGGTCCGAGACAGCACAACACTTATATAAAACAATTTTAAGATGAGCCCATGTTATTCTCCATAGAAAAATTACTTCCGCGAACCAGGGGAATCGAAGGGATGAGCGAGTTACGTCAGGACTTCGGTGCTCTATTTCTCTTTTGGATCACGGGCTAAATACTTTGGGCAGTAGTAGCTCAGGAGCGGCCTGCTTGCTGGGAAACGGAAGGATCTTGGTTCGATCCTCAGGGCCCCATTCTTTCAGCTCAATGCGGCGTAGCTATGCCCTCGTCTCAGATTATAGTGTCAAAGGAGCTGTCCTTGAGCAAGACACTGCTCCCGATGAGCAGGGTGGTGCCTTGCATGGTTTCCTCTGCTGTCGGTGTGTTAATGTCTGCGTGTATAGGTGAGCGTAAAGCGTTTAAGGCGTTACATAAGTGCACCACTTTACCATTTGACGTTCTTTGCAATCGATTTGCGTCTCGACTCACAATAACAGGATATACAACAATCTAAAACACTAAATGAATCCATGTGGAGTAGCAATTATTCAGACTGAATGATATTGTACTCTCAACTATATGACGTGTAAAAGTAGGCCGACGCATATAACTGTCAACATTTCTTTCTATTACAGTAAGTACTGGAACAATTTATTTCCGTTTTTAGAGTGACTGCATGCTGACAAAGCTTTTCATGTTTTATTGATCAAAGGAGCTACTGGTAGCGATGGACACTTCCTTTCTCCCTCTAATTAACTGATGACATACATTGTACTGTCAGAACAACCAAAGTCACTGCAGATCTCCTGAATATGGAGCAACTTCTGGCTCGCTTCATCGGAGGAGCTCAGATCATGCAGGGTCTAAATATAGTGTGCCTTGTTTATCCCTCACTCCTCTCCTGGGTGTTTCCGGTATTTCTTTTCTGCATTTCTTTTACATCTCGTTATTGCCTTTGGGGTTGTGTTTGCAGCACTCTGAAAGGAAGATACAACAATCAACTGAGTGGTAAGCGTCACAGTTTTATAAAAATAAATAAAATAGCCCACAATATTTTGGTTACATTTAATCATTGACAGGATTGTGAATGTTCAATTGATCCCAACTGGCTATCATTCTCACTTTTACCAAGACAAATTCAGGTCGGTCAGGCAGGCAGGCAGGCAGGCAGGCGGGGAGCTTGTACAGTAAATTATTCATATCATTTTAAAGGACATGCAAATGTTAGTGTTGTATTGTGCCATATACTGTGTGTCTATCATGTTTTATGCTTCCTTTTAGGTTTCTCATCCACGGTTTGTCTCTACTGTATTTTAACAGTTTGCTTTCGATCGATGGTGTCATTTTCCAATAATTATGATAATTTGCTGTAAAAATACAAGCTAGAGTACAATAACCACCCCACCGGTCGGCGTGAAGTCGACAAAAACAAACAAGGGCAGCGTGTTTTAAGGCGAGCATTCTGGATACCGATACAGCTCAAGAGCTCATTTCCATTGTGGTCCTTTGAGTGTAAGTGTGCATGTAGTGAAGTGAGTATAGTAGTGTGTTGGTAGCAGAGAGTAAGAACACACTAAAATGAATCAATAATAAGTATAAAACGTTTCCAGCGGACATCCACTGGACTCTAATCTTGAAATTATTTTAACAGGAAAACAGAGATGCCAGGGTTATTGTATCTCAAGCAATCATGTTTTCTGTGCCCATCACTGCTAACTGGGACCATTGATCCTGAGGAAGCATAGGCCATGTTTCAGTGTTATAGCGTAGCACCTGTTTCACATTAGAAGTACATTGCTGGTCAGTCTCCCAAGGATGTGAGACTGCACCAGATGAGAGGCCTGCTTGAGTCCATCTGGTCTCACACAATCCAAGCACGTCAATATTATACAAAGTTTTTCAAATCCCTCGCCTATGCGGTTCCCTTTTAATGATTTTTTTGCTGGGTGAGGTTCACTGAGGTAGTTGGCCTCATGCCCAACCTCCTACAGCACCTGCAGCAGCAGCGGTTACCTTTTATTTTGCAGACTATGCCGAAACAGCTCAAAGGGGAGAGGCTAAGCCCTCTTGGGTCACAGAGACAGCTTCATCTGTCTGTCGATATTTCTGTATGATGCCCTCCTTCCGGAATAATCTGTTCTTCAGAATCAATCAGGATCAGTTATATTTTAACAACAAATAAAGACAATAATAATAATAAATGTGATGATCTGATGAAGAAAATGAAACCGTAACAATTAAAGACCATTATATTTACTTTATTTGTTTATTTTGATAGGATATCTTGAATTTAAATACAAGTAACTACATACCGTATATGAGTATGACTGACATTTACTTGGGCCACTTAAGGCAGAATGCATTGAATGAGTTTGCTCAAAATTCTCTGTACTAAAACAATTAAATTACAGATACAGTATAGCTGGCAACCAGAGACATCGTTTTTCTTTTACTGTAATTTGTTAGCAAAATCCTTATTTCCTATTTCACATGAACAGCTCAACAAAGACAGCGTAATTACCACCGGGGTGGCACAGCAATTATAGCAAACCACCTCAAAAGCACTAATTGTTTTTCCTCAATTATGTACCTGTCGAATGTAGTCTGCTTGGCTTAGTATGGCTGCAAAAGGTGTTTCAGCTCAGAGAGCACCAGGGGAGTTTACTGAAAAGCTTCCTCTGTGCACCAGTTCTAGCTAGGGTCCTTTTGTTCCCTAATGCATTTCTTGCTTTGAATTCTGTTGTACATACAGAGCCATGTTTTTTTTTAAGGACATGAACAATAGCAAATTCAACAGTTCCATTGAAGTATTTAGCTTATTTTGAGGTGATTTTTCATTACGGACCCTAAAAATGATCCACTTGCCAGTTCATTCAAAATAGGACTTTCAAGAGTCAATTATGGAATTTGAAAGTGGTTTTTAATCACAGACTTGGCCTTTGGGATTAAGACATGAATAGCTTTCCCATTAAGTCAAAGACACGAAGGAACAATTGAAGAAAGTGCAGCACTGTCTGGTCATGATGGAACTAATCAATAGGGTGTCAGTTGTGAGGGAAAATACGTTTTTATGTGTCACTTGCTCATAGTGTGTTGTGCAGTACGCGCAGTGAAATGTTGGTGTATGCTAACTCTATTAAGCAAACCAGCTAAACAAGGTAAAAACAAGCTAAAACGTGTGTAAAAGTTCATTTGAGTTGGGCTTCTGACACGCTGTGTCCTGCCAACTTGCTGATGACTCAAATTAGTTTTACATTTATAGCCCCACAAGAACTAAAACCACTTAGACAGCACTTGGACATTCATTTCTGTCAGTCATCAGTCGCCTGCGGGCGTCCTGTCTGTAGCAATCCCAAGAAGCATGGTGGAATATGGTTCAGTGAATAGATGATAAAACTGGTTCTCAAAGTGAGGTCCGGGGACCCCCACAGGGGGGGTTCCAAGGGGGTCCCCAGCTAAATGAGTAACAATGTAGATACTTACAGTATAGCTCCATTTGATTTGTTTGTATTATAAAAACAATGTCGACACACCTCTCTTACGGAGGTCCCCTACACAAAATGTTTTCAAATAGGGGTCCACGGCCAAATACAGATGTGCCGTTTGAGAACTTCACATGTCCTTCCATTGGCAATTCAGATTGTCAGTGCATTCTCAGAAACAGAACATTGAGAAAGGGGGGCGTTTGCAAAGGTGTTATATGTTAATTATATTCAGAATGATTCCCTGAATAGATAGAATTCCTCTGCTGAACATTTCTTTTCAGTAGCAAAGCAGTAGAATTAGCAAGGCTAATCAGTGACTAAAACCTGCAGGGAAAACCTTCATGAAAAGATCAGGAGAGCACGAAGAGTTGGAAATGGCACAACTGTAATTTGGGGGTTCTTGACATGGAAATGTTTGAAAACTACTGGATTCTATCTAACGTTCTAACAAGGAGGAAATACTATACTCATCAATTTTGCAGGACAGACAGATTTATCATGACAGACTGAATGGAGAGTTAAGATACAATTCCAACACCAAGCATTAATGAATGTACTACAGGCCTGAGAGACAATGCAGGCTGCTTTAACAATGTGAGGTTACAGCGTATTCATACCTGGTGGCATTTCAAAATACCATCCTTTGTCGTCAAGGAGGGCTGACCTTCCACAAGTCTCTGAAGCCACACTACCAGTACACACTATGGTGTCTTTCTGCCATAGGCAATCTACATGTATCTTTAGCGATGCCGAGGACTGTTGGCATATAGTGTACATACTTTACAGACAAGGGCACATGAATAAACTGACATGAAGGGAGGGAAAGGAGTCATTTTAAATTTAGGGATTGATTTCATGCCAATCTGCAGTGAACCGATATTTCACACACACACACACACACACACACACACACACACAGTCACACACACACACACACACACACACACACACACACACACAGCTCATTATGCCGCAGCAGCCGCACGCAGAATAAAGTGCATACCAGATCTTGACAAGGAGATTAAGCTCAGACTGTTGTTTCAGTCACCATCATCCCATTACAAGACAGGTTGGTCAAACAACGCAATCTGATGTGGTTGTTCGGTATGGTATAATAACCATACAGCATGGCTGTATGTGGATGGTGATGTCTAATGACATTATAGTGGTATATCGCTCCACGACTAAGGGCTGCTAACTGTAGGTCAAGGTGAAATCCACAGCAAGAGTAGAAAGATGAGATTGATGAACTGGGTGGGTGGGGGCAGCGAACACTGTTAAGCTAACAAAATGGCAAATGCTTTTGATGGGTGTTAATGACCTTTGGGGCGATTTTCTATGCCAGTATCGGAAACAAAAAAGGATGAGCAGCACAATGAGAGTGATAGAGTGAATAAGAAACCTACAGTAAATGTACATGTTTCGTATAGCGACCGGCTTGTACGTGCAGGCAATTGGGGAGACTTTCTTGTAGAAATTGTTCTTGTCATGAAAACAGCTATAGGGAGTAAAACAATGAGCTTTTAGCTAATGTTGAGAGTTATTGCTTAAAGTCATGTAGGGAAAAATACCCTTTTCACACCTTTAGAGCATATCCGTGGTGGTCATCATAAGGGCATACCTAACAATATGCAAAAACAATGGGAAAATTTCCATTTTTGTGTATTTGTACATAAAAAATCCATAAAAGCCAATTTTAATACCTTTGAACGAAAACATGCTGTGCGATGACCTACCGCTACCCTTATCAATATAAATTAATCTTGATTTCATTCACCTGTTGGATTCCCAAAACTGTACGTTCCTCCAAACACAGCTGATGTTGTTTACAGAACTACTACCGATTTCTATCTCATTCAAGTTGACATCCTGATTATTACTCATTTAAAACTTAATCAGCACGCTAAAATATGTATCTGAAAACATTATAGGTTAGAAATAGGCCGCGTGGCCTGGGCCGTGGCTCAGTGGTCCAGGCACCTTGCGGCTGATAATCCAGTCTGGCAGTGTGCAGCGGGTTCGAGGAGGGTTCCCTCCCCATTTCCTGTCAGCCTACTGTCTATCCCTCTGTACAAAATAAAGGCGAAAGCCACAAAAAAACATTTAAGAAATAAGCCACGTAGTAGCAAACAGTAGCAAACAGTAGCGCTGCCACACACGGGTGAGATTCTAATGTACCGTAGCCTGAAGGGATGGACCGCTCTGAAGAAAATCTGGAGACTGACATTAAGTAATTTGTCAAAATAAGAACATTATAATGTTAGGTAAAAAAATTAATAAAAGATCTGCCACAGACGACGGTCAAGTCTTGCCACGGACACATTTGTCCATGTACGACACATTGACGATCCCCATAGCAGATACACAAAAGCTCGAAACGCGGCTTTTGCGCTTGTAGATCTGCTACTTTTGATGTTTTTGAATAAGGGGATACAGTTTTGGACATACGAGGTTGCAACGTGACGGAGATGATACGGATCTCCCAGGCTGTCCCTCCACAGTCAATTATGTGGCCTCATCATATTCCTTGCATGCAAATTAGGCTATAAATACACCGTCTCGCTCCTCCGATGCATCATCCTGTCATCGCCGCTGCACAATGCATGCTGCACTGCAGCATAGATCTCTCATTTGTGTGTTGTCGTCCCCCCCCCCCCGCCCCCCGCCCCCCCCCCACCCCCCAACATCTCTCAATCGCATGCCACGGTGTGCGCGCAGCCGCGTACGCGTCGATTTTACAATTTCATGTCACGCGTTGGGTTACCGTGATTTTTCTCAATCGCCGTTTCCTGTCTCCCGGGGATCCCACCTCGCCACAGACCCAAGATAGAAAATCCTGGTGCTTTGCATAAGTTAGAATAATATTCACTTTTCCAGGCACAGGCGGCAAATGTCCATTACCTCATGGCAGCCAAAATGCATTCGGAGCACCTGAACCAAGCTGTAACATATTCCACCCTCACTGCTCCCCTGTTCCACAAAAAACCGTATAGGCATCATGACAGTGATTAAATCGAGGGTGTGGAGGCAGGGCAACAGTTAATGCTGCTCGGAGCTGCAGTTTCTGTTTCATATGGAGGGAATTACAAAGCAAAGCCCCAGCTCGAGCTATTCATCCACACACTCGCTGAACAGGTGAACAAACATTGCCGCAGAGCTAAAGATAGCGGCAACAGTAGTTTGACCTCCCCTTATATGTTGCGGCAACAGTGCCGTGAAAACACCAAAGCCACGCGAGCCCGTGTAATGGTGTGCTAAGCAATAAGCATGCCAGCCTTGTTGCAGAGATTATGCATAATGCAATGTAGCCCTGAAAGTGTGCAGCTGGAAGACGTGAGAGAACCAATATGTATTATTGAAAAATGGATACCTGATTCTTATCTACAGTATGGCAACTGTGAAATTATTCTAGTATAATAATGTTGATGTATGAGCTTTTGCATGCATGCGCAGCGAGCAGAATACCACACAACAGATGCTTTAACAGCATTTGAGACGTACGAGTTGCTTTGATGTCTCTATACTGTCTGAGTGAAGTCTTATGTTCGACCAGGCCCAAAAACGTGAGGCGACTTTTGTGGCCAGAGGCCCTTTGAAGACAGACCTCCATTTGCATTCAAAGGGATGGGCCAGGCCTGCCCAACACGGTCAGGCCTGGCCCAGCCGGCATGGCCGCCCCGCTCGGATCAAACCCGCACCGGCAGCAGGGCAGTGGCACGTGCCCTGCATCCCATCCCTCCTCGGCGTCTCACGGCTCTTTGAGATGCCTCATTTGCAGCCATGGCACCACATGCATCTCCCCTCCTGAATGTACAGAATGTCACGGCATGCTGCAGAGACCTGTCATGTTATTATGACAGCTCTGTTGGCAGACAAGGGGATTGAATGTGATTCAGAGCCAGGGAACGCTGGCTGCACCGGCACTTTGATGATTCTCATTCAGGTGATGAAGGCAGTGAGAAAGAGCACAAAAGGTGCATCTGGACTTGATGAGAAAGTCAAAGGAAACTCTGATATACAGCATAGCCATTGCCTTGCACAAGGATCAATTGACCGCTTGACTGGTTTTCTGGCCTTTAGGCTTTGATTGTTTGATGTTTAATTAAATGCATATACAATATATTTGTATACTCTAGCCTACATTGTTAGCTAGGCGGGAAATAGAGGTGATAGTTCAGTTGGTGATACAAGCATGAAATTTGGTACAGATGACCTTTATATGACCATAATCGATAATCAACCTCGGGCCACGCAAAATTCCTCCATTTTCCAAGATGGCCGCCAGTTTGCAATTGGACCTATACGTTTTGGACTACACCAATTCGCGGGGCCTATAAAACTTAGAATTTCCCCTAATTTTGGTATAAGATATGTCCTGGAGGTATTTCTACCAAGTGAGATAAAACAATAACATTAGGTTCCAATATGGCGGCATATTTTTCAATATGGCTGCTGAGAAATTGCATAAATATACATCTGCTTATGGTTAATCCACAGTTGGCGATACAAGCATGAAATTTGGCACAGATGACCTTTATATGACCATAATCGATAATCAACCTCGGGCCACGCAAAATTCCTCCATTTTACAAGATGGCCGCCAGTTTGCAATTGGACAGCTAGGCGGGAATAGAGGTGATAGTTCAGTTGGTGATACAAGCATGAAATTTGGTACAGATGACCTTTATATGACCATAATCGATAATCAACCTCGGGCCACGCAAGATTCCTCCATTTTCCAAGATGGCCGCCAGTTTGCAATTGGACATACGTTTTGGACTACACCAATTTGCGGGGTCTATAAAACTTAGAATTTCCCCTAATTTTGGTATAAGATATGTCCTGGGGGTATTTCTACCAAGTGAGATAAAACAATAACATTAGGTTCCAATATGGCGGCATATTTTTCAATATGGCTGCTGAGAAATTGCATAAATGTACATCTGCTCATGGTTAATCCACAGTTGGTGATACAAGCATAAAATATGGCACAGATTACCATTATACCACCCTAATTGATAATCAATTAATTATTTATTTTTCAAGATGGCCGCCAGTTTGCAATTGGACCTATACGTTTTTCAATATGGCTGCCGAGAAATTGCAGAAATATAGGCCTATATGGTTATTCCACATGAGCTTGTAACACATGCATTTGTAAATTACCATACACAGAATCCATTTATGGCACATTTTAAAGTAGGTAGGTAGATAAGTAATAAGTATACAGAGATTGGCCTACTGGCAGTATCATATTCTGTCCTCTTGGATGTATATTCAACCAGTGTTTCCCAGGCTGCACCACGGGGAGGTTTCTGTATATTCAGCCCATTTTAAAAAAACAATATGTTTACATTTTAAAGTGATTTGAATGATTTTGAATGATTTTAAATGACCTAAGATCAAATAGGGTGACATAATTATGTTAAATATTATTATATCACCATACACAAACTTGCATCCCATAAAGCTTAGTGCTTTTTTTCTTCTTTTTTCTTTCTTTCTTTTTTCTTTTTGTTGTATTCAGGCAAGTCATTATAAACACATGGTGGCTGGACAAGTGACAGGCCAGTGTACTAGCAACTGCAACCACAGAGGTGTGTGCAAATAAGCCCAGACTTAAAACATTTGCAGCGGCCACAACATTCCTTTTTACAACCACATCGCGTCAGCTCCTGGCATGATTTGGCCACTGCTGGAAGATCTGTCCAGTGTGGAAGCCATGTTCTGTCCGTCTGGTGCCATCCCCAGTGGATTGGACTTGGCAAAACAGGACTGCACAAGAGTGACTGGCCCCATATATGTCCTGCTTGGTATGCAGCTCTCTTGCAATGTTCCTTTAGAGCGGCACTTGTTGGTGGAATGCAATCATATAATCGCTGCTTTCTAGCAAACAAGTCCAGTCGTGCCTCATTCACTTCCTTGTAGGAACTACTTTTATCGTACATGAGTACTACGAACTCCTCAAGGACTTGCATGTCTTCATCGGTTTCTGCAACAGGTGTTTATATCACCAACTGTGCATTAACCATGAACAGTACATTTATGCAATATACCGGCAGCCATATTTGAAAAAATGCCGCCATATTGGAACCCAATATATATTTTTTTAATTGTACTTGGTAGAAATACCTCCAGAACATATTCTCTTATATCAAATTGTGGGGAAATAAAATATTTACAGCCCCAGCAAGGTCATATAGTCCAAAACGTATTTACAGTTGCAGTCATTTTTAAAACTGGCGGGCCACCTTGAAAAAATTGGAATTCTGCGTGGCCCGAGGTTGATTATCGATTAGGGACATATGAAGGACATCTGTGCCAAATGTCATGCTTGTATCACCAACTGTGGATTAACCATGAGCAGATGTACATTTATGCAATTTCTCAGCAGCCATATTGAAAAATATGGCGCCATATTGGAACCTAATGTTATTGTTTTATCTCACTTGGTATAAATACCTCCAGGACACATATCTTATACCAAAATTAGGGGAAATTCTAAGTTTTATAGACCCCGCAAATTGGTGTAGTCCAAAATGTATGTCCAATTGCAAACTGGCGGCCATCTTGGAAAATGGAGGAATTTTGTGTGGCCCGAGGTTGATTATCGATTATGGTCATATAAAGGTCATCTGTACCAAATTTCATGCTTGTATCACCAACTGAACTATCACCTCTATTCCCGCCTAGCTGTCCAATTGCAAACTAGCGGCCATCTTGGAAAATGGAGGAATTTTGCGTGGCCCGAGGTTGATTATCGATTATGGTCATATAAAGGTCATCTGTGCCAAATTTCATGCTTGTATCGCCAACTGTGGATTAACCATGAGCAGATGTACATTTATGCAATTTCTGGCGGCCATCTTGGAAAATGGAGGAATTTTGCGTGGCCCGAGGTTGATTATCGATTATGGTCATATAAAGGTCATCTGTACCAAATTTCATGCTTGTATCACCAACTGAACTATCACCTCTATTCCCGCCTAGCTGTCCAATTGCAAACTGGCGGCCATCTTGGAAAATAGAGGAATTTTGCGTGGCCCGAGGTTGATTATCGATTATGGTCATATAAAGGTCATCTGTGCCAAATGTCATGCTTGTATCGCCAACTGTGGATTAACCATGAGCAGATGTACATTTATGCAATTTCTGGCGGCCATCTTGGAAAATGGAGGAATTTTGCGTGGCCCGAGGTTGATTATCGATTATGGTCATATAAAGGTCATCTGTACCAAATTTCATGCTTGTATCACCAACTGAACTATCACCTCTATTCCCGCCTAGCTGTCCAATTGCAAACTGGCGGCCATCTTGGAAAATAGAGGAATTTTGCGTGGCCCGAGGTTGATTATCGATTATGGTCATATAAAGGTCATCTGTGCCAAATTTCATGCTTGTATCGCCAACTGTGGATTAACCATGAGCAGATGTACATTTATGCAATTTCTGGCTGCCATCTTGGAAAATGGAGGAATTTTGCGTGGCCCGAGGTTGATTATCGATTATGGTCATATAAAGGTCATCTGTACCAAATTTCATGCTTGTATCACCAACTGAACTATCATCCCCATTCCCGCCTAGCTAATAGTCCAAAACGTATTTACAGTTGCAGCCATTTTTAAAACTGGCGGGCCACCTTGAAAAAATTTGAATTCTGCGTGGCCCGAGGTTGATTATCGATTAGGGACATATGAAGGACATCTGTGCCAAATTTCATGCTTGTATCACCAACTGAACTATCATGCATTGAAAACAGCTATTTCCCGCCTAGCTATGTTGTTGTAGTGACTTTTTAACTGGTGAGACACTATTTTAATGACATCACTTGCACGTCTTCCCTTCTACTCTGGAATCCTGCCTCAAAGCAGACTAGAGGTAGAAAACTGTCGTTCCCTGATGTCATCGCTAGGGACAGATGCACCAGTAAGCAGGAACTGGGCATGGCAATGAAGGACCGGAAAGTCTGGCGTGGCATTGTGAAATCTATGATGACATGCGCACATGCACGCGCAAGCGATCACCGATTTAATTAATATTATAGGCCCATTTATTAACCCACAATCAAAAGTTATTATATACTTGCATAATGGGGATACTGTTATGCAAGTATTAGTATTATACAGTATAAGTGTCATCATTATGCATTTACCCTGCAGGCGTTTGCCTGCAGGGTAAATGCATAATGATGTAATTAAATTCATAACTCCATCAGCCACTGTTATACAAGCATTCTCTTTGGGCTGCTTCAGAATTCAGAACATCTGACAGTATGCCTACACCTACACTTAGCATGTCACACTATGGACCATTGCTATATGCATCCAGCTAGGGATCACTCACACTTCTACTGTATGTTAACTCATGCTGGTGACACTTGGCCGCTTGTAAGCTTTGATAAGAGGCGTGAATGTTTGTTTTTGATCGAAACGTGAGGCAGGCGCACTGGTACGCACGTGCACATCCATTCATGTGGTACCGACGTGGTACCGCGTGCAATGAGCACTGCAGCACTGCAACATATGAGAACATGGCTACTGGAAATGGCATGGGACCTGCTACAACTCGACTAATTGACGGTTATAATTAGGTCCAGGCTCTTAGAAGTCACAGGCTTCGCACGCTGAACACAGGCTCTTGAGTGGTCCCGTACGGCTGTAACACACTGCCGCTCGCCTATATTGAACGTAATCTAGACCGACAGCTGCGAGATGACCTGCGCGACACATGCGCTGATGTCTTTGTTTCAATTATAGAGCATGAAATTGTAACTGTCTGGATTCCGGTTGAACTTCTGCGAGCTTCACGCTTGTCTCTCTGACAACGGCGAGCCCTTTACATGACACCCGTGGGTGCCGCGCTTAGGTGGGTAGGAAGGCAAACAGAGGATACCGCTTAAAGGCCTGGGAATCTCATTATCCACATTGTGTTGCAGGAATCAAAGCAGAGGTGTACTTGACAATGGCGTGATTGCAAAATGAAGGATGTAAAGAAATGTCTCTGGCTCTGGAACGCCTCACATACCGCCGCCGCTGGGTTTTTGCAATGGGATTTGGGGAGGATATTCTACTGATCTCACTTGGTACAGTAGCAGTGTATTGAGACATCTACTACAATGCTTCTTTTTTACCAGCTTGTAGAGCAACGCACAACGGAAAAGGGGAGCGCCTGTGGCGTTTTCATTGGTTTGAATGAAAAAGGGTGACAGGCTTTGGGGCTATGGGATCCGTCGCCGTGGATACAGGCCTGGCTGCAAGCTATGGGATCATCTTTAGCTGCCTGCTGGCTATATACTGTACACACTCAGAGAAGTGTCCGCTCCTTCACTGTGTTGAACGTGTAAGTTGGGACTCGTACACACCTCTCTCTCTCTCTCTCTCTCTCTCTGCACATGACAGTGGCAGCCTACTCTCTTAATCTAAGTTTAAATAAGCATATACTGTCTACGCAGCACATAATTCAGAGTATGCAAATACTTTGAGTGTGCACATCCCCGGGAAAGACTTGCGTTTACACAGATTTACAAATACCCAGTCAATGACACTTATGTAATTTGTTCTTGCTATGGTATAATGTTTAGTAAGATGCAATTGAGTTATGCATACTTTTCAAGGATTTTAGCTTGCCACAAGCTTGTATATTACTGTATATTTATTGTTTTTCAAAGCACACAGTTTTCCGTGTGATTAGTGCAGCGTTGCATCTGAAATTGTCAAACACATCTCCCCATGTTTGCGGAATTAATCACCGAGTTATTGCACCGTTCTTCATAATTCAGCACGAGCACACCTGCCCTTCCAATCCGTCAAGGGGATTCAGATTACTCTGACTCATTAATTCCGATGTACTGTATTCCCAATAGACAATTTGTACTCAGATAACCATGGCAGAGGAGATGACTAATACACTGCAGATCTATCAGGCGATCAGACAAACTCAGGCAAGCACACGAGTGTTTAATGGAGAGTGTGTCGGTGATCGAACAATCCGACTTCAGTGTGTGCCATTGTATTGCCGTTAATCGCCATTAATTGGGCAATGGATAAATTACATTCGACTGCCATACGTAGCTATGATTGCAATGAATGTTTTTATATAGCTACAAACCCTGGGAATGGTACCTGTCTTAATTCATCCAATAGTCAAGAAGCACTCAAAACTATATTTTATAAACAACAATTGTAATAGATTCTTTTAAATAATGACCTTAATCGATTCATCTAATTAACAGTCACGGCCCTGTTGGCCTGCAAGGTCAAATCTATTACATTGATTAGTTCACACCTCTAATTTGAACCCAATTATGCCTCTCCTCTCTGTTGTACATAGGTGGTTATTTTATTTTTATTTCTTTATTTCCCCCCCCTTGAGGTGTTTGCCGTGGCGATGCAGACTCTTTGACGGGATAGACCTTGGGAAGAGCCTTGGTTTAGCTCAAAGACAAACAAAGCATTAATTGCTGTGGGAATTGAAAATGGTCTTCTGTTTATTCACCTCTCCGCCTGCGCTGCCTGGAGCCAGTGTTGTACAGTAGGGTTGTTGTGGCCTAAGATAAACATTGTGGAAACCTCGTTGTCTCCACTGTCATCCTATGAGTCAGGGAATATTATCAGAATAATGTATTCACCAATGTGTTTCTTTGTAATAAATATAAAAGGTGTCTAGTAGTAACACATCTCACAAAGTTTCCCTAGGAGAATATGTGACAGCTGCAGCTGCTGAAAGTTGGGGTACCATTAATTAACAACCTATAATAAGGCAACATTTTCACATTTTCATTCTGCTTTAAGTAGCATGTGACGGGTCAAACTAGGGGGTTTTCATGATTCCGAATCCATTCCAAGAATTTGTTTTGCACAAAAAAACACTCCTTGGGCTAAAAACACAAATGTGATGAGGCCATGATGCCATCACATTTGGGCAAGTGGCTATGGCCATTGTTAACGCACTGGACTCCATTCTGATTGGTCATATTTTGCCCTAAGAGAGAAACAACAACAAATGTACGGGCCGTAAGGGTATACTCTCACAGTTACAGACACTTATTTTTGGACCGCTACGGGACCCTGTACCGTATATATATATATATATATAGAGCACTACATCAAGGAACCACTCTCTCGAGCTGATTTTCCCCTCCGGTATTTTTAAGAGTTTCCACAGTTGTTGAATGTTATCCTGCAGTGCCGACCTGTAGAGTTAAACATTGATTCCAGGTTTTAAGCTCCTGGCTCCTGAAATCGGTATTTGGCCGAAAGCCTATATATACCATTATCACCACTGACACTCCCACTCCTATAATCGACCATGAGAGTCCTGTTCGATTGCTGTATGACGTTGCTGAGGGCAACTTCAAATCACAAATTTAGGACATTTAGGGATGAAAAGGAAGTAAAATTAACTTTATGTGTGACCAAAAGCTATCAATATTGGCTTTGTCAAAATGGCTGCAGACTGTGAAAAGGTCCAATTGGCAGCATCAAAGAACTGCCTTTCTGGCCGGAAGCCTTTCAAGACGAGATAAGATAAGATGGCAACAGATTTTAACTCAGAGTTTTGTTTGATGTTTTTTTTTTTGCAGGTGACTTGAGGGCCACAAACAGTGACAAACAGTGTGACTGTAGGAGCCCCACGTTCATGACATGAATGAGTATGGATACCTGACCTAACAAGAACAACACCTCTACTACTGTAAGTACTTAAATGCACAATTTTTAGAGACACACACACACACACACACACACACACACACACACACACACACACACACACACACACACACACACACACACACACACATACACATACACACACACACACACACACACACACACTCACTCAACCCTTTTTAAACACACATATGTCTCTGTCTCTGAGTGATGAAGTTAGAAGTTACGCCTAACAAGGAAACTATCCAAAGAGCAGAGCTCCCTCCAGGCTATACCACATACGTTAACTCACATAATTATGCTTCTAAAAAGCCCCCAGACCTCTGATCCAGAAAATAATGATAGAGAGATGATAGAGAGATTACAGATACAACATACTACCGTAATCTATTTTGTTCAAGGGGCGGTGGTGGCTCAGGGGAAGAGTGGCTGGATGGTAACCGCAATGTTGCCAGTTCGAACCCACGGGCTCCCCCAGAGTTAGTGTCGAAGTGTCCTTGAGCAAGACACTGAACCCCTAATTGCTCCTGATGTGCTGGTTAGTGCCTTGCATGGTTTCCGCTGCCATCTGTGTATGAATGTGTGTGTGAATGGGTGAATGTAATGCACAATCTATGTAAAGCGCCTTGGATAAAGGCACTATATAAATGCACCATTTACTTACCATTTTCAAGGTAACCTTTTTTTTAAAGCCCCACCTCCCCAACCTCATGCATTTTCATAATCGCAAGCAATTGTTATCAGTTTGGCTAGTTGTAGCTAATTGCATATTGTCCCCATGAGCAGCATGCATTGAGAGAGAGAGGGGAAGAGGAGAGAGGCGGTGAGTGAATTGAATTGAATGCGTGCATGTAATATTAATCATTTGAACCAATTTAGACCTGAGGCCGATAAAAAAGGCTTCTAAATCCTGACAGTTTTCTGAAAAACTGAATGTCAACTGATGAAGTAACACCATTGGTTGGTCAACCACGCGTAGCCGCTTCCTGTATCTGTAATTTCAAATTCGAAAGTCCTCCCCTAGGTTATAATCTCTGAATATAACTTTTGCAACTGACTTTCAAAAGATGTGGATTCTAAGGTTAAGGTGAAAGTGTCAGATTTAAAGTTGACTCTAAATTAAGCCTGACCATGTCGTTTTTATTCTTGATTTTTCTTTATATGTCAAATCTCTTCTGCCAGCGGTTGAGCTGTCTGTACCACAGTGATTAGAAGATATAAATCACTTTCAGCCTGAACACTCAGCAAAAAAACGAGCGCACTCATTTTACAAAGTTGGATTAAGACCTTAAGTTATCTCCACAAAGTCGTCGTCCCCCCCCTCTCTCTCGCGTCGCTTTCTCATTCTCACACTCGATCGTCCTTTGGGAAATTGGCATCATTCTTGCTGCAGAGCTCACTGCCCACCCCACCTACCCCGTTATCCCATGGGACAAAGCTGCCATGACATCGAGCTAATCCGCCTTTGTTTCAATTTCTCTTCTTGAGTGGGAGGAAGCAGATAAGGATGAGTTCAGGTGAACGAGGCAAGGAGTTGCTGCTTGTGCCCTATAGGCAAAATTAAATACAACAATTAAGAGGCTTGGAACTAAATACAAAAGAAATCTGAAATACATATTGAGTTGATTTCTTCAGTGTCAGTATAGGTGTGCTTGTAATTAGTTTTGGTTTGTTTTCTTTGCCCCGATGGCGGTAGGCAGTTTTAAGAACAGTTTCATTCCACATTGAGAGCCCTAGAGTTCAGATAAACAAGGCTAAACAGAAATCTGGCCTATAAACCTGGTTTCTCTCACTGCATTGACTGCAAGGAGAACAACATTTTTGCCTTTTTTAAGAAACGGTGTAAATGCATTGCCAGTCTAGTCTAACGCAGGAAATGCCTTAATAAAAAACATAATAAAATATCACGCTATCGTGTCATGGAATATTACTCTATATGGACTGAGCGACAATGAGTCATAGGCCACAATGCCATTGCTGAGCACGTCTTGAGGGAAACGCATCATATCAACTGAAACATGAAAAATGTTACCCGTAAAATCTAAACATTTAGCCTGTTTTATGAATCTGATTTTGACTAGAACGTTGCACTCAGCAGAGCGCAAACCTCCACCAGGAGATTAGATTGCTCAGGAGGTAGATTGCTCTACCTGCCTCCATCGTTCTGCCTGTCTGTAGCCTCGGAAACCCAGACGTTTTTATTTCCAGGGAGGGAAAATAAATCTGGGGCCGAGTCCACTTCAATTCGGCATTCGGCATTCGGCAGTAGCGCAAACGTCGCTCACTCTCTGGAGTCTGCACCTTTGTTAAATTGACGCACACACGTACACACGTACACACGCACACACGCACACACACACACACACACACACACACACACACACACACACACACACACACACACACACACACACACTCCTCTCTCTCTCTCTCTATCGTTCTAATGAATTAGTTTCATGTCGTGCCTAGTTTTTCCTGGTGGATCCAGTCCAAAAGCCCCCTCATACCCTAACCCTAACCTCACAGGGAAGCCATCGCTGAGTAGTAACCGGCAGCGCCTACAGTATATTTGTATGTGTAATACTTTTGTAACAGAGTATAGTACGAAATGTGAGTACTTTTTCCACCACTGCTAGTAAGTTGGTCCATACTAGCCTTGCTACATCTCCATAGCCTGGAGGGATTATTGTTCTGCGAATTGTGATTATTAATTCACAAAAACAGCATAGTTGTTGACCGATTTGAAAAAATATTCAGGAATTCATGTCCTTGGCCTGCTGGCAGCATGCACAATAAATATACATAATTGCCCATAGTGGTCTGCGACATTAGCTATGTGGACAGGCATGCATGCACGCACACACACACACGCACTATCTCTGCCTGTTTGGCGGAGATGACGAGAGTCGCGTGTGCTTCATTGTGAAACCAGCCTAAGCTTTCTTAATTACATCCACAGAATGCACCTTGGAGACCAGTCTAAGGAGATAGGAGAATGTCTGTTGATCCAAAAAAAAAAACGGCCTGCCAAATTGAATGGCATTATGTCCAAGTTATTCAGGCACAAGACAAACCGAGGCTTTTCCTCCAAACGAGCCAGTGAGGGACCAACACTAAAGGCTCCGGCCAATTCTGTGATCTAGAAGCCAAAGGTGTGTTGGCTGGCCTCTTAACCACAGTCCAAAACAGAGACACCACATTCATTTGTTTCTACTTTTTCTTCCTTTACCCTGTGAGATGAATACAACAAAATTCCATTTCATTCAGTGGACATCTTTGGCTGGTGGTAGGTACAGTATTTTACACTACGAAACAACTGGAACGAATAGAGGCAAGTTAAACCTTGTTAGTGCATTAGGTACTGTACAGCATGCAATAAATAGCATCAGGTTCAGTGAGAAATGAGCATAGGTTGCAGCAATTTCCAATTAACAATCCAAGCTCTGCCGACAGGCTTGATGTTGTACTGTACTGTACTGTACTGTACTGTACTGTACTGTACTGTACTGTACTGTACTGTACTGTACTGTACTGTACTCACCCAACAATTGTTTCTGAAGATGTTTGAAGCTGTCCTGTTATACTGCACCTCCGTTTTCATTTGGGCTTAGAACAGGAGTTAGAATAGGAAAGGCAGAACAGAGAAGAAAGGAACACTTCTACAAGAAAGTTGTCCCCCCTCCACAAACAAGGAAGGCTTTTAATTGAGACAGTTAATTGGCCAATAATGGGTTTTAAAGTGTTTCAACTGGTCAGCGAAATGAGATATCTGCAAAAAAGTGATATTACACTAATCGTAAATATGTTCTTGAGGTAATTGTTTATCCAAAATGATGAAGGCTAATTTGACCTTTGGGATACACAATAAGTCGGTGTGTCCAAAAATATATAGTTACTGCACTTTGGCTTTGTAGGGCAGGGTAGTTGGATCGTTTTTATTTATACTTCATACTACTTTATTTTCTATATGACCGATCCGAATTGATTTACAATTATACTAATGTGCCCAACCCGTGCCCGGCCAAAAATGTAATCCCAAACGTTAATACATTCATAAAGGTATGTTAATACGTATGGAATATTACGGTGAATATTGTAAGCGAATAGAAAGACGTTGGTGGAGTGATACTGACACATGTGGGCCTTATAGAGTATTTTACAATGGAACTCAAATCAGAATCAAGCAATGGAACTAAATGTTTTAGAATAATAATGATTTATTTCTGGAAGACTGGAAGGCCCGAAATAACAGAGAGCAATGAAAGAGGTGAAGTGCAAATTGACTTCATAGATATAAAAAGAAAGACTCCACAGCTGAACTAAATATCTGCTGTAATTGTTATTGCCCTGTAACAAATCTGTCCCTAGTGAAAACCTGAGACGGGAACTATGAAACAGTGCAGTCGTAATTGGAAAGGTTCACAATAACACATACAGTAAAGGAATATTACCAGGTACAGTAATTTAGTTGAAATAAGCTTGGCAATTTCACTAATGAAGTGTTGTAACTAAATGCACACAATGTTCTGAAGGCTATACTGTTGCAGTACTTCATCAGCACTGTAAAGTCTGTGTGGTGTGAGTGTTGATTTACATGTACATTTTTACACTATCAGAGTGAAATTAGCCATTTTCAACTTGGCTTCCCTATTTTGGCCATTATACAATTGCATCCAACTTTGAGATTCGTTGTGAGTGTGTAGACTTGGCTTTTCACAACAAGACAATGAATAAATACGGCTTACGTGGATAACAAGCTGATATACTACCGGTATGCATCATTTCAGAATATTGTATAACATCCTCCCGTCACAACACGGTGGGGCATCCAAAAATAACGGGGCCGAGTTCATATCACCAGGCAATCTATTGATTGCACTTGTCAACATCACAATCTGGTCGCATCTGCTGTTCCTGTATTCCACAGCCGAATAAATCAAGGGTTTCCTGGTGCTAGAGGTGAGACCATCCTCTACCTGACAAACCAACAGGCTGCACCCTCATCCATCCGCGCTGTGGCTGAGAACGGCTATCGCGCTACACTAATCCTCCTCATTAAGGCAGGCCCCAAGGCTCTCGTTACTGTACATCTATTCCCGAAAGTGCACCACACTCTGGCTTTCATCTTCAGCAGCATGTGCAGATGTCATGAATTTCGCCGGTGCAATACAGTATGTGTGTCAGGATCTTGATATCTCTGTCCACGGCCGCCATTATCCATGTGAGTGGCTGCGGCTGCTGGAAATTGCCAAGTGCAAGGTTCTTGCTCTCACCTACGCCTGTTAACAGCCTTCCACAGGGCCCTCCATAAATGTACTGGCATTATTGCAATGTATGAGGCAGGCCAAGAAGGCCCTTGGCACAAATGAAGGCGCTGTCGCACAACTTCTAAGTGCTCTTCTTTATTATTTGCTATATTAACTTTGCTACTGTGTCCTTGTAAATCGTTTCAAGTGGATATATGAGCTGCATGAGTTATGAGCTATATATGGTAGCTTTGTATCTATACCATATACCTTTGATACTTTGTATCAAAGGAATGGATATAAATGTATAGGGTCTGTGGCGTTCTGGTCTTATTCCTTCAGGACAGTTTCTCTGCCCATATTGCATCACATGTCAAGGCTAAAGTATTTGTTTTCTACTCTTGTATAGAATTTCTACTTCTACTATATCATGCTTGGGAAATATTTTACAAATGGAATCGTGGATCTTGGGATCCACATGGGCATGGTGTGGCTCCAATGTGGATCTCAGACATTATGTGGCCAGCTTGTGAATTCAGTCGTCTATCTGTATCACATATCTCCCTGATGCAGGACTTCACATTTTGGCAAGGTTTCAGCCTCACCAGAGCTACATGCATTGACTTGCATTATGAAATTACAGTAAACTAGATAAAGTGCCCATCGACACAGGTCTCCACCAGGGCAGGTCAGGTTGTGGCCTCCTGTTGGCGATATGATAGGCCAATGTGAAAAGGGTGCCATTTCTTCTAGCCTTGGATGGCAATTGGATGATTTGAGGCTTTTTGTTCAAAACGGGCCAATCCTGCAAACGTTGAAAGCCAATGTTAGCCAATTAGTATGGAAAAAGATATATCGGACAGATCCGTCTTGAACACATGACTAATTGACTATAGAGATAGTGTGTAAGCCAATCAGCGTAGAATCTGAGAAATCCAACAGACTCGTCTTGATCACATGACTACAGAGATCATGTGGACCGATTTGCGTGAGATTTGGATGAAATCTGTGCGACTAACATAAGCAATGTGTTTTACAGAAATCGGCCTCATGGTGGCGCTATAACTGGCAGATGTGGAGGGATGCAGGGACAATGTTTTTCCATGGCCTTTAGGGAGTGCACATACATAAGTTGTATACAGATCGATGCAGTTATAGGTAAAAACAGGAATTGGCCTGTTATAGCGCCACCATGAGGCTGATTTGGGGGACATTTTAGTGGCATGTCGTCCTCGGCCTAGTGGAAATGTGTGTGTATAATTTCACGGAAATTGCACACTGTGTTTGTGATTTGTGGCATTTTTTCGAAACGGACCAATCGTGTGAGCTAATCAGGATGGAAGATGGGAAATGGTGCTGCTCCGTGTTGATCACCTGACTATGGAGATAGTGTATACCGAATTGTGTAATGTATGGATAAAATGTGTACGAGTAATATACAGAAATGTGTTTTGCCTAAATTGGCCTCATGGTGGTGCTATAACAGGCCGTTGAGGAATATTTGGGGCAGAGGTTCGTCGTTGGCATCCAGGGAGTGCCTGTGCAAAGTTTGGCATGGATCGGGCCAACGTGCCGGAGATTAGCTGATAACGGACGGACAGAAGGACACACGGACGGAGTGCAAAACATACTCTCCCCTCGTGCCTTCGGCCTGGTGGAGACAATTATTATAAGAAATATGTGTGGAAACAATTAAGTGGAGGTATAAGGTCATAACATGTTGAATGAATCTTTTGTGTAAATGGTAAATGGTGCATTTATATAAAGTGCTTTACATAGAGTGTGCATTGCATTCACCCAAAATGGCATATAATCAGTAGGGAGTGATCTCGGACAACAGCCCGCCCTGAGTTAAACCAGACAAGCAGGTGAATGGTTTCTGGTGCTATACAGATTTACGTAAGGGAAACTTTGATGAAAACCAGCTCTTTACTGTCCCTTGCTACAGAGACCATTGCATAGACCGATCAGCAAAATACACAGCTCAGCTGATATCCAGTCACAGCTCAGCAACATTACCACAAAAGCCACATTTAGCATCTTCTTAGCTCAAGCACTGAAACAGAAGTAAGCTTTGATCTTTCTTGCGTTTTACCCTTTTGACAGTGGTATGCAACTGTATGATATTTTCTTCTTCATGGACAAAGAGAGGAAAAGAAGTTAAGGAACACAATCACACAGAGCAGGTTAATTATAGGAACTTAATAATAAAGGAAGGCATAGACAATCCATATATACAAAGTCTTTCTTTTCTTCTTTTTTTCCCGTTGATAGGTAGCACTACAAAACCAATATTTTTTTCTCTTACGGGTGGGGAATCATATCCAGCGAATAAAAAATAGCAGCATGGTACCGCATATAAAATTACAGTTCCATGTGCATGGATTTGAATAATATGAAAAATTGAGCAACGGGTATAAACTCGCAGTTGGTTAAGTGGCAATACCACATTTTGACGGGGCTCAGTGCTTGTTCCATCAGTCTGCTGGTTGCCAGGCGAAAAATATAATGAGGGAACATAGACATATATCCCCATATCTCTGTAGCCCATTGTGAAAGAATGAAGGAAAACAATTCTCCCACTACAGTAAAGACGATGTAATGACGTAGGCTAAAGCGCATGGTGCTGTGTTAGCAGCACATGCAGGGACTTGCTAAGCATACAGATTGCACCGCAAATGCCTTACCATTGTTAGACCATGCATTGTTGTATTGCTTTTTGTACCCAAGATAATGAAAAGAGAAGAATGGTGCGTGCGTGTGTGCGCGTGCATGCGTGCGAGAGAGAGAGAGAGAGAGAGAGAGAGAGAGAGAGAGAGAGAGAGAGAGAGAGAGAGAGAGAGAGAGAGAGAGACATAATACCATTACTACGAAGGAATTTAATGTGTCTGTCTGACTAAGTTATTCAACAGTGAGAGCATGGTGCATGGTCTGTTGGTGCATGTTCAAGTGATGAACAGTAAACATTGACTATTATCATCTTCAGATATTCCATGCTACATTCAATTTAGATGTAATTGTCTGGCTCAATATGTTAGTTAGTTAGTTAGTTAGTTTCATTGTGGAAATTCGTCTTCGGTCTCAAACAGTAAAAAACAAACAAACAAATATGACATCCAAACTTTAGTAACACCTCCGGTCAGGTGCAACGAATATCAATCAGCATGAACAAATAAGCCGATATATCTCGCTTGTACAATCCCAAACATGCTGAAATGTACAAATGAGGCTCATGCTTACTTTATTGATTATATTAAACATCAACTTTAGTATTTTGCCATTCCTGTATCATTCCTTTCATGCTTCTGGTAATTCATCCATTCTCAATGTCGCTTACGGAGACCATGCTGTCACATAAATATTGACCAACTGCATCTGAAACTAATACGACTGTGTGCCAGAGACCATGGTCTGTTGTGCACTGGTCGATGCCTCTCTCTAACGCAGGCTTTAGGAACAGGATCATTACGCTCTAACAAGCCTCTGGCCATCATTGCTAGTCAGCATGGCCGTGTAATATTGGTGTTTTGTTCGCCTGCCATGGGACCATTCATGTTTTTATCAGAGCAATCAAACATTTTATTCCTCTATTCCACTTTTTAGAACCAGAGGTCAAGGAGTATAGTGCACCCTTTAACTGAACATAATGTTGTAATTGCATTTGCAAACTTCAAATGAGACATTCTGCATTATGAGTACTTTTACTTTTGGTACAGTACATTTCAATGCCAATACTTTTGTACTTTTACTCAAGTAGATTTTGAATTCCGGTATATTGTAACGGAATATTTCTATATTGGCGTATTGATATACTTTTATTTAACCCATTCAGGACGGGAACCTCTTTTGGTGTTTTAAGCATTATTAGATCTGCTATTTTTGAAAAATCGTGAAAATGTGGCGCAAATCTTTGAATGTATGTTTCAGAGCGTCACATCTTCACTTCTGGGGGGTCCCTGGAACAACATATTTTCAGATGGGGGTCAGCGGCCAATTACATATATTTTTGGGGGTCCTTGACATGAAAATGTTTGAGAAACATGGGTTTTTCAGATACAGTAACCGTCAGGATTTAAGGCATTTGTAGAATCGTCCTCAGGTGTAAATAGTCTAAGTAAAACATTTGAGTACTTTGTCCTCCACTGGTTGTAGACAGTGTATCACACACATAATCTTCCTCTTCAGCAACAGTAATACAGACAGAACAGATGTTCCATGGGTCACGTACAGATTGTGGATTGTGCGCCCATTCTTGCTGCCAAAGCTTTGACTCTTTCAGAATGCAAATTATTGCACCCAATTATAACAATCAAGGCCGACAATCAATTAGCAGAGATGTAGCAGGTTGTATTTACCCACTTTGTTGCTTTTTTGTCTCTCTTCAGTCGGCTTGGATCCCCCCCCCCCCCCCCCCCAACACTTGGCACTCGCAGAGGTTGTATTTACCCCCGCCCCCTCCCTACAGACTCCCAGTCCCAATATAAATTTACTGCTACAATAACCTTAATAATATAGAGACAATACACCATAAATAAATACTGAAACCAGATATAATCATTAGTACTATGTGTACTATGTAAACTCTTTTATCATTTTCCAGCCATTCAGCCAAAAAAAAACTAAACATTTTTTCTCTTTCAAATAAAATGTTTGGGGACCCCCCAAAATAATTTGGCGACGATTTGTCACACACGTTACCGCAGTGAATCATTTGATTAGTTGATTTAACTCCAACCCATTGATGCTGATTTCGAGTGCCAAGCAGGGAGGCATTGGCCCGTCCCATTCTTTGAGTCTTTGGTACTGTATGAACTGGTCAGGGATCGAACCCCAACCTCCCAGTCACAGGGCGGACACTCTAACCACAAGGCCACTGAGTGGTTATCTCCGATTTCACTTGTCTGGAGTGGGTAGAGTGGATCAAATAATTCATACAATAATATAATTGGGAGATCTAAAGGTCAGAGGTCCTTTGACATCCTATAGGAATGTGAGCTTCAGTTCTTGACCGTTCCCCATGACCCTCTACCATATTGTAGATGTTGAATTTGCCAAAACTGCAAAATAATGCGGAATCAGAAAAAAAAAACCCTACAAAAACAATAACTAATAGTAAGCTCTCACTCAAGCTTTATCTTTTTGACAGATATGACGGTGCATTTTTGTCAATAAAACATCAGTCAATTCATGAAAATGCTAGCTTGGTTATAGTTTGCTTAGTGAAATTACTATGCAGAAAACGACTTCAGTCGTGAAGAAGAAATGCTGTAAAATGGTAATGACACACTCAATACTCCATTTGGAGGACAGCACAGTGCGAACAGCCAGAACTTACTGAGGTGAATCAAGCAATGTTCTGAGGACGTACTCATTTACTCAGCCCCTTATCCATTTCTTATGTTCATGTCTCAAAATAAACACTCCAGACAAGGCATTGCACTACATTCTAATGCGCCTTAAGTAGTTGCAAGAAAGGGAAAAAAATGACAAACTTTTTCCTCCACTCTGATCACAATTCTGATCAGACAGAGCATAATGTTATGTGCTCTTCTAGTTGACCTCTGCAGTGGAATCTGCATCAAAAGTTAAAGTGATATTCCCACATTATGTAGCATTAGTTGTAATATTTAGGATGTTAAATAGCTTCTTTCCCTGGACAGTCAGGGCTTGTGAGCAAACAAACCAGGACAAATCCAAACACACGCCCCCCACCCTGGCTATCTCTCTATCAAGGTTCAGAGGAAACCATTGTACCATGCCTGTGACTGTCTGAGGTCAGAGACAGTAAGGCTGTTAAAGAATTGACACCACAATGCATATTAAGAACTAATGTAGGACAAATGGACAAAAGTCTTGATGCTGCTTGACAACTTCCCAACCTCATGGTGTCCCTATTTAGTGCATGAAAATAGCAGATCTACAAGCTCAGAGCGCTCCATGATGTGATGGGCTATTTGTGTTATTCGGTAACACAACAGAAGTATATGAGGTCTTAAGTGGTTGAACTGAACTCCACTGTATATGGGGCGTACTATGTGACATTGAGGGGAAACCACAGAAAGTAAGTAATAATGACAATGTGTGTGGATTTGATAAGCCATTTTCCCACGGCTACTAGGCACCCTTGTGGAAAATGTGATTACACATCACCACAGGAGGTGTGGGACGTGGCTGTGAGGAGGACCCTGCTTGTCAGCGAGGCCCTGTCAACCTCCTCCCGATGCTCAACAGCAGCTGTGATTGTAATGCAGTTGTGACTGCAGTGGTCCTGGTCCCTGGGACCAATACTATCGTCATTTCCCAGGGGTGGTACATGTACTTCATAACCTCATGCTACTGAAACAGGAGATTTGCTCCTGCCCTATAAATTCGTTATTATTTACCCCCCTTTTTCTCTCCAATTTAGTCGTTATGCCAAGTCTGTACGTGCAATGACCAATATCACCCTCCCTGCCCGGCTTACTGCCTGACAGGCTTACAGTGGTGGGGGGCGTTCATGCACCATTCATTGGTTAAGATTAGGGTTTCTTTCTTCCTTGTTACTCACTAATCACACTATCACAGGCTACATTCATGAGGTGGACAAAACAACAGGCACAACCTTTTTGTTGGATACAGCCACATTTGAACACATCAACTATTTAAGTATTTTTCCGGGACACTCCAAGTCCTCTCTCGAAATATTATTATTCGCAAGACACAAGAGTAGCAAATAAAAGTAAAATCACACCCGTGTGAAGTGAGGGGTGCCCTCTGTATTTATATCGGGCATACAATGTCTTACGTCATCCTTTAGTGCCCTAAACAAACATTAAAGTCCATAGACTTGGCTGGCAAACGATTTACGTCATAAGTGCTCTAAACAAACATTAAAGTCCATTATCTTCAATAAAGTGATCTAAACAAACATTACAGTAAAGTCCTTAGACTTGGCTGGCTCTAACGTGCTCTATAAAGTGTTGTAAGCAAACTTTGTATATATCCTCAAAGTCCATAGACTTGGCTGGCAAACGATTTCCGTGAGTCATAAACAGAGAGAGAGAGAGAGAGAGAAAGAGAGAAAGAAAGAAAGAAAGAAAGAAAGAAAGAAAGGGCCTACAGACAGTCTTTGCCACCATGCCAGTTACAACGAACCGCAACCACAACACAACACACATAAGCTACTGTTTATCAGTCTTCAATTGAAAATTTACATTTGATGGCTGTTATGAAGCCCAAAGCTACTACGGTAGCTCGAACCAATGGAAATAGCACATGAACTGAAGTGAAGAGCCACATACACATACTGTTCCCTGTTACAACTCACATACCTTCAACGGCAGATACAACACAACATACAAACTGTAGATCACAACAGCATTCCATTCCAGAGCCAGCCAGTCATTGGGTCCCAAAAGCACACCAGCTTGAATCTCACTAGTATAGACCAATTATTCCCAACAGATCTCCAAACCTGTTGGGAGCGCTGGTTTCAGTCCATTCCACCTCCTCTTGTGTGTTGTGCTAGTGAGGTGCACCCTAGGAGACATTTATACTTCAAAGCGCAACAGTATTACGCATTGCGGATGCGACTATTGTGAGTGTAGAGGTCTGCGTGCGCGACACCATCGCGGGACGAAGCATAAATTATACTTGATGGGCTGCAGGTGCGCTGCAGGTGCAGCGATGGACAAACAGGCTCTGCTGCTGCCGTGATCATGAGCGCACCGCCCGTTCGTATGAGGTGTGGTTTTGAGGACAACTGTTTTGAATTGCTATTATTGTTCAAACAACAGAAACCAAGGATTAGGGGGCGAGAGATCACAATAAAAATCCTAATCATTCTTCCTCCACACTGGGATAAAAACAGCATCTGAAAGTTTGATGGGGCTTTTTTTTTTTTACACGTGCTGTTGCTTATCAGTGTGACGTTGTCTGTTAAGGCGTCTATATACACAGAAAAAAGTTCCTACTGCTGTCATCTACTTGACTTCATCAGTTGTGTAAGTGATGCCAGGGTGCCAGGGAATCCACACGCACACAAGCACACATTAATGCTTAGCATAGGTAGCTAACTCACTTGCAGAATAAAAGTGTCACTGTCATAAACTTGTGACTGGGCAGTCTTCACTTCCTAACAACACAGACTAGGCCTACTCTACAACTTCCATGAGGTGTAAAGTTACATTATAAGTTGTTTATTTTTACTACCAAACATAAGGAGTTGTGTCTGTCTGTTTGTTTGCAGCAGGTATGTGTGGATGGGGAGGGGGCGTGGCTACCAGGTGATTTTAAAGAGCGTGCTTGAAGCCTGCTCAGTGCTCAGGGAGTGTCTACCAATTCACTGGAGTGTCTACTTTCTAGGGCAGTGGTTTCAACCCTTTTCATGTCAAGGTTCATTATTTATTCTGCATTTAGGCCATGGACCACCATGATGACATTTAGCCTCTCAGACCCAAACAATTGTCTTAGAATATTTTGTAGTAGTTGAATAAGATGTTGTCCACAATTGGCACAATACCATGCTGTATTTGTGTGGTACCATAGGAGATATAACAGGCACATTTTTAAGAAAAAATCTTCCACATTCTCTAATTTGTGTAGACTTCTTGTAGGCTAATGCAGATGTTTATTATTTAACAATAATCTAACTCTTTCAAGAATTAAAGATCTATAAGGGTTCATTTAGTTACCAACTCTCCATTTAAATTCAACAGGGGACCACCTGGAACCCCCTCAAGGACCACTGGTGGTCCCCGGACCACTGGTTGAGAACCACTGCTGTAGTATGATCAAGTAGGAGGTCAAGTATAGTTACGAGTCACGACAAAACTAAAAAAGTTTACAATAATGGAGAATATGGAGGGTTCTGTCCAACACCAACGATATGTTGCAATAATGAGATGGTACAGAATCCCACATCATGGACTCACGGCACACCATGTTTATCATAAACCTTTGCACAATTTATTAGCAGAAACTCTCATGCTGTTTGCTGGAAGGGTCATAGAAAGGTGAGGTACAGTAGCTGAGCTTTGAGAATAAGATGAAATGGAAAACAAAACATCCCGCCATGTTCCCAATCCATGGATGTTTAACACCAGCCCCTATAATTGTTTAATGGAATTTGCATCTCACTGAGTTCCATGCTGAGAGTTCCACCAACTAATAATCCATGAATAGTGTGGTCTGAAGATATCGTTCTTCCTCCATTATGACATCCTTTAGTGCGCACTAATGTCGAAAATGTCCTAATATCATGCTAAAATATGGGGCATGAGGGCCTAATCTAAGCACATTCATAAACGACCATAATTTGAGCGATGGGCTTGTCTCCGGCAACAATTACTTCTTCCAATCTAAATGTCGGCCTTATGTTCTCGTTAAGAGTATTCTGTAGCTACTCCCATTACAGTAATGGAAATTATTCTGATATTTCATTTGGATTTTAGTTTCCAGAGTTTTATTTCAGTTTAATGGCTTTATAATTTGATGAGAAGCTGAACAATTTTAATCTCTCTCCAGCAAAGGGCAATTCATAATGGAGTGTGCAAGCTTCAAGGCATTCTGTTTCCTATATTTCTGAGTCATCTCTTTGTTCTCATTAGTCACCATTCTTCCTCCAGCAGTTATCAGGTTACCTCAACCATTATAAGAACATCATGCAAAACATTTATCTTGCAATGCAAATATACAGATCCAACTGGAATGGATCATTGAAGTCAAATGTTTCATTCTGCAGTAGTGAGCAATAGTTTGTGTGTTTATATGCAAGCACATTTGGATTAAAGCCACCTGCATGAATTATAAATGGATTTCTCACTCTCTGGACCATATTATTATGCAAATGTTCATGTCCCCACAAGACTTTATCGCACATTGTTTATCTAAGGTATATGTTAAAAAAGTTAAATATGTATACTATTCGGTCTGTGTTATAGCACTGATGGAAAAGGAATCTCCCAAAATGTGTTATGCTGAATTTACATAATACTATAATTCATCCCAATCGCCTGGGTCCAAATTTAAACTCTTGAACTAAGAATTGAATTGGATGGGAAGTTTGAATATGCAATATCCTGCAACTCATCATGTAGACTTTTAGCAGAGAGCGACATACAGTACTGTAAGGCTTTGGACAAATGAGATTTAGAATTACTAGAGCAATGTCCATTCTGTAATTATTACCAATATAATTTTAGCAAAACGTTGCATTATTGTCTATTACTGTCATTATACATCTTCTCTCTGGATTATTTTGGACATGTCGCATCATCGTATCAAACTGTGAAGCAGCAGAAGTTTTTTCTAAGAGGTTAGGGCTGTGAGACACTGCCGCTGAGGCTCTCTGGGGTCGGAAAGACAAATGACTTGTTCCCGTCTCCACTTGAGTCTATGGCTTCTCTGAGAAGCAGTGACCCTGACGGTGCCTTTCATCACTGCGGTCTGCTTCTATGGGACGTCCACTGGACGTGCTCAGGTGGATTTAACTGCAATTTTATCCGCTGGGTCATTGTTTTATAATACGGTTTGATAAGAGATGTGTGGAAGAAACGGCACTAAATGGCCAATTTCATATTCACAGGTTTGTCCCCCATAATAGTAAACAACTGCATTATTCAGCAGTATGGATTCACATGACGCCTGATCTCATAAGAGTACTATCTACAACCTGGAAAGAATATAAAAGAAATTACCAGGGACAAACACATATAATTTAAGGGCCTAACCACGCACTACATATATAATTTACCGCTGTTATCCACTTGAGTCAGAACAACACCACGTAGTAGTTAAATACATATTGCTTATAGTGTTTGATGTGAATGGCGCTTTTCATTCACTATCTTGCTCATCCATTCTGAACATGTGCAAACTATGAGCTTAGATCAGATTATGTAGCTTTAATTCCCATTAAAATGCATGCAAACAAAATAATGAACAAATAATGAATAATGAATAATGTAGTCTTATTAGCTGATTGATTGCTGTTTATTGTGCATGAATAGAATAAGTACCAACTCAGTGGACTTGTTGTTAGAGTGTCCACCCTGAGACTGGGAGGTTGGGGTTCGATCCCCGACCGGGTCATACCAAAGACTGTGAAAAATGGGACCAGTGCCTCCCTGCTTAGCACTCAGCATCAAGGGTTGGATTGGGGGTAAATCCCTGCAACATACTAGCGTCATATCCAGGGGGTGTGCCTGTACATCAAGCTGCCTCGACATGCTACAGAAACAGGAGATAGGCTCCTGCACTGGCTCAACAAGGCTTACTTATACCAGAAGAAGTAGCATAATCGTCTCTATCTGGTGGAAACCTCTATGATGTAACTTTTCAGCATTCAAATGAAAAGAATGTAGCAAAGGTAGCAGATTTACAATCTCAAAAGACATTGCTTTGTGCAACATTGTTTCGAGCTGGTGGATCTGCTACTTTTGATGCTTTGCTTTTGAGTGATGCTGTCGTATGATCAGGGGTTTACGATAAAAAAAAAACACACACACACACAAAGTTAGAAGGTTTAAATACTGCCTGACAGCAACAATATATTTATAGGGTGGCTCAGGAGGTAGAGCAGCCGTCTGGGATTCGTCTCCGATTTGATCCCTGGCTCTTCCAGTCTGTTAAGCGTCTGACTCTGAAGCCCCTGCAGTTGCCCCTCCATGCACTCCCTCAGAGTATAGAGGCCACCACTGGGTCCATGCAGAGAATCACCCCTTGGGGGATCACCAAATACTCTATTAGCAAATTATTGTAAGAAACTGTCATGTTCACTATATAATTAGTAACGCTAGTCCATACCCAATTAATAATACCCATTCAGGGATATGACATATATACTGTATCAATCTTTACCTCTCTCTCTTGGCTGCCTCTCTCTCCCCTAATCTCTCTCTCCCTCCCTCCCTCTATCTGCCATTATATAACAGGTGTCCCCTGTGGCACACCATGCAATTATGCGATGCTCAGCCAATCACAGTGCCAATTTCATCACCTATTTCTGTGCCATATATTGGCATATTTTGGCACCAATTCCGTCCCCAAATTTTGAGGACACAATTGCTAGAATTATGGGAAGAATACTGGAAAGATTGTTAGCCTCCAAAAAGGCATCATTGGACAAATCTGGGCTCATACACTGACTCATGTTGTTTGTTTGGTGATGATGAAACTGTGTAGTACAATAACATCTCGTACATTTACACTTCCAGATCATATTGCCATACTTGTTATTCTACCACGTTATCGCATGGATCAGTCAGTGACAGTTTCGCCTGCCAGCGGAGCCATAATTAGCCTGATAATGATGGCTAGAAGAGCCGGTCAATAATTGAGTCTGGTTGTTCTCTCATGGCGTTCCTATACTTTAAGAGCCCGACAAGACAAATAATAAATCCTTGGAATGGTAAAGCCCGTGCTATCAGCATCCTAATCCACCATCCGTCTTCTCAGATCATTCCGGCTTTACTCAACCACCGTAAATATTCCGGTCAGGAAGCAGGCTCGAGTGAGCAGCGTTAGCTAGCCTACATGTTGACGTAGTTCTCGTGAAAAGAGCCAAAGGAGATCCTAATTATATTTAGCAGTAGTCTACGCATGCGCGAGCACATTCCATGCGTGCGAGGGTGAGCTAGGCATTGCCTAGCAAACGGCCCGGCTCAAAGTAGTTTTTAGATAGATATAAAATAAAGCAATATAAAACGCATATAACAGATGGCTATTACTTTTTTTAAAGTACGATTTTGTAACCCATTTTTCACCCCTGTGTCAATTATCTAATGTGATCCTGGGCTCTACACACCCTCCACCAACCTAGTCCCCATATATGCCTGAGTGTCCAAGTTGCTCCTTTACACCTGACAGGGGGGAGTTTCCCTGGTTGGACGTAGCGCGTGGAAGGAACACGTTATTCCAACCAGTTCCTTTCCCCTCCATCAGGCGCCCCGGCTGGCCAGGGGGAGGCAGTTTAGTGAGCAGGATTACTGCATGTTTTTTGTGAGGGTACCTACCCTATAGGGGACACGGGGAGAACATGCAAACTCCACCCTTTCGCCAACCCCGCCTTCGGGTATGGGCACTGATGACGCAGAGGAGGAAACACGCCGCCAGCACCCACAGCGTCCTGAGCGGGAATCGAACCCAGGACCTTCTAGCTGTGAGGCGACAGCACTACCAGCTGTGCCACCGTGCCCCCAGATGGCTATTACTTATGACGTAATCTTCAAAAGCTTTGCATCCGCTCAAAAAGTTGCTATATCACACAATAATGTGGTGCCCCGAGTCTAGTGTATCTGAAGACCCTATTGAAGACCCCTGATCTACACTAGATATCCAATCTACAAGCTCACAGCTTGTCATGTTGAGACACATTTGGAGCTTGTAGATCTGCTGGTTTTGCTAAACGTTTGGCTGCATGCCCATGCCCAGAATGGGGACGCTATACAATTATCAAAGCGGAGCTTTAGAATGGCACAGCTGGGCCCGATTGTGAGAGAATGACATCATCCCAAAACCAAGCAGTTGGTGCATGAAATCCTTAAATGACTTTTGAACATTTTCGGTCATTCACATTCAGATATATGTGCACACGCACGCACGCACGCGCACGCACGCACGCACGCACGCACGCACACACACACACACACACACACACACACACACACACACACACACACACACACACACACACACACACACACACACACACACACACACACACACACACACACACACACACACACACACACACACACACACACACACACACACACACACACACACACACACACACACACACACACACACACACACACACACACACACACACACACACACACACACACACACACACACACACACACACACACACACACACACACACACACACACACACACACACACACACACACACACACACACACACACACACACACACACACACACACACTAGCATGCACCAACACAGACACATGCACGCACACAGTAAACTAATAGCACTCTTCATTCATTCTGCATTCGGCAGGAAACCGCTTCCAGTTCCAGGAAAACTGTCACAGAAATAAGTGGAGAGAGGGGAAATAATGTATTTTCAATCATTGTCGAGATCATAATGTCACTGGGGAGCGGGAGCAATGTGCAAACACCCCACTGTGTTCCATTTTCAATAGTTTTCCATAAACTATAAGCTAGTCTGCCCTTCCCCATGTGCTTTAAAGGGGTTTTCAGAGTATTTGTTTGAGAAGCAGATAATGTGTTATGAATCATAATGGCACTGCCTGCACAGTATGAGCAGCTGGCGCAATGTTAAGTCATAGTTCCTGCTAATCTTTTACAGTCAGCTGTGAGTCAAATTGCCTCTCTTTTATAGGTTTTGAGTTAAGCTCTTAACCACATACCCTATAGTGTCTATGCTATGGCCAACATTCAGCGACAAATGTTTGGCTAGATTTGTTTAGAGGGGAAAAAGGTAGGGAGAGTATAGTTACCTACAGTATACAGTATGTCATAAGTACAACAGAAAGAGAATATTAAATGGCGATGGAGGGCAAGCCTCCACGTGGTGGCGTGGCTTTACCAAAATATAGAGCAGAGGTTCCAAACCTTTTCGTCTCAAAGACCCCCAAATGGAAGTGTTTTGTGCCACGGACCCCCAGAAGAGAAGATTCGTTCCAAACTGTTTTTGACGTATAAATGGATGAATAGAGGTTGTTAAAAATGATTGTGATGCTGTATTTATCATTCATATGGGGACCCCCTGGCAGAGGGGACCCCCTGGGACCCCCTGGCAGAGGGGGCCCCCCAGGATGCCACGTTGAGAACCAGTGCCATAGAGAGCCGCACAGTGACAATGCGTTTGTTCTTTTCTACAGGCTGTTTGTCTGCCTTACTGGGTGTGAATGTGTGCCCTTGCAGTTGTCACGAGGGACCATATGGCACAATACCACACAATATAGGTAAGAGCTACACTTTGCTTCATTTGATTTATTTTCTGGTGTTCAGTTAGGCCTACTGAAATATTTTGACCAAGATGATGCCGTTTCTAAATCTTTTCCAACGGCGTTTTCTTTTTCTTTTCATTCATTTTCTTTTTGCCACGGTGTGCACAAACCACCCACAGGCCTTGGAAGCTATTATACCGTACATACTGGAACAATGCAATGATCCAAAGCTAATGCTAGGATAAGAAACCACAGTCAGCCAATAAGTGGGAGAGAGAATTATTTTTTCCCCCCCACATTTCCCCGAGGTACTACGTATGCAGCAGACGTGGGGAAATACATATCAGATGAATGCAGTATGTGGCTCGTAAATGCTCAGCCAGTTCCTAGGAAACAGGGAAATGAATGTAAAGCCTAAAACCACCAACAGTAATTATATTGTGTCTATTTGATGGCTGAGAATCAAACGTCACGAGTTGTTTTCAATCTGTATTGCGAAAGCAAAGATCGATACGCGTAAACAGACAGACAGACAGACAGACAGACAGACAGACAGACAGACAGACAGACAGACAGACAGACAGACAGACAGACAGACAGACAGACAGACAGACAGACAGACAGACTGTAACAGCAATGAGCATGAGCCACAACATATCTACAAGATAGGTACTGTACAAGTAGGTATAGTTAGAGAGGTCAGAATAGGATTAAAAGTAAGAACAAAAATATAATTTAAAAAATAGACAGAGAGTGACAGTCTGATCATATAGTCATCTGCACTTGTCTGACTGGGTCAACGTATTCTAACAATGAACATATATAAGCATATACAATCCATCACCAGTAAATACAGCACGTATACTGTACCTAAATCACCTGTGAATATAATATATATATAGGCTATACAGCAGAGAGTACTGGCAGTGGATAAGAGGCTGATACTGTATACAGCAAATATTATGTCATGGGTATATGGATAGTATGGTAATGCATACAGAACAGTACACACCCACACCCTTTCATAACCCAAGGTGAGTGAGAGTGACACAGTGACTAGGTGAATGACAGTGAAAGAAAATAGCCGATCTGCAAGCTGGTAGATTGGCTTTTTTTGTTTTTGTTGCTATTTGGCATACACTGTAGGCTTAGGTGACTTTTCACTCAACCCCTGCCATTGCAATCATTTAACATTCCCCTCCCCGCGTAGTTAATATCCGCTTTGTTGTTTGCTGCTGAAAGTTAATCACTATACTGCATGTAATCGCATGCAGTGTAGCCACGCATTTTCCCAACTGCCCGTGATAATGGCCATTCTGCTCAAAAAAAAGGAAAATAGGCTATGCAAATAAACGTAGGCTGGGGAATTAATATTGTGTGTGTGTGTGTGTGTGTGTGTGTGTGTGTGTGTGTGTGTGTGTATATATATATATATATATATATATATATTTATATATATATTTATTACATTTATTTTAAATAGAGGCTTTTATTATGGAAAGGAGGTGGAAGGCCCTGTTAATGGCCAACAGTACAGGATGACAGTGATGTAAAGTATAACGAAGTATATTTGGGGACAGACTCCGACAATAAGCCACTCCCAACCTACTTAAAGGTGTAGTGACCTTTAGACATCAGCATACCTAACAATGGATGCCAAAAAAATTGGTAGATTTTCATTTTTGTGTATTTTTATATCAAAAGTCTATAAAAATCTTAATTACTTCCTGAAAGCAAAAACGTGCTGCGTGATGATGTGTCGAGGCCCGCATTCAATAAAAATGAAGCTCACCCGTTTAATTCCCCATATCTGCGCATCTGTCCAACACAGCTGCTATGATTACAGAAATCCTCAGTTTTTATTCCCATTCAAGATAACATCCAGACAGTGTATTATTCGGTTTCAACGTAATCATCACGCTAAAATATGTATCTGGTTCAGAAACTTCAGAGCGATGTTTCAACTTGAAACCGTCTGAAACGTCAAAATAAAATGTCCACCATTTCCGTTTCACTACGCCTTTAAGTACAATTTTGAGGTATTTTTTAAGTGAAAAAAAAGATGCACGGTGAAAGGAACGTTTTCCGTGCAGATCACTTACAGATGGGGCCTCTGTCTTGGTAATTAGCATATTTACAGATGGACATAGCAGTGGGTTTCAATATCACGGTGTCGTGTAATTTAACAAAGCGATCAAAGGAGCACTTGCTTTGAAGCTTCAAGTGGCTTGAAGCACGGCGTTATCTCCAGCACAAAGGGATTCGATGCATTATTTAACAAACCTTTTGTTCTTCAAATGTAAGGCTTTGTGTCGTGTTTTGCCAGATTGGCAGCAGATGCACTTAATTTCCTTATAGAAGGTGAGGTATACACTAGGCACGTTGTTGTTTTGCCTCACAGATGGGAAGCTGGATCAGCGCTCAATGAATGATTACCTCTAGCTTGTGGGCTTTGTTTGGTTTCCTTTGACAGCCAATCCACCGTATGTCTAGTTTACAGTATAGTTAAAAAGGAGATGGAGATATCTTGGGTGGTGCATCTGGCACCACTCAAGTTGCAGCTCTAAGCTCTGTTGCGTTATATTGCTACGTTTATCTTTGGCCATGCCCCTCTAAGGATGGAGTCCCGTGATTTCTGTATTTTTTCCAGTTTTTTCATGTGTTTATGAGGTGACAGCACTTCATTAGACCCCTCGGTGTGGTTGTTATGTGCAATGATGTCTTCCCTTTGTATTTAGGGTTTCTTCCTGAAGGCTGAAACCTTCACAGTCAAACGTGCCAATGAAAAAAACAGCACAGGCATAGTGACATCACAATATCATCCCCTCCCCTAACCCCTCCCTCTATAATATAGAGGGAGGGGTTGTATGATATAGAGTCTATATCATACAACAACAGCTGTGGGTGCGGCTTCAGATCAGGTGGATCACTACACGGCAAACCAGGCATACTGAACTGGTGAGCGTGTCCACATGAAAACAACATTTTAACAAATAGCCTACTGTACTGTACACTTTTTTGAAAAAAATATTCCTCCTTATATAATAATAATACCTGATGATCATGTTTCGAGTGCAGTACTAAGTTCCGTACGCTTTTCCGACCAGTCATTGGTCCGACAACGACAACCTACCTCAAACCCAAACCTAACCATAACCGCAAGCACGGAGCGGCGCATGCTCGCCAACCATAACGCATGTTCGCCAATCTTAATCCGGTCGTTTTACGCATGTCGCCCCCCCCATGTTTTAGGATGGAAAAAATCTCTGCACTCCGTCTTTAACCATGTACGTGATTTTCATACGGCTATCGGATATGGATATGATTTATACCCGATGCTCTGTTTTTCAATTCCATGACACTTTAACTATGCACATAAAACTGTGATGCTAAATACCTGCTGCAATTTATACCTGCTGGATATATCTTCCTCCTGCATGAGAAGCATTTCTCTTTTACTTAATGCTGCATATCCGCATTGCTATTTGTTTTATTCATTTATAGATTGATTTGACTTTGCCTTCCTGTGAACACATTATACCAGGAGATACACACACACACACACACACACACACACACACACACACACACACACACACACACACACACACACACACACACACACACACACACACACACACACACAGACAGGAACCTATATCTCTTCCCTATTTGAACTCTCTGTATTTACCAGTGGTGGGAAAACTAATCACAAATCTTATTTAGTAAAAGTATCAATATTGCAATATAGAAATACTATAGTCAGAAATTCTAAATGTACTTGAGTAAAAGTACAAAATGTATTGGCATCAACATGCACCTAAAGTACCAAAAGTACTCATTTTGCAGAATGTCCCGTTTCAAGTTTTCAAATGTATAAAAATCTTTTGAAATCTGATATTTTCAAATGGCATTAATGAAGTGGTTAATGTCTATGTTTTGTAAAAAAAAATAATCAAAATCTACAATGTAACTAGTAGGCCTAACTAAAGTTTTCAAATAAATGTAGTGGAGTAAAAGTAGCATACTTGAAGATTGGAAATACTCAATTCAAGTACAAATACCTAATTTTACTTAAGCCTACTTAAGTAAATGCACTTACTGTAGTTTCTTTCTACCACTGTTATTTACATGTGTTGAGAAGCACGTACAAAAACAATTTCACCCACTATTCTACACGTGTAATTTGATGTGACAATAACGTTGATTCTGATTTCAGAATGGGAATCCATTCAGCCAGTGTCATGCTTCGTTTACACTCACTTGTATGATGTGTCGAACATCAAATAGCCACTCTAAAGCTCACAATGCGACAAATAAATCAGGCTTAACCACTGAAGCTCACAAGACATTGGTCGTTTGCAGATTGGCTGTTTTAGCTATTTCGGAACTTGTTGAGTGGTGCATCCACTCCTATATGGAGCTTTGTGTGTCTCTGGCTGCCTGTGACCCTGTGTCCGAGCACGAAAATAGCGTTTGGTTGGTTTTCATCACCATGTGTCACTGTTGGGCAGCCTAATACACACACACACACACATATTAACTGATGATTTCGGGTGTGACAGTACAGTAAAGTGACAGTACAGTCCAGTAGAGGGACCCCCTGGGGACCCCCACACAGTAACGCTGACATTTCTGAACCGTTTCGGACGCAGGGCGGCTTGCCGGAACCGGCTTGCCGGAACCGGCCCGCTGGAACCGGGCTCTTTCCTGTGGAACATGCTACTTAAAGCATAATGAAATTTAGAACATTTTGACATTATATTGTTTGTTGATCGTATACCCCAACTTTCAGCAGCTGTCAAAAAATCCCCTAGGGTGGTTGAATAGAAACCAATGTTAGTAGACACCTTTACGAACACATTGGTGAAGAAAATTCTTGGTAAGAAATGTATTGCCAGATTGTATTAATATCCCCTGACTAAGAGGCAAAAACAAAGGAGAATGCTTTTTGTGTTATGTACCGAATGTCTTCCTAGATTTGGGAGTAAGTGACAGATTGTGATTCATTTGGTATAATGCCCCTGATCCCGAGGATCATATTTATAATGTTACAGGTTCACTTTCGTTTACATACGTGAACATTTGATTTGTCTTAATATGGACTCGTGCTATACAGACAGGACAATTAATAATAGCTAGGTGAAGATGATGTTATAAGAACGCACAATTGAGGCTGATGCAATGGGCGAGTCCATTCAAAAACGCACGTGGTCTCTGACCCAACGTGGGTGTGCTGCATGTGGAACTAACATTGAGCACATTATATTATGCTTCAGAAAATTGCTGAGCTTTGGATGTTATTATAAGCTCTGTAAGATTTCATGACACCTGAGTTGGATGAAGATATATAGGTTTAGTCTGCCGTGAGAGGGGGAGTGTGATGATTCCTTTATGACCAAACCAGATCTGTCAAACTCCATCTCAGTACAGCATCGAGGCGGCCATCGCTTACATTCAATTTCTTATGAAAGCCATCATGTGTCGTGTGAATTAGTTCTCTCTTTTCAACTTTTGATTCTAAAAGGATGTGGTACAGGCCGACCCCAATGGCTACACTTATACTGCATGTGCCTTTTGTATGCTTTATTTCAGATACTTTAGACTAGAGAGAGACAAGAGATTGGGGTTGGATTCGAACCTGCAGGGCGGGAGGCGTCTTTTGTGTTTGTTGATTTTTCTTAAACAATTAATCCGATTTTAGGTCAGTGGTCACTGGTCAGGGCATCTTAGTCCACACCGGTACATCTTCTACAGTACATGATATACATACACGGGTTTGGTCATTATAGGCAAAAAAAACTTTATTTCTTTTCAACACTAGTGACAATAGCAGATGTACAAGCTCACACATCCGAGCTATAGTAGTTCTGCTATTTTTAAAATATGCCACCCTCTACTTTTTACTGAACTACTGTATCACCTGATCGGAACCTGGAAAATGGTGTGCGTATGTGCGTGCGTGCGTGTGTGCGCTAACTGGCTGATCCTTGGCTACATTGAAAATGAGGGCTTGCCCTCAATTGTACTTCCGAGTATAAATTAATTAAGGTGATGATCCTCTCATTCTCTTCTAACCCAGTGAGATCATCCCTCAGTGTTGATGTTCTCTGCGCATGTCACAATCACACACGTAGATAGGGACGGGGAGGCAGGCCAGGTGTGATGGAAAGACAGGCGGAGAGACAGGTTGATGCCAAAAAAACGTAGGGAAATCTAATTTATTTTTCATACGCTTTCGAAATGGAATGCCATATATCATGCTATAAAGCAATTTCGTGGCAGTCCCCGGCTCACAAAAGATGAAAGAATGGTGATCAAAGACACAGAGGGGGAAAAAAAACTAGACTGGCAGAGTTGCAGATGGCATCCCCTTTCTCGCTGAACTCGCCCTGTACCACGCTGTACATCTGCTGTGTGGAACAACTCGCCGCAAACATGTGGAGAGACAATGATCTCCGCTAATACTGCACAAAACTGTCAAAATAAGTTGAGATTTGAGCGTGGGATATGATATGACATGAAATTACACACTGTACAAAACAACATTCCATTGGAATGGTGATATTGTATTTTCTATAACAGTAAGACACTGTTGTTCATTGATTGCATTGCTGTGAGTGGAAAAATGTGGTAAAACATTTTTGAGAACTGTATCATGCCATTTCCTACACTTACTGTATCTTCCAAGCAGAGGAATATACAGTATACCAAGCGTACACATGAGGGACCAACAATGTCATCACACTCTCAATCTAACCGGTTAATAGCAACTGACAGACCTCATCAATTTCACAGAGATTAAAGAACCGCCTTACAGCCAGCAATATTCTTTTAACCATATACAGTATAACATTATATACTCTGTCTGCGCTGTCAGCCAAATAGTTCCAATAAAACAAAACCTTTCATTGCTTTTACAATAGCCATTAAATCATGGAAGCCTTTGAGACTAATCAGACGCTTTCCAATGCTACTATAGATGTATGAAGACAAGTACGGCATGCTAATAGGCTTCCTTCATGAAAGGTGCCATAAGTGATATTTGAGTGGTGCAGCCACTCCTATGGACAGCTATGTGTGTCCCTGGCCATGTCCGAGCAAGGAAATAGCGTTTGGTTGGTTTTCACCACCAAGTGTCACAGTTGCGCAGCCTCACACACAGACACACACACACACACACACACACACACACACACACACACACACACACACACACACACACACACACACACACACACACACACACACACACACACACACACACACACACACACACACACAATTTGTGTTGTTATTAAGCATGTACAAGAGAGACAATTTGAATATATGATGATTTCGGGTGTGACAGTACAGTACAGTACAGGGACCCCCCACACCATTTCAGACGCGGGGCGGCTTGCCGGGGACGGAGTTGCAATGAAATTAATTAAACGGTTAAAGCTCGATAGTAATAATTGCAGTAGAGCGTTTGTTTAGTAACGGGGGTCTCCTCATCTCTCCAGCTCTTTAACAAACAGCATATATGTTTGAGCCGCACCTATACTGTATAATATGCAGTATAACGGTGTGTGTCTCTCTATGAGCACGGATGGTGCTCAGCTGATTGGCTGAGCACGGAATGTGATGTATGAAGAGTGTCGCTCACTTCACACGTGTGATTCTTTTTTTTTTAGCTGGGTCACTAATTTCATCCAATCGCGAGTGAGAAACCCACCAAGCACATTTTGAGCCCTCACTAGTAGTCAATCCAATTGTTTCACTGTGTGGGATGTTGAAATTATTGTAACTGTTTTTGGTTTGTTGCCCTATAGCTGCTCGGTTTTAAGTAGTTAGTGTCTGTAAAAGGCTCATATCAGTTATCCTTTGAATGCAATATCGACCCCGCCACACCCTGCACTTGCACACGTCCTGCGAAAAATATCATGCACGTTGCATAATACCATTAGATCAAACATGATATGGAGCAATGCTCGAGAAGCCGAAAGTCCATTGATCACGCAAATAATGGCCGAGAACAATACAAGCCTGGGCCATTCCTTTCAATTACCACCAGAGTTATTTCCTCATTGGCACGAGCTGACATTGCTTGTCTACATCAATATGGCCCACTTCCAACTCAGAGTTTTTTTGTTGTTGTTTTTTTTACCCTGAGGTTTGCGCATGCCGGCTGTCTTCATTATGAATCTATAGGTCAAGCAATTATCTGCGTCGGACACAGAATGTATACTGTACATAACTGAATGTACGTAACTCTCCTGTTAGCTATACAGTTAAAATGACCCCTCAGAGTTGAAGTCATTTATTGACAATGTTCTGACTCAGAGGTCGTCAGGGCAGGAGATTTAATTTGAGATGTACTCTAGATGTAATCATACATTATTTATTACAATTATAGATCCTACTATCAGAAGACATCACTCACATTACAATATCTGACAAATAAACATTCTCTACACGTTTCTTTTTACCTTGCAGCTCTTTGGTGTGGGATAATTGAGCTGAAAAGGGATAGTTCACCCCCAAAATGAGTCCGTTCAACTCTTGGTAGAATGATTCGCTCAACGCTGTCCCTTTTATCCAGCCGTCCAATCACAGTGGAGGAGGGGTGCATGGTTGCAACAATTGCAAGTGACTATTCCTATTCTTTTAATTACAGAATATCACCAATAATAAGAGAGCTGTGGTCCAGCGTGAGTTCCAGGTGGCTCTGGCTCAAGCCATGCAGCCATGCCGGGGTGGTCACCACCAGGTGGTGGTGCCCATCTATGGCAGCTTGTCAGTAAAATGATCTATACATTTTACTTGAGAAATAGGAGAATAGGTTGTGCAGTTTCACATCCACACCTGCTACAGTAGTTTAAAATGTTATCAATATTCAGTGCTTTTAGAGCTATATATTGAAGTCCATTTGTGTCGACCTCAAGTGGTACCGTGTATAGGCGTCTCCGCCCTTATGCGCTCTCGGATGGGCGCAGAAGAGCGCCTTGTGTTGTCAGCTGTGAAATAAATAATAATAATAACAATAATAATAGTGTGTGTTAATATATATGCGTGTGTTAAACCATAGAGACCACAGCGATCAATTCGTGTTTTGAATTCAAAGGGACCAAAGAAGACCTATAAACATACGGAGTTAAAGTAATAAAACCAGGGTTTAAATGTCTAAAAATAAACATGCCGATGCTTCACAGTGATGAACACAGGGTTCTGTGGATTTATGCAGCCTGTGAGAAACCCGAAGGCGTTGAAACCACAGCGCGGTAACCGTACTGCAATCATGGTCCTTATACACTATAGCTTCCCAAATCAGGGAGCTCGGCGTCCGCGGGGAGAAAGTGCAGAGAGGAGGACATGATCCAGGCAGTCTGACAGCACTCCCACGCTCCAGTTTTGCGAGTTTTTATGGCATGGACCAATTTAGAGGAGCTTTATGCGCTGCCCACATCTTTGTCCTGAACTGAATTTCCCAGGCATTCCAGACAGGTCTGGCAGCCCTATGTCTGCTGTCTTTTTTTTTTTCTCCTTTTTTTTTTAGCACCTGTTGGTTCCAACTGTCATGTAATGGTTTGATTACACCTATCTGTGTGTAGGCCTACTTCACATTATACTGCCAAAGCAATTGTCACTGGGACCTTTAATCGTCTTAATAGAACAATGACAGGTAATAGTCACGAATGCAACGTAGCGTAACCGCATTAAATGATTTGCATTACATATGCAAATCACAATAATTCCGCTCTTAATTGATAATTACCCTGGGATTGCGCTTGTGTCTTTGTCATCATTATTTCACATAATAATTAATCACTTTACAATCGGGTCCTCCTCCTGAATAGGCCCCACCATCAACTAAAGCGGCTTATGAAACATTGTAAAGTAGGCCACCTCTGTTGCACACAATGCACAATTCCTCGGGAAGGAATACATTGATCTACGCTAAAGCATTGCAACTTTTCAATCCCCAGCCTATTCGGTGTGACAAAACTGCTGGAGCTGAACTAATGCCGTCAAAACGCTGCACCAGCTTCCGTGTGTTTTTTTGTTTGTTTGATGTTTCTGTTCATGAGTCAACGCCTTATGCTTAATTTATTCTTCGTCACATCACAGTGGTGTTGCAGTCCGATCTACAAGTTCTCCAAGCTCGTTGTGAACACATGGAATGGTGTCAAAAGCAGAAGATAGCCACATTTGCAAATTGTTAGGTCTCGACTTAATTTTAGTGCCCCATCATTTAAACATTTCACCCACAAGTGCAAATATACCTGCATATACTGTATGTATATTTGTTCTACAGTACATAAATGGTAAATGGTGCATTTATATAGCTCCTTTATCCAAGGCGCTACATAGATTGTGCATTACATTCACCCATTCACACACACATTAATACACCGATGGCGTCAGAAAACCGTGCACCAACCAGCACATCAGGAGCAATTAGGGGTTCAGAGTCTTGCTCAAGGACACTTCGACACTAACTCTGGGGGAGCCCGGGTTCGAGCTGGCAACCTTGCGGTTGCCATCCAGCCACTCTACCCCTGAGCCACTGCCGCCCCTACATATACAGGGTATTTGCCGTTTCACACTTATTTAACCATCGATGCAAAGTCCAAGTGTGAGGATTAGTGTGCTTGCGTACCCAGATACGTTACATTTCACCCACTTGCATCATCAACTAAAAATTATTTGGAATGTCTCGTCTTTTCATGTCTACCGTTTTGAGATGGATTCTGAATGCTAATGCTATCATCTTCTCTGCATTCTGACCACAGTGTGGCTTTGGAGTGAGCTACAGTCTCACTGGAAAGCCAAACAATTTGCGACAAACAAGCTGTATAGGTGTTCCAAGGCTATGGTGGCATTGCTTGGAGTGTGTGCTTGTAGTGGGCATATCAGAATGTAAATGCAGAACGGGGATTGGGGCGAAAGCTCAGTTTGAAAGCTTCCTCTACGATACAAAAGCACGCTGTGATGGATGTACCATGATTTCTTCCCCCATATAATTGGAATATATCATCTGAAAAACCATAAGCTTGGGGCTCGTCGACTTCTTCTTTGTGTCTTGTGTCAATACTTCTCAGGTACTCTGAAATACATTTACTCTCCCTATTCTCTCATTTTTAGTATTGTAGCTTTCCTCTAAAGTATTTATCCTTAATAGGTTTATTAATATAGTATTAAATGTTTCTATGAGATTAACATTATACCATTAAAGATAAAGTTTGATATTTGACTTACTTGACTTAATCCTCTTTACCCCGTCGAGGGGCACAGGGCGTCCACCAGAGCTCTCCATCTCACTCTCTTCGGGGCCTGCGCTTTTGCTTCCTGCCAGCTCATTCCAATGTCCTTTAGGTCCTGGAGAGTGGAACGTCAAGTTTAATATTTACTTGATTTAAAAGGTTTATAACCATTTTTGGTAAATTACATGTTAGATGCTCCCTGCCTGGGTTTTAATGATTGAGCACCAATTGTAATCTGAATACTTTCAGAAGTATTTTTGCTCTGCTATCGAAGTTAAAATATACAGACCTTTCTAATTAGCATTATTAAGTAATTATACATTTATTTCCATCAGTCACAAAACACATGCTGGACTTTTAATAAAGGAGTATTTGAAGATGTGCGTTGGTAAAAGCGTTGTGCAACTTGTGCATGATACAAGTATCTCAAACGGCAAAGTACTGTCCAATCTCTGAGAGTAGTTGACTCAAAAATAAACATATCAAGCACTATAGGGCAACATTTGGAACACAGCTAGCTTCATTTTCTTATTTGATGTTAAGTCCATATATTTATTCATGTGAAATTTGTTTTGTTACAGCCATAAAGTGTAATATGTGTTGTTTTCGGCCACAACACTAGTTTGTGCCTGTGTAGTACATGCATGTCACTCTGTCCACCAGAGGGTGTTAAAGTGACTCAACTACCGGCATAATTACACCTCTAAACTTGTTTCAATGTTTTTGGTGTATCATAATATTCAAATGGATCAATTTTCCTTCTTGAACTGTTGCTGATATTGACGCAAGCATTCAAATGCACCAGCAATAACAAGTCATTTCATGTGGAAGTATGTAAAAAAAAAAAAAACAGAGCCGCACCCAGGTGTGTACAGCACTTGAAGCTTATATAGCTGCGAGGTTTTCGGGTCACGGAGATGGTCATACTAGCAAGTGAGAGTGGGTCAGTGGTGTCCATTGATTGAGGCATCAACACAGACAGCTGGGAGTGTGTGGGAGGAGGATGTATGCTTTCAAAGGTGGCCCCGGCGGGGGCCACTGGCTCCTGAAATCCATCCATTGATTCCTGTTGGCTACTCACTGGCTCTTTTGACAAGAGTACATGACCCGCAGAAAGATTTCTCTGGGAAAAATACACATCACGTTGCTCTGTATTGCGCAAAGATGCTATAGCTTTTAATGATTTTGTTTGAGTATAGACAGTGCAATCCTCAGCGTTATTTTAACTGTGCGAGAGTACAAATGTAATCAAATGGACCCACGGGACCCTTTTTGTGTGGAGTAAAAAGGAAATCTTTTGTGAGTCCTGCTTAAAGAAAAACACTTGGTGAAAACATTATTACAGTGCACGTCATGTACTGTACTGTACTGTACTGTACAATGCATGGCTAACTTGTAAGGTCTTATTGAAGGTGTCACCTGCCAATTATCCTCTTGTCAGTGGCGCAGCAGCCAAGGATGCTCAGGCTGACAGTTGAACTGCAAAACACTTCCAACAAATGCTCCCCAGGTGCAGTATTACTTAACCAAGAGGAGAATTAGCAAGAGAGGCTAACTTTGCTTTACTTCCCGTATCTTCGTGAGGTGGGCGGTAACATTATTAGGAGACGGGAAGAATGTTGGAGTCTATTCATTTCCAATGGGAGAATGAACGTGAACACAGCTTCTGAACCATTCCTTAACTCCATGGTCACTGAACTAAATACTGGACCCAATCATCACAAGGCACACAATATTTACAAGATATTCATAGTAAAGTGGTTTCTTTTAGCGAGACAAATCAGGAGAAAATCTACTTTGTTCTTTATCCCAGCAACAAACTCTCGCGATATTTGAGTCCGGAAGCCTCTCTCTGTCCATCTGCAATTTCACGGACAACACATAGGGGGCTCTGACCCCATATTTAAGATGAGAATATGTGAATATTATAATGTGAAATGAATGTACATATTTAAAACGATTAGAAACAATTCTTATGTGCCCAAATTAGAGCTGGCATACTTGGTCTGCATATTGAGACAGGCAGATATGTAGGCACGGTGGAGGAGGATAGATTATGTAGTCTGTGTGATCTAAAGGAAATTGAAAATGAAATGCCATTCTACAACTCTATTAGGGAGAGACTTTTTAATAAGATAGATCCAAATCATGAATTTATATTGTATATAAATACAATACATGTATATGGTTGGAGGACTTCGAGAAACTGAAAGGCCTATTTCAAAAGTACACCTTTTAATTTTCCTCATTCCTTGAAAAGGCCTGGTCAATGAGGCCTTGTTTTATTTGTTTTCATTTTGTTTTAATTTTTGTTTAAATACTGTACAAATATGTATTTGTATTAATAATGCATCTTCTTCTATCGGGTTTCATAGTGGTTGGCAAACGTAAATGGTGCATTACCGCCACCTACTAGACTGAGTGTGGAAACAGTGTTGTTGTCAGGGGGGTGGGGGGGGGGTCTCCTACTATATTTAGGAGACCATTTGTAGGCTTTTTTTTGTGTACCATTTCGCGTCTAGTGGCTCCAATGAAATCTTCATACATAAACCATCTTTGGTATTACCCTTCTGGTAATTCCAGGAAGTCTGACTGATGGGAAATGTAGTCCTTTAAGTAAATGTAGTTCACAACTCAAGTCAGGGACTACTAGTTAACGTTAGTTGGAGACGGGATGGCTGCCTCGGGCGCATAGAGACCCAAGGCCAAAAAAAACAGTTCTCACAAAAGGGGCAGATAAACGGGGAACAAAACAACTCCTATCTACACGCTGGCTGGGGCAGAAGTGAGAATCAAAATCAGTGGGACAGCGTGACCTGAGGCACATGAGAAATACAGGACATGGGGACAAACGATTCATAATTATGCAGGACACAGGGCACTCATTCACAAACAACAAATCTACAAACAAGTCTTAAAATATTATCCATCAGTGACTCCAAAAGGCATCAAGTTATTCCAACATGTGGCGTGTCGTGTGATACAGTTCACAAAGAATACACTTCACGTCAAAGAGACATAATTTATTCTCTATCAATATTTTCTTCTAACAAACACATTGGGCATGACAATAATCCTATTTGTACTGAATGAGCATCATTCCTACATGATTTGAATGTAGGAGTGCTAGAGCGAGAGAAGTTTATTTGCCATGCGCCCACATAGAATTAAAGGGATAGTTCACCCAACCCCTCCCCATTTTATTGCATTCCTCATATACAATATTCCAATATTTAAGTCATTGAAGTAAATTGGAGGCTAAAACAAAACTGTATAAACTACTGCTGTTGTGTATTTTGTTGATTTAAATATTGTATTGCTCTTGTTAAGACTGGCCTCCTATTTACTTACTACATATTGGAATATTGGATCAGCAATGCAAGAAAATAAATCCATGAATTCATCACGCCAGGGTGAGAAAAATGCAATATCTCCTGATGCAGATGCTGCAGTTTCATGGGACTGCGCCTGCTTGTCACTCCGCCTGTAAGCTAGCACACGCCTCGTTAGCTACCCGCTCACCTCAACCTCTCATTGAAAATACCAGGCACATATTGACGCTTCCCATATCAAAAGCCCTATAGAGTATAGTCCATATGCAAGCACTGTTTGCGTGTGCGTGCGTGCATGCATGAGTGTGTGTGTGTGTGTGTGTGTGTGTGTTTTAAGTCAAGTATAGCACTTGGAAAGAAGCTATTCTTGAAACGGCTCCCTGTACTGTACATGTAATGACACGTTAGTGTACGCCTGACAGGGGGCAAGGAGAGTGGTGTCAGCGCAGAGTGGTCTCAGGGGTCTTTTGCAAGAGTGGGTGACGTAGTCAGCACTCTGGATCTGTATATCCAGCCTGAAGTCTGGATGATGTCTCATGCGCACACTATTCTTCCAAGCAGCTAACATTCTCGTGCAGTAATGTTATGGTATGGCACTGGTTCACAGAGTGGGGTCTGGGGACTTATCAGGTCATTTTAAAGTGCTTTGAGTAAGCACTCTGTGCATAGGAAAGCGCTATAAAATGCAATCCATTATTATTATTAGTAGTAGTAATACAATTTGGGGGTCCTTGTCAAACCAGCTAATATCTTCAGAGAGCGAGTGTGATACCAAAAAAATTGTCAACTATTGACAATCTCAACAGCAACTCCCTGTTAACATACGTATACATGTAACTATACGTTATAGTATACATTATAGTGACTATACAGTATACAGCACGATCTGTTTTAGACATGACCTACAAGGACATGCGAACTACTTGCAGATATGATCCAATCCTACACCCATTCCTGCACATTCCATCAGCAAACAAGCACGTCAGTTTTGAATTGATTGATTGAATAGCCTACTTAGAATAGAAGTTCCTGGGGACATGTTTTTCATTGTAGTCTTACGTATTCAATTCATCAACATGCAAAGTTAACAATAATATTTCATCAACAAATACAAACGTAGGCTACATAAAATGTACATAAGAAATTGATGCTTTTTTTTCCTTCAGGCCAATATTGAAGAATATATTTATACGAATTGAATACACAGAATATCGATGCAAAGCACCTGAAAAAACTGGTGTTTTTGCAATGGTAGTGGATGGAGAGAAAGGATTTTTGTCCAACCTCAAGAAACAGCAACCAATGGGTGCAAAAGATGGCCGCCCACAACCACGGGCGGGATTTGACAAAGGGTCAATTGTGTATGTGCACTGTAGCTGGCAGGGGTTGTCTTCACATAATTAACAGTATGCCACTCCCATAATATTTTCACCATATGGGGAAGCCTCACAGCTGATATGTTGATTTTACCAACAGACCAAAACAGTCAGCCATTTTGGTGGGCAGCGTGAGCTAGCATACAGTACTCAAAGCTGCTTGTCTCTCACTCAGAGAGCATAAGCTCTTTAACACCTGCAATATGAATTATATAACAGTATGGACAGAGAGAGAGAGAGCGAGAGAGAGCCTTGTTTGCATAAGGCCTTGCTCTGAGTAAATGGAGTGCCGTACAGTTAGTGCCGTACAGTACAGTACAGTACAGACCATCTGGGAATTGGAAGGTCACTTGGTCAACCCGCCGCACACACGGTCTCAAGTGTCCCTGAGCAAGATACAGAAGTTAACCACCAACAACTGTGGGCGTCGTATTGGTGTTAGCCCCGTTTTCCTGTCTCTTTCGTGAAGAGCAGTTCAATAAACAGTTTATTCAATCAATCAATCAATCGTTTGGATTTTAGACAAAGAGTGAGGAGAAGACCTTAAAGGTGGCTGTTCATAGCTACTGTGGAGTCAGTACTGCTGTATGGTGCCGAGACATGGACCCTTACAATACAACAGGAAAAAGCCCTGGATGGAGTCCACACAAGAATGCTATACGAATGGCACTAGGTGTCACATTGACGGACGGCATCAGAAATGTGGACCTCTATGGGGACCTACCACAGGTCACGGACAAAGTCAGAGAGAGAAGGATGAGGCTGGCAGGGCACTGCGTCAGGCACCCAGAATTTGAGGCAAGTAAATTGAACCTATAGGAACCAACCCAGGGCAAAGCCAGGAGGGGAAAGAAGCACACCATTCTCTTCTCATAAATCTTTCCCTCCGTTTATTTTCTTTCAATTGTCCTGGTGGCTCGAGTGTGTACATTTGGACTTTACGGATTTCCCCATATACTCGACTCCGTTTGTCAACACTCGACAACAACGCATGGACGGAAATGACACGACGGGCGGTGGGCATTCTCCGTTGCTCTCAGTCTGACCGTTCCTCCGTAGGGCCTCTCCCTCTTTGAATTCCCTCCGATGCTGTGTGCACATGCTGGAGTGGATGTCATGGTGTTTGTTTGAGGGGGACGACTGGTGCTGGTAATCAGCTTCCACTGGCTGCCAACCAAAGTGTGTGTGTGTGTGTGTGTGTGTGTGTGTGTGTGTGTGTGTGTGTGTGTGTGTGCGTGTGGGTGTGTGTGTGTGTGTCTCTGTGTGTGTGTGTGTGTGTGTGTGTGTGTGTGTGTGCGCTCGCGCGTGCACTCCTCTTCAAGCATGGTACTGGAAAGTGAAACTAAATTGAATTTCGGGGCTGTCAGGCGGTTCACTTTCAGAATCCCGTCAACACATAATCTCACGCGGCTTGATCAGACAGTGCATCTCACTCAGGCAAAAGGGTTGTTGTTTTTCTCCCCCCCCCGCCTTCCCCCTGTAAAATAGATGGAGCAGCATCCGCCCACGTTGAAAGACAGCCTGTAGTGTGTAGGCTCTCGTGCGCGGATGCCTGGCTTCGCCTGTGGGCCAGCGCTGTAACAAGGGCGATGGATGGAGCAAGCTGATTTGCATCTTCATGCACATCCTGTCGTGCACGGAAAATAGCCAATCTACAAGCTCACAACGCGACACGCAGTGTAGATCGGATATTTTTGGTGCCCAATACCCGGCACGCAACCAAAGTATAAAATCTGGCTTTACCGTCACCACAATGCTGCCATGGGACTGCCACACTAGCACTACACATCACTGGTTCTCTATTTCTTTCATTTTAATATAAAAGGAACAGCTTACTTTCTGTCAAAACTCGTCATGGGGGGGGGGGGGTCTACTGTCTTATGCCTGGGGGGGAGAAAAAGGTTTCGGTTTTGATGCTATATACCGATCCACTTCTGAGCCTTCCGCTGCTCCTTTCAACCGCTTCAGAATATTCTCAGGCTGTGCACACCATACTTTCTCCCTCTCTCTACACAATGTGAAATTGTCTTTGCATTGCTGTGCACCTTCAGGCTCCGCGTGGGATGTGGCGCTGTGGGCAGGCATCTGGCAGCCTCCGATAAGAGAGAGAGAGAGAGAGAGAGAGAGAGAGAGAGACTGAGCCACCGCTATACTCCCCGTGAGACCTTTTTATAGTCGTAGGTGTCGAGGGAAGGGGGCAGGCCACCCCGATGGGTCAGTGCTTTTCACTGTGTCAGAGAAGAAGACAGCGTGAGGAAATCGATGTGAACACTGAACAGTAGCTCGAGACCAGCATCTACAGTAAAAACAACGCGCACCCTCTCGTAAAAATCGGAGTCTTGTCTCGTTAAGTTTGCTTATGCCATGATCTTGTTAGAGACTCTTTTTTTGTCTTTCACAGCAGTTCATACATGTCTTGTTCAATTTATATGATGTGTGACAAAGACAGACAACAACAACAAAAAAGATCACAGTTGGCAAATGGATCTGCCAAATTTAAATATAGATCTGCTGGATTGTGATGGGGAGGTCCTTGAGGCACGTCCCACTGGGAGGAGACCCCGGGACAGACCAAGGCGAAGTTGGAGGAAACACATCGACTCACTGGCCTTGGAACGTCTCGGGATCCCCCAGGAGGAAGTCACTAATGTTCACTAGTGCTCTGGAGAGGGAACACTCTGGTGGAGCTGTTGCCCCTGCGACGCGACTACGGATGGATGGATTGTGATGGCACCGGTGTGGAGCCTATATGAGTACAAGCGATGTACAGTACTTGTACAGCCCGTGTCCAAGCCAGTCTGGTTAGAACACACTCCAGACAAACGCAGAAAAATGGCCATTCTGTCACTTATCATTGCAAAGATCTCTTTCAAGATAATTTTTTTGAAGAGATAATTTCTCAGTGGATGAATAATTCAACTCCATGTGACTGTGTAAATCTCACATGTGCCTATAACAGATATGTTTCCCCTGTTGCCTTTTCTCCAGTGGTGGAAAAAGTACTCACATTTTTGAGGGGTGCTAGGAGAGGAGATTGGTTAGGGTTAAGACATCATCTGGCTGGCAGACGCCCCTCACTTCATACGAGTAATTTTTTTTATTTAAGTAAAAGTATAGTAAGAAGCGACCTCGCCCTAAATATGGCACTGGCCATATACGGAGCGTGTCTTGAGTGTACAGGGTTTGATGAGGTCAGATCAACATATGGAATGTCAGAACTGGTCAGCTCCATATATGGAGATCTAAGGGTGGCAGCGGTGGCAGTGTGTAGGGTGTATAGGGTTTGATGAGGGCCCAGGTACGGCCGGGACTTAATTTTTCAGGCCTGTTGAGAACTCTAGTTTTCTATGACATCAGGGATCTCCATATATGGGCTTAATTGCGACAATAGGTCGCATTTACTATTATGATATGATCCCTGATTTACTATCATCCTTGATGGTGTCATAGTGATGTCACAAGACCTGAACACAATATATGGGGGCTTTCCCCATATGGGGATTTTGAGTGAGGAAAAGCGCCCCATGTATGGGGATTTTGAGTGATGAAAAACGCAAAATTCCATATAGTTAACTGTGACCTTCGGTCTAAATCAATACTTAAATGTAGAAATACTCTGGAATTAGAAATTAGTACAAAAGTATTCGTATCAAAATCACTCAAAGTAGTATACCATAAGTAGAAAGTACTCATTGAAATGTATAAAATGTATAAGAATCTTTTGAAAATAGCCAATCTACAAGCTCACACACAATGGTCCTCATTCACAAAGGAGAAATATGCCACAGTGTAAAGGTGATGTGTAATGATATCGTATTCATCCGAACGATCAACCTACGATTAGCTCCCGTGTTATTCAGGGAACCTGGTGTAATCACTTCATTTGTGCGGATCGCCCGGCGTACGCTTTCCGCATTTTCCCCAAGCGATTCGCCTGGTGTCGCCTGGTTTGATGGAACATCCACGCCCATTCCACACCATATAAGGCAACAGGAAATATCGAAATACGTCATCATAGCCTGCACAGATCAAGTTATACAACAGTGAACCGTGATGAGCTTGTAGAGCAGTTCATTTTGACAGGCGGGCAAACAGCGCGTGTTATATGTAGGCCTATATAATTATAAACTAAACTTGCCAACTTGGCACGCATTGCTTCACTCCTTGTTAAATGTCAGAACGTTAATAAGTTAACTGATGTTACAGTTACTTTCACATAATGAGAAAGAAGTTAATTTGTACTGTTCACTGCACGACCAAATGCTATATTACAACTCGGCAATGATAAAAGCCCTTACTGATGAATGCACTGCAGGGTTATAAAAAAATAATTGTATCCAATACTTTTTTTTATCAGAGCTGCATTGATTCATGCGGGGAATAGATTAATATCATCTCACTGTCATCTGTCTGAATGCCATGTGGAGAATGGATCCGTTCTGATCATGGACACGTAGGCATGTAGCTATTTAAATGTTCAACCATATACGGCGAGTAGCCTATATCCTCTTTGTCAGATCCTCTTTGACAGCCTAAGTGCAGGTTCATTGCATGATGTCGTCATATTGAAATGATTCGCGGGACATTTGTCACCAAACTTGACTCATATGATGAGATCATATTGATCTCATATGATGAGATCAATGTAATAGCCTACAGCCTACACAGCTACAGTTGCCCATATTATAATTAATTACGAGCTGGCTTAAAACTATGACTGGCCGAATTGCACGCACTGATGCAATAATGTGGCAGCATGCTGCTGTCCGCCCCTCAAATGGCCGAATTTGTGCCGTCGCGGGCCACGGATGGCTGCCGTCTTTTGGCTCGCAGGTGTTGAGAGACGGAGAGGAGCGCTCGGCTAGGTGGCTCCATCATCATATACAGGGGAGAGGGCTTTCCCTGGATGAGCCGTAAATATTTGGTTTTCCCAGGTGGGAGCTCCGTATTTGAATTCAGGTCGCGCTACACGAGGTAAATGAGTGGAACACCTAACGCCGACTGTGTGCAGTGTGCGGTGCAGTGTCAGTGAGCTGTGACGCTCTTGTGAACTCTGATTGGTTCCCATATTTGAATGTGCAACACCCCCTTGCCTGCCAATTGATTAGTTACACACCCACCAGAGATACCGGGAAAAGAATTAAGGCAGATGCATAGATTGTGATTTGTTTGCTTCAAGATGGGGATATCCAATCGGCAGAGCACGCACCCCAAGGCTCAGCCCTTTTTATTATCAACCCAAATGCTGACAAGATCAAAGGAGCCTTCCCAGACTCTGGTTAGCCAGGCTAGCAGAACAGTACTTTGATCTGAATATGGGGAGAGGAGAGGAGAGGAGAGGAGAGGAGAGGAGAGGAGAGGAGAGGAGAGGAGAGGAGAGGAGAGGAGAGGAGAGGAGAGGAGAGGAGAGGAGAGGAGAGAGGAGAGGGTAAATTAGATTCATTAGCCTAGGGGGTTTTCTGTTTGGAAACGTAACACTCCTTTAGTCAGTATATATAAATTGGCTTTTGTAGATAAACATTCACTAGAAACGCACGCACACACGCAGGGTTTTCATGCAGTATGCTTGAAAAGCTCAGCTTTGGGCTAGAAAGCTCAGTGGTCTGAAATGATGTGCGGCGCATGGGAAAGAGGGAGCCAAAATATCAAATTAATAACGAGACACATCAGTGACTTGGCTAGAATGTGATAAAAAGGGCAATTTGTTGAAAGTGTGTGGGTCACCACTGTGGATTTGTTACAGGATGTGATGCGGGACATGGTGTTTCTGGGAGACGAACAGTATCTTGTGTAGGAGTTGTGGTTAGGTAAACGCTGACATAGGGTATGGGATAACTATAGACAAGTGAGTCACACAAGCTCTCGTAGCCCATGTTGTACACAATATCATGTGTCATATTGATTTGTACAATGGCATGTGGATGACTGATATGTTACAGTAGCCTATAGGCCACAGTATTTTCTGAGAGGCTTTTTCTCTTGAAATGGGTGTTCATCTCGTTCATCGCTCTCAAAGATTTGTATCTTTCAAAACCAAAACCATATATCATTTCCTCATACAAGATTTAATGTGATGGAGTAGGCTACTGTAGTTCTGGGGCCCAGATTATGTTGATGTTCATGTGCCCAGCAGATATTGGCCATTTGCGATCTGTGTTAGCGACGACAAAACATACTAAACGACCAAGGGTGGTCAGCTACACCACTGCCACTGGTTTCCAAACTTTTTTGCTCAACACTGTCCAGACCCAAAAGAGAAAGTTTTGGGAAAAACAAAATGTAGGAAACAAAAATAAATAAATGGAGCCATAAAAATGTGTCTGTGACCCACAGATGGGTCTCAAGTCACAACCCATAGTGAAACAAAAACATAATAACACGCATGATACACTTCACTGCATTATTGGAGCTGTGAAAGAATTTCAAGGCAGCTCAACTTATTTATATTGTGTTGGGCTTCAGTCCGTTTTAAATCATGTTCATGTCGCTGGCTTCCATTGAAAATGAACTGTAGCCTGGCTGTCGCTTTGTCGCTGCTAGTGGGAACGCAGTATTACTCACTTCAGTTCCTGTTATCACACCTGCGTGAAGTGAGCGGTGGAACTATACTGTAATTGTTATACTGTACTGAACTCCTTTACAGACTGAAAAAGACGGGTGTTACACTAAAAACTTCCCATCATGCACGTGTGCACAGTGTGAGGTTCAACAGTGCCACTTTCTCACCTGTTGGTACCAGACAGACCAACAGACATAGGGACAGACAGACACAGGGACACACAAAGCTACAGTACATGATGGAGACGTGTGCCCACCACTCAAAAACTACTATAAATTATATATACTTACATAAGAATGTATGAACAATGTATGTAACTGTACTATTATTATTATTTAAGTAATGCATTACTTATATAGGCCTATATATATATTTGCATTACCGTAGCTCAATGAATGACATGTGATAGAGCTGTGTATAGTATACTGTAATACCTACATCCCACAACTACCAGTAGACAATTGGTTGATGCTTGTAACACGACAATAAGTTGCACTGACTGATCCGTGTGATCATTAGTAACCTTCCACATACTTTGAGAATAATTTGTTCTACCGTTACAATACAATGCAACCCTGTCAAAACCCCAAACCGTACTGTTCATACAGTATGAGCCTTTGCTGCCTCTGCACGTTGTCAAATCTCCCTGAACTACTAGCATAAACCCACTGAAATTAGACGATTCAAGCTGTCTCCACTAGCTGTGACACGGTGATCTGTGGCTGAATAACTGTCACAGCACTAATCTGGAATGCATTGCATTTTCCTATTCAAGTCATTATGAATGATGGCATGATATCAGGAGCCTGGCGTATCTTTCCATGTGCAGCTCAGGTGTCACCTCATGCTTCTTTTATTAAAAACAAATCTTCCCCCTCCGGATTCTGTATAATTTCTCCACTGAATGAATTTGTTTAATGTAATTCTATGTGTCTGTGGAGCGGAGCACTAAGTGCTGGCTGGCCTCTGGTCAGGCCTTGACTTCATTTATACTTAGTTGCCGTGCAGGCTGGTATGGATTGCCATAAACGACCAATCTATAAGCTCACAGTGCATCGCATCATGGGGCGACGCGTTGAAGAGTTTTGGCAAGCGACACCAGTCGCTATAAATCACAGCTATAAATCACAATTTAGATCGGTCTGAGATCAGGGAAGCTTGATAAAAATGGGCTCAACTTAATTGCCAACTCGTTTCACCAGGAAATGAATTAGAGTTGCCGTAGAGAATTGCAGAATTGGACGCATACAGTTACAGAAGACCAAAGAACCCTTAAGGACAGCAGACAGACAAACCGATCAGGCCTATAAAGCACCTCCAAAAATGTAAATTAGATAAGACAATTGGGATAAAAAACAAGAGCAATTTCATTCTTCTTGTTCCAGCAGCATGAATTAATTTCATTCTTGTTGTGTACTGTTGAGACTCCCCTACTGTGCTGACATTCATTATTGTACAACGGAGCTTTCATCAAAGACCACGGAGAGGCTGTGAAGGTTGGTCAGATTAATCATTGTGAGTGTTGTGTGCGTGTGTGTGTGTGTGTGTGTGTGTGTGTGTGTGTGTGTGTGTGTGTGTGCGCGTGCGTGTGCATGCATGCTTGCATGCGTGCGTGCATCATGAGTGTGTAGGTGTGAAGGTGATTAGCACAATGGAAAGGTAAACCAGAGGAACGGTGAGGCGGTGCACTCTTTAATAGATCTGACCTTTCCCACAGTGCACAGCGGCTTGTTAAGGAGCCAGTTGCCTCAGCTGATGAATGAAACCATTCTGTGGGAAATAATAAGCAAATACTGTAACAGTACTGTACGATGTTCAGTTCGTTCACATGATGTGCGATCCTGCTCAGTTCCCCAGACAGTAACAGTCCCACTCCCCTCTGCTGGAGTCTAGTGCGATCCAGTTGTGTGGCTTAGTAAGCCTAAATGGACATTCATTAACGCCATTTCCTCAGGAGAACAGACAATCTGCCACGGTTCAACGTTGCCCCGCTTGATCTCACTGACAATGGCCCAGCAGACTGACAGCAACATGTGTGTTTAGTCACTTCTCAGGTTGGTTGATACAAGCCTCGGTTGCTGATTTTCATTACTGCGGAAATGCAAGTCTATTTATGTATTCTCTTCTGCTCCGGCAGACATGAGAGGCTGTGTGCCTGTCTGTGCGCATGGGGTGCGTGTGCATACGTGTGCACGTTTGATTGAACAAAAAGATTGCTTTGGTTATCATCGAAAAAAGCACGGGTCTCAGTCACAAAGCGTTACTCCCATTTTACATTCTGATAATCCCTGTCTTTTCCCCCAAAGATTGTCTGTGTCAGCACAGGGGCTCTGGTTCAGCTCATAAAGCTCCCAGAGCAATTCTCCGCTCCCAGTTATTCTCAAAAGTAATTGCTTAATAATAACACATGGTCTGGACTGTAGAGTGGTGGTATTAAAGAAATGAACCAGCACATCAGAATAGTATTAAACATTATGAGAATAAGTCACTCCTCCTTAATGGACTCAAACCTTGAACTAGGAATTGAGGAACATGCCAACTATTTTTTATTTATATTTTTTGGCTGGACCGCAATAGCGTTGCCAGCCCTATATACAGTACGTACATGCATGTCACCAGCCAAACCCCAATCCTAATACACAGAGGTGGATGGAGGAATTGAGCAGGATTGACTTGAGAATGGGAAAGCTCCATTGCTCCTTGTTCACTCAAGTGTATAAAGCCATGTTGATTACTGGTGACATGTTACACAGCTGGGTCACTAGTAACGATCATATAGCTTGCTATTGCTCAGATGTCATGTTGTATTGACGCTGCATTGCGCTCTAATACATGCTTAGGAATTGAATAGTTGGACATGCAAGCCATTCTCCTATAGATCCACCCATGCACCAGAAAGTATAGAGGATTGTGTATATCGAACCATTATTGGATTTATTGGATTTGTACAGTATATTTAGATCACTATCGTACGTACATTCAAAATGTTCAGAATGAAGGTGCAATTCATGCAAGAGAGAGCAAGATATAGGGCGGGTAGGCTATGTCGGCGGTTCCTTTATCCATCGTTTCAAATTAAAAGCCCAGCCTTTCATATATATGTGGTTCACTAGTTTTTGACTGTTCCGTTTGTCTCTGTATGAGTCGAGAGACTTAAGGAAAGGTGAAGGTAGAAAGTATTTCAGTACATCTTAGGTGAGAGGGCAAGGACGAACCACCACGAAATGTTCATCAATCTTCCACTGGTGTGTGTGTGTGTGTGTGTGTGTGTGTGTGTGTGTGTGTGTCACACACACACACGCGCGCGCAACGTGGCCTTTGATTGATAGGTGCTATAGATCGTGCGGTTGAGAGCCATCAGAACCGTCCTCCCTCAAGACCCACCTGCATTCTCCTTTTTTTTTCTTCGCCTAACAGGTGGCTATACAGCTGTGCATGTTCTCAAATCTGAAGGTTACCTTTGTCTAACAAACCTCCTTTCTGAAAATACACATCACCTTTAGCTGCAAAATACCCCCCTCTCTCTCTCTCTCTCTGTCTCTCTCTATTCAAATGGGATTTATTGGCATGAGAAAACATACGTTTACTTTGCCAATGCCAAAGCAAAAGTGGAACAAATAAGTCAAAACTCTCTCTGTCTCTCTCCCTCCCCCTCTCTCTTTCTAACTACTTTACAGTTTACACTATCTTGTCCTCCTAATGCCGCTGTAACATTCCACTACACTAAATAGCCATTACCACTTTGATGGCCTCCTTCAGGCGCTCATTATGTACTTGTAGTGTCTGTAATGAATGCAGGCACACCGAATAGAAGACCGCGGCGGCCTTTATTTACAGTCCAGCAGCAGCTGCTGGATGCTGGGCCGCGCAGTGAAAAGGCATGAACTTGACCTGTAAAACCTCATCTGGTATAACCTTTAATGAGGCGTGGAGGCACTGGTGGCCTTGTGAGCAGATGTTCAACTAGGAAACTGACCCATGGTCCTTCGTACAGTATCTAGCTGGAACTGCGTGGCTGGCCGACGTCCCGAACCCTTTATCCTCGCCAGATGAGACGTGACCTCTGAATGACGAAATGCTGAACTTTCCCCCTGTGTCTGAGAGCGTCTTTTTTCGTTTCCCGCGGTTCACTCCATTTGTGGCGGTTTCAATCAGGTTAAAGCTTCAGTTTATTTATTTATTTTCTTCTTCTTCTTCTTTAGCTTCAGTGTTCCTAATATCCTAAATGGACATTGTCGCGGTGTGGGAAGCTTTGTCTAAATTGTCTCTCTACGGGGACTGCAGTAAATCGAGAGAAACCCCAGGGAGCCCACCTTCATCCAAGGTTGTCGGCGTTCTGTGATTGGCACCCCATTTCCCTTTAAAAAACAAGAAATAGGCCACATCTATTTGGCCCCATGCTGGTTCTCAAGCAGTACAACCACTTCAATCCTCCCAGGAAACCACTCTCCTTTTCTGCCACAGCCATTCAGACCATCTGACACAAGACTGACAATTATTCTCAACTTTTATGTTTTGTGTGTTTTGTTTGTTGTAACTTGTGTGCGTGCGTGCCCGTTGCACTCATTTGTTTTCTTTTCAAATGGACAAACTAAATATATTTTCCTGATTCTCTTACTAGATGTTGTGCATTCCAATGAGTGCAACTGAGTCTTGCCCAATTTGTACTTCGAAAAGATAATTAAAAAAATAATAATAATAATAAGATCTTGTTAAATGAAGCTTCTGTGCTCCCATCTCTCACTGGAAACCGTATCATCATACCCAGTGTAACAGATATTTCTGTGGGTTTCATAAACTCACTGCAAATTATAATAATAATAATTTGAGCGACACCGTCAGGGATTTGTACTATACAGAAAATTGTTTATGAAAGGTGTTTATGCACCTCAGTTAAAGGAGTACTCAGAATATGTGTATGTGGGTGTGTTATAAACTTGTTTGAACAAGAGTATGCCACTGAATGTGTTTTAGAATATTAGCACGTATTGTATAGTATAGAATTAGTGGTGTGGCAATGGCTTTCATTCAACACAATTGGAGCAACTGTCCACACTATGCATTTTATTCTTAATGAATACAGCATAATGCAAATTCTCATTCAGGCCCTGCCGTTTCGCTCAAAGTATCTCTGTGTGACATGCAACATACAGCACTACACAGTATAATTGCAATCTGGTATTGGAAAAGAGTAGGCTTGTATAACGTCTCCCATAATTATGAGTTAGTGAAAAGCATGGCTTTACATACGATGGGGGGGTGTTGCAGGCGAGTCGAAGATAAGTAGGGCCCCATGCTGCTGGCCAGCATCTCAAACAGTGAATAATGGATGTAATAACCTGTGCATTAAATTGTACAAATTAAAATGTACCTCCGTGGTAGCAGCTCTTCTGGGAGGCAAGGCAGACGTTAATTAACGCCACTTCATGGTGGACGATAAGGTGATTGAAATATATTGTTACGTTTTCAGTGTATTACGAATGAACAAATGTCTGGGGTAATTAAAGGCTTGCTGGATGGGGGCCAAGCGTTGCCATCCATTTCGCAGTCGCCCCGGGTACGATGCACATAAAAATAAGTTTTACTCTTATGTACCTGTACACAAGATGTAACAATAAAGTACAACCTTGAACCTTGAACCTACGATGACGTCCTAAAAGCATGCAGTCTGCAGCTGCGCAGCATCTAACACCTACAGCTTTTTTTTCACAAAACATTATCTTTTATAAAAAGATGAAGAGATGGTGCGAAGAGCATGGAGATACACTGGATATACAGGATAGAGATAGGAAAGACATACAAACTAGGGACTGGATGGTGAAATAGAGCAATTCTGACTGAGTAAGAAAGAGGATTAGTCACTTTGTTATATGCAAAGCGCTGCCACGTGACGTGGCTAACATTTGCATGCCATTCCTCTTTTGAACTTCTAATGCCTGGCATGGAAGAAGGAAGCTAAAATACGTATTGAATCGTAAATGCACTGCATCTTAAAACCCTAGGCTAATTTCGTTTGTTTTCCAGTTTAGGTTAAAAACTACAGAAAGGCACTACTGTCTATGCTTGCACATTTTCACACCTAAATGAAAACACGCCGAATATTAATTATTCAGTGCAGGTGTGCTGCTTGCTATAGCATTGTTTTACCCGTAAAATCCAAATTGGCCTAGGGTGGCATGTCCCTGGCCCTTAAAGCATGCCAACAAGTTTATGTCTGTATATCGTTAATGATACACATCAGTGTAATTAAAAAATGCCCCCCCCCCCCCCCCCCATTAGCTTCTTAGCACCTCATAATGCAGGGTTTGCAGCGAGCAGGCCTCATGTGATAATATCCAGCATGTTAATTATTTGCATCGCCAAGTGGAAGCAGGTGAAAAATGCTATTTATAGTGAATCAGCTGGAAACTTTGGCTGTGTGCCCGTTTAGTGCAGGATGATGAAAGAATATCTGAATATCTCTTACGGCTACCTCTGCACGGACGCACACGCACACACGCAAGCACACACAAATTCTGTTCAAATATTGTGCTCATTCGTTGTGAGAAAAGAGGCATACCGTATATAACATTGATCTGCCAGGATATTAGAATAGCCATTCTATAATGCAAGCTTTACAATGACTTAATTTTGTTGTGTGTGTTTATTTGCCTGTAATGAAACGCCCAAAATAGAGATGCCAGGTTGAAAGTGGTTAATCTTCGAAAAGATGGTACAGTGTCTCATCTCTCCTCTCTGTTCCTCTTCCAGGTCCCTGTGTATGAACTACCATGGACAAAGTGGCCATCTGTCTCCTGTTTCTGGGAACTGCAGTTACGATGGCCCATGCATGTCCCAAATACTGTGTCTGTCAGAACCTTTCCGAGTCCCTGGGCACCCTGTGTCCCTCCAAAGGCCTGCTGTTTGTCCCTGTGGACATCGACCGACGAACTGTCGAGCTCCGCCTGGGGGGCAACTTCATCCTCAAGGTCTCCACGAATGACTTTGCCAACATGACGGGCCTGGTGGATCTCACCCTGTCCCGGAACACTATCAGCGCCATCCAGCCTTTCTCCTTCATTGACCTCGAGACCCTGAGGTCGTTGCACCTCGACACTAACCGTCTGACGGAGTTGGGTGCCGACGACCTCCGGGGCCTGGTCAACCTGCAGCACCTCATCCTCAACAACAACCAGCTCAGTCGGATCAACAACGCGGCCTTCGACGATCCGCTGCTGACCCTGGAGGACCTGGATCTGTCGTACAACAACCTGCGCAGCGTGCCTTGGGAGGCCATCCGGAAGATGGTCAACCTCCACCAAATGAGTTTGGATCACAACCTCATTTCCTTCATCACCGAGGGGACCTTTACCGACCTGGACAAGCTGGCGCGCCTGGACCTTACGTCAAACAGGCTCCAGAAGCTCCCGCCGGACCCCATCTTTGCCCGCTCCCAAACCGGCGTGGTGTCGACCACGCCGTACGCCCCTCAGCTGTCCCTGAGCTTCGGCGGGAACCCGCTCCACTGCAACTGCGAAGTGCTGTGGCTCCGGCGGCTGGACAGAGAGGACGACATGGAGACGTGCGCCTCCCCGGGAAGTCTGAAGGGCCGCTACTTCTGGTCCGTGCGCGAGGAGGAGTTTGTGTGCGAGCCGCCCCTGATAACCCAGCACACTCACAAGCTGCTAGTACTGGAAGGCCAAACGGCCAGCTTGCGCTGCAAGGCCGTGGGCGATCCGATGCCGGTCATACACTGGGTCACTCCCGACGACCGCTTGATCAGCAATTCGTCGCGAGCAACGGTGTACGAGAACGGAACGCTGGACATTACGATCACCACGGCGAAGGACTACGGCGTCTTTACGTGCATAGCTGCCAATGCAGCGGGGGAATCCACCGCGTCGATAGAACTGTCAATTATTCAGCTCCCTCACCTGACTAACCCTCAGTCGAGTAACACCACCAACCGCACAGCACAGCCTAAATCGGGTCTCTCCGACATCACCAGCTCCACCAAGATCAGCAAGGGGGAGCCCAAGCCGCTGCCCGAGAAGGTGGTGTCTGTGTCCGAGGTGACCTCTGTCTCTGCGGTGGTCACCTGGACCGTCAGCAAGTCCACGCCCAAAGTCAAAATGTTCCAGCTTCAGTACAACTGTTCCGAGGACGAAGTGCTCATTTACAGGTAAGAGCAACTATACCGTCTCCTCTCCACTGGTGATTCTCAATCTTTTTATTATTAAAAAATAAATTAGGCCACAGACACAGACCCCCAATGCTTTTCATATCTGGGACCCCACTATACACTGTAAAATCCTCAGTATAAAATTATTGTAACTCAGAGGCTGTACAAATGGAAACAAATGGAGCCATGCAATCATTTATAACCCCCTCAAGACCCCTGGATCCCACATTTAGAACCGGTGGTCTCCACAGAATCCAGTATTAACCTTCTATGGCATGGTGTTTCTCATGGGGCACAATTCCACCAATAGGTAAGATAAATGTCAGTTTCTAACACTGTGCTATCCGAGTAGCCATTAACTGGGTGAAGCTGAAACTGAATTTCCCCTTTGAGATTCTAAGATTTTTTGTAAAAAATACAAGGTTTTAAAAAAGGTTGTTGAAGACAGCCTGTGGTGGATGTCATGGCCGAGATGAGAGCTCACAGATGGGTAGGATAAGTGGAGACAGTAGCTGTCCGTCTGTGAGTAAAATACATCTTCTGGGAACTAAGATTAGTCTGTGAGGGGTTCTAAAACGTGCATGGCGGCGGTGGTTTAGGCCGACTGAGTTTCCTCTCAGTCAGACTGACTCATTGAATAGAGGGTATGCGCGAGACATGCATGATGTATACCCGGCCGGATAAGTTTATGATGGAACGCCTACCAAGTGACAAAAACGACTTTCTGGCCTTGACAGCCCATACATCTAAACAGAAAAGTCCTATCTGATTGCATTATTAAACAACGTTAAACTCACTTTGCCACTCACTTCTCTTTATGCATGCTCTATATATAGTAGGTCCCTGGGCACCTTACTATATTGAATTACGTTAATGACCATTATCTGGAGGAATTGATGTATTATATGTGCATATATTATCAGGGACCCCCTCAAGCTCACACAGAATGGGGTGCAACTCAGCCCAAAAATAAAAAGTAATGTCATAGAAGGTTAATTTCACCCTAAAGTGTTCTAATGAGATATAAACCTTGGATTCTTCAGTATCTGGGTTTAAAAACTCTAAACCAATATGAAGCCAACTTGAAATACTCATCTGAATCGCCCATTAGAAATCCAACAAAGAATAGGATTATGGGCCTTTTAATTACTGTTCAAGCCCCTGTACCTTTGAGATTGAGATCTTGGGCTCCGTGAAATCAATTTCCTGTATCACATGAGGTATTCAACTAAGATAATTAAGCAGTAAGTCATTATGCTACGCTTGTTAATGAACTTTGCCACCGAGGGGGAACCAATTAGCAAACTATACAAGTTTGCGGTTTCCACTTTTGATTGTGTCCACATTGGCTTCATAATACTATACTACCTTGAATCTCAATACAAGACCCTCCGTCATTTACTGTTTCTAAACTTTCTAACAGTACTGTATATCTATATATATATATATACTGTAAGAGTTGACTTCAGACGCTTTTATACTTGACTTTGTATTGATGTCTCATCTTTGTGGTTTTTATCGTATTTTATGTTTTAATCCCTGGTTGGATGCTTTTTGGGGGCAGGGCTTCCTTGCGAAAGAGATTTCTACCTGTTGAAGCTGTAGTGCTAGTAAAGGAGTTACATTTTCCATATCCCAAAATATCAACTTTATTGGCTAGATTCATGTTTAAGTCAATGATTGATTGACCTTAAGGATTTACTACTAGCCATAACGACAGAATCTCCTGCATCTGAATTGTGTGGGAATTGGTTCAGGGGCTGAAGGGCCTGTTTTGGAATGCAGTTACCGTAAGTTATGTGTCAGCCATAAACCTTCCCAAATACTCAAACTTGAATCCCAATGAACCCCTTTAGCTATACCTTATCTTATAAAGGGCTAAGGTGCCATTGCCTAATGTGATTTACACCTCCTGCATATATTCCAGCTTGTGGGTTGTTTAATGAAGGATACGGTACGCTATCGGCAGCCCAGGCGGAAGATATTCTGGCGGCGATTAGCTGGATATATGAGATTGGAATAGTGCATGTGTTCTATTGGAAAGAGATATTACACTGCCTATGTCGTCTGCGTGGAACTCCTCATCCCTGAGAATACAGTAATGAAGGTGTGCATTTGATTTTGAAGCTGACACTCTCCATGCAAGTAGTTTTTCATATGCTGGAGAAGATAGATGAATATGATTTTTGTGTGCCAATGTACAGTCATGTAAACATTGGATGACTCAACGGCATTATCAGAAAAGATCTCATTTTAATTCAAGTAGACCAAACGCCCTCCCTCAGTACTCAAAATATAAATGCATTCCTGTGTAGAGCTCCGGAAATGCCAGTCCAACCACACAATTCAACAGCATATTTTGCCATGGCCCATTCATTTGCATCATCATTCACTCTGTATTGTTAATTGAATAACATTAGTTGAGTTTGCCAGTGTAACGAATGCATTAAAGGACCAGGTTTAGATATGCATATCCATGAACAGGACATTACCAGTACAGCTCATTTGGTTAATAGCGTCCTCCCTAAACGCTTTATTTTTAATATATATTCATAGAGCACATTTCTATCACACATACACGTAGAATTTCTATCGCATAATTTGTCAACCTTAAAGCTGCATTCTGTCAAATGTATATCCCACCCAGGATAAGAAGAACCCAGGTCTCCCACACCAGCACCAAAGGTTCTACTGCTGAGCTATAAGACAGAAAGCCCATTTGAGCAGGAAAGATATTACATTTTGAGCTTCAATACCTCTCGTCAACCAGTAGTAGTATAAACAAAAAAAAATCTCAACAGAAGAGCAGGGAGACCACCTACATCTATAACTTGTATCGTGAATAAAACGGTAGTAATTTAACCAATCTGTACTGTTAATGCAATTTAATATTAGGCCATAACATCCTGACTGTAAGGTTGATAATGTATGCAACCCAACCCAAAGCAGCGAAGTCTGTTCCGTTCTGCTCTGCTGTATAATAATGGCTTAAATCCCCCTGGGGATTTAAATGTCAAAAGACAAACGAGATGATTTTAAATTGGAGTGGAAAAAACGTATAGAGAGCACACGAAGATGCCAAGTATAGCTCATACATAAACAATATTGCTCCTGTACGATTTATTTCTTCCAGGCCATACTTAAGAACGTGAAGGAGCCAGAGAGGGTCCCAGAGTGCTGGTCTCCCTCGAGCAAATGCATGATTAAAAATCAATCAGAGGAGAATGGCAGGAGAATGATTGCATAAGCCCCGCTACGCTGTACATGTGAGGCAACGCCGCATCCTTCTGGTCGTGGGAAAGGCAATTAGCGATGAATAATAGAATGCACTGCCAATGGGTTGCCTGGTGAAATACCGAGGGTCTGTGTGATTAAGGTGGGGTCCCGTGCTCTGCAGGATCAAAGCTGTTAGTGTGTATCGGCACACTGTCTGTCTTGTATGTATCAATGGCTACACCCTGGCAGAGAGCTAACAGTATATGTGGAAGATCTTAGCAACAGTTCATTGAATCACTATTTACGGCATGGCATTATGGTAGAAAGGTTTCCAAAAGTACAAAATAAATGAATATTGAAACTAACCGATCTTAAAAAGCTCAAAACACAACAATCTTTGCTCAACACATTGTGCAGCGAAGTATTTAATAATCAATGTGTTGATCAAAGAGTTGATACACATAATACTAATAAATATAGCTGCAAGCAGCTATAAGACAGGCTCAAGCCCAAAAAGAAAAAAATCACACCTGTGTGATGGGAGAAGTGCACATATCATCATACGTCATCATACATCATCTCATTCTCAACCAATTCCAGATCTCCCACCCAATCACAATTTGCGTATTACATATAGGAGAGGCTAGTGCTCTTCATAAAAGCTATACGTAATATACACAATGAGCTACCGGTATATAACCCATTCTGGGCGGGAACCCATTTTGGTGTTTTACCCACTCAGATCGGGAACCCATATTTGGGTTCTGTACAGTATGTACAGTATTCAAAAATGTACATACTTAAGTCAGGATTTAGAGGCGTTTTTAGAATCGGCCTCAGGCCTAAATGGGATAAACATGTCTGTCAACGCTGTCCCATAACCAGAGTCCAGACTCCATTCGGATGAATTTAAATGCGATTTCAAGAGGAGTGGTTACCAAGGCCACGGAATTCAGTGACGTAGTCCGAAAAAGTGGATAGAGCAAATCATGAAATGAGTGAAGTGAAGTGAGCTTCAGTTCCTGAGGGATCTCAAGGCCCTCTACCATGTTGCCAAATTTTGTCACGAACGATATAGCACAGAACTGACAAAAATACTAAAATGGTGGAATTCTTACAGAAAGAATAAGGGGGCTACGCCCTTTGGGCTTGACCCCTAATAAAATGCACTTCTCAGACCTGGGTTGAAAACCGACTCCCAACTTGTCTTGCATTGCATGCATGGCTCTCACCTCTGTCTCTGTTAGGGTGACCAGATGATAATAGGTGAAATTTAGGATGAGGGGAATTCAAAACTCATTTAAATATGATTTCAAATAAGTCAACTCTCTGACATTAGGAAAAACAAACACAATTGACCTCGTTGTTACAGTGTGTAATTATCCCTATTTTGTATTACTTTATTCAATCATAAATCAGTGTGTTGCCAGTCTGTCATTTTCTCTGTCTCTGTGGTTGCCTGTTACATCCCATGTCCTCATGATTACATCTCCCACTGTCTTCAGCTACTCTCACTAGAATACTAACAGTTTGAAAGAGCATAGCCATAGAATAGCATAAATTGCATGCATGTATATACAGCCACTTAACGCTCAATGCAATTTTCATCTCCACGGCATTCTAATTTGTCACGCTGTGTGTACTCAACAAATAATTAATTGCTGTATCTCCGGGTCAGCTCTTGTCATCCAATCCCTTTGAAAGTTCAGGAATAAAATGTATTATTTAGTGAAATATCTCACGTTGATGGATGGGATGGCATTCACAGAATTATTAAACGCATAGGCTAATTAAGTGAACTTTCAGCGATTGTCATAATTATGTAATCACAAATTGCCAGGTCTGATTTATTTTACTCCCACTACTAATCACAATGCAATGCACCTGTCAGAAGCATGATGTTGCATGATGTTATTTGTATCATAGTAACGTATTAAGAATTGGTAAAAGTTTGTTTGCGGGAGGGAGGGATTATAGTCTCAATAAAGCGCTAGAAAGATGCATGTGTGCTGATCTCATATCTCTTCCCCGCCATGTGGTCTACCCTTCACGAGAAGAGGACAAGTTACCTCGGTGGGGTTTGAGAGTCAATGACCTTGTTGGGAACATCTAGACTAGAGAATGTCTTAAAATATACAGTCAGCCCCCAAAAACATAATTGTCATGTAATTTATTTTCTTTCATAGAAAGGGTTGTTTTCTCTATGGATATATCAGAGTCGTGGATTGTCATTTCATGAATTTGCAGTCACAATGGAAATGGAACCCCTTTTGGTGTTTTAAACAATATGTTATAATTTAGCTATTGAAAAATAGCAGATGTGGTGGCGCGCTACGAGCTTGTAGGTCTGCTATTTTAGAAAAATCGTAAAAATGTGGCTAAAGTCTAAATGGGTTAAAGAATGAATTGGTCAATCACATGATTAAATGATCATGTGATCACTGAGGCTTCGTACACACCTACACAACAAATGTTCGGTCCGTGTGTGATGTCTGATTGCTGTTTGTGTTGCTGCTCCAATTCATTTTCAATGGGAGTCACATGGATTGACCAAACATTTTTGTTTGATGAGGGGGGAGCAATCAGCAATCAAGCACAAATGTTTGATCAAACCATGTGACTCCCATTGGAAAAGCATTGTGGTGGCCCAAAAAAACTAACAAACATTGCTTGATTGGTGTTCATTCACTACAATTAGCTGCACAAAAGTAACTACTCCTGGAAAATCTCTATATGGAGATTAACCTCAACAAGTGGAAGATTTTCCTTCCTCCGGGACAGTGTTTCTTGTCCAATTACATACACAGTTAATTAAAAATCTGAGTGGCAATGGTCCATTTGGTTCCACCTGTACACACTCTCACTGATGATGCATAAATTCGCATGGGTAGGGTGGGTTTGTCGAGAGTGGAGGATAATCGCAGAGCATGCATCCAAGCATTGCACAGCAGTTACTGTATCCAGTAGAGACAAACAGACATTCATGTGCCGTGAGTAATGTTGTGTCTCTTATTTAGACACTACTGTATATGTTTCATTACTAATTCATGCACCGAGCTCTGTTGGTCTTGTCCTCCGGGCATGCCACAAGGTCAAGCTGAATAAGAAACACCTCATCATAGCTTTCCAATCTCTGTCTTAACCTTTGGGATGTAATAACAGAAAAAAAGGGAACAAAAATGTGTCAGACACGTTTAAATATCACTGTGGTTCACAGTGTCTGCTCTGACATTTACAAATCAAATCTGACTGTGCAAACTATATGCTATGATGGATGGGCCTGTTGGAAGAAGGCTTTGCTCAGTGAGCCTACATGCTGTAGCCTGTACTGTAGCACAAAGACAGAATTTGACTGGACTGGTTGCACAGCTGGGGGATTAAAAACAACCTCTTTATTTCAGTCAAAGGGCATTGTAGCTATTTTGAGGGGGACTATTTAACGGGAACGAGTTTGTATCAATTTACTGTAATCATCACTAAAACTAAATTGCAGCAACATCATGGAATTAGTTGCACAAGTACCCAAAACATAGTCGGGGAGTGGCTGTTGAACCATTGCTGTGCTTCTTGCACATCAAACTGTTCATATTGTAACCAATGAAGTAATCTTTCTAAATGACTCTGTGCATATAAATAGCTACTTAGCATGCTTCATTTGAACATGTATTTTCTGATCTGCCCTGGTCCACAAGAACAAGTTGCTGGTGTAATGCACAAAAGTGTTCTAACCTCATCTTGAACTCCCATAGCTAAGGGGGCCATGTTGTTAATCCCATGCTTTTTTGTGTGCTCTCTGTCTTCCTGTAGGATGATTCCCATGGCAAACAAAGCCTTCTTGGTCTCTAATCTGGTCCCAGGGATGCAGTATGACCTGTGTGTCTTGGCCATCTGGGAAGACACTGCCACCACGCTCACTGCCACCAACATCGTCGGCTGCGTCCAGTTTGTCACTCGGGATGACTACCCCGAGTGCCAGTCCCTTCACAGTGGCTTTCTGGGAGGAACCATGATCCTGGTGATTGGAGGCGTTATTGTGGCCACGCTGCTCGTGTTCATCATCATCCTCATGGTGCGATACAAGGTGACCAGTGTCGTTCAGACCGGCAAGCTGCCCGACGTCAGCAACACATACTCGCAGACCAACGGCGGAGTGAATCGTCTCAACGGTGCGCCGCCGCAGGTCAAACCCACCGTGGTGGTCATGTGCGAGGAGATGGTGGAGTTCAAGTGCGGCTCCCTCCAGAGCAGCCTCTCCTCCTCTTCCTCCTCGAACTCTCTGGACAGCCACGCCCACAGAGGGGACGTCGAGCGCTACAACATGCAAGCGAGCGAGTGCAGCACGCTCCCCGGCAGCAAGTTCAGAAGGCACAGACCGGGCACCAAAGCGAGGGCCAACCTGGACCACCTACTGGGGGCCTTCACCTCGCTGGAGCTGCGGAGCGCCGCGCGGGACCACCCGGGGGCGCCCGGCACCTCCGCCATGTCAGGCGCCATGGTGGCGGTGGCGACGGCGCCCCCCTCGGACAAAGAGCCCCTGCTGGGACGCGCCGAATCCACCACCATGCTGGGCCGGCTCCTAGGGCTGCCCCAGGAGGGCAACAGGCCCAAGAGGAGCCTCTCCTTCGACATGGGCCACGCGGGGGCCACGCAATGCCTCAGCAGCTACCCGCGCAGGATTAGCAACATCTGGACTAAGCGGAGCCTGTCTGTAAATGGCATGCTGCTGCAGTACGATGAGGATGGGAAAGCTACTTTTGAGAGCACCGAGTGGGTGATGGAGAGTACAGTTTGAGTACTTACAGTCGAGCCGTGTGGTGTCGGGCCAAACTATATATTTCAGGAACTCGAGAGACCTCCGAGGGGGGGGGGGGGGGGGCATCTGCCATGCTGTACTGCATGAAGTTCATCCATGTGAATACTATCGTCTTTCTGTCCAAGTAAATAAGTGGAAAATACACTGAGATCGATGGTATGTTGGTGCCGGTGCACGGTTGGCCATGTTATCCATCCAACTGCAAATGGAAAAATGTGTTCATCACAGTGATTGTCCGTGCACAAAAAACACAGGGATTAACTTTGGGGGAAAGAAAGATGAGAGAAGTTCTAAGTGGATTTACCGCTGTGTTTGTCAAAAGAGTTTTAATGCCAAGAGGATATGCCCTGACTGTGGGAAAGCGTATGCATATCACAATGCTCTTGGACTCCCAGCATGAAACAGGACTACTGCAATGGTAGCAGGAGAATGAGAGGAAATTGTGAAATGAAAGTCATTTTTTATTTTGATAAAGGTTTCATCTGGTTTTCGTATTATTTTTTACTATTTATTATTTGGGGTGTTGTGTCGCCTGAAGGAAAGGCTCTATTGAGGATGTTTGTAAATGGTGGCTATAAGTACAAACACCAAATATTCTCTATATCGCCACCAACCCAACCCAGCCCCCCTCCCACCCCCAGACGCACACACGCCTCCCAATGAAGACGTTAAAATTCCTCTCAAATTGCAATTACATAGGAATGAACTAAATTAACTAAACTATATAAGTATTGCTAATGCTGACCCACAGGCCAGTCTACCTCAGGTCATGTATATGAGGTTGTATACAGATACTGGAGAGAATGAAATCACTGCAAAACCCAAATGCACAAGTCGGCTTCACAGACACAAAAGGGAACATCCCTAACTTTTCTATTTTCCACGTAAAACAGTCATTTAATACCTTTCACAAAGTAAATCCCATTTGTTTCCAGCTCAGGTCGGAATCGTGCCGTAACAAAATTCCTGTCTGAAAGCCCTGACAATGTGTGACAAGTTAACTGACAAGTGTCTCTGTCAGCGGCAAAGGCCAGCGATGTGAGCAGAATGCTTGTCTCGGGATATGGTATCGTCCTAGTGCAGTGTTCCACTGACAGGGCAGGAGTTATTCTGCACATTTGTTTGCTTTAGCCCTTCCAGAGTGACAGCATCAATTCATATTTGTGGTATAATTGACATTGGCAAGGTAACATGCAGAAGATACCAGTTACAGATGCATCCACCTTAAATGGTGACATTCCTTAAACTCCGACAGGTCATTATGCTGCTTAGGAAGAAGTTGAGAAGAAGAAGGACAACGTATCACTTAAGGGCAAATTGTGAGTTAGAAAGAACAGATTTGATATGATTGCATAGCACGAAACCACAGGTTTGCATATTGACTGGGTTGATTTGCTGGAGCTATACAGTTTCATTTTTCATATTTCATTCGGTTTCATTCTAAATGGCAGTGCAGTATAATCACAAGGCAATCATTTGAATATAGAAATGATTTGAGATGGTGTTTTTTTCTGTATTCAGATTATTGCCTTTAACCTACTGAGCTGTCACCATTTCTTACACACATTACATTTTGATGCCTTCCTCAATATCCTGTCCATCTCTGCTGGGTTTCTTTTTTTTTTTTTTTTTTTACTGGTTCCTTCTCTAGGTGTACCATTCTGTATATTGGCATTTTGTACAATAACCAGGTGAGAATGTAAAAGGGGAAACTGTGCAGTCGTACTTATTTTTTTTATCGTTTTGTTCAGCAAACAGTGAAAAGGTGCTTTACTGTGTTGTACCAAACATTGGTGGTTCTTAGCCGGCACAATGACAGGAGGCTCCGCTTGGCATGACTCGGGAGAGCCTATAATCTGTCAATACCTTCACTTCTGTATGACAGTGGACTCTCTGTACGGAACATGCTGTTTCCACTGCATGTTCATGTCAAGTCCCCTTTCATTTTGAGATCTAAGAGCATAAATATAAGCGTGTACTTGACTTTGACATGCACTGTATACAACCCTGAGTGTTCACGTAACTCTGAGAGTGTACAAAATTCGGAGAGTTACGATGTCACAGAGGAGGATTTTTACTGTGTAGTCATGATTCTCACCTGAGGTTGTAGGAACAGAGAAAAAAAAGAAGAAAAACTAATGTTTCTGTGTGAAAACATTTTGCTACAAAATGATATAAAATGTTGATAATTCCTACGAACCAAATTGGGTCTTTTGTGTTTGACTTTCTGGAACGTTACACATTGTGAACAGGGTCATTCTCACAATAATTGTGGTAATTCTGTCAGTAGCATTGTGTAAAAAAAAAAGAAAAAGGAAAAATAGAGAAATAAATAATGTGCCTTGGATTGTAGTTACATTCATAAATGTTGACAATAAAATATCCAAACCTTTTCAGAATGGTTACACTGGCACACATTAAGCTCATCCTTTCTCAACTAGACAAGTCACATCTCTGTCAAGTGTCAACAGCAACAGAAGCTACAATCAAGGTGGTGCTACAACCCCCCCTCCCTCAATGAGAGCAGGGCTTTTCTCTCCCAGGGTCCGGATGCCATAATCAGGGCAGTCACTGCCGACTCACCCCAGCACTGTCCTTATTACAAATCACCAGTACAGGCAGCTCCTGGCCAGAGCCCATAATAAGACCTTAATTCATATAATCTGTCAGGGAAGGTGCTTACGGCAGCATGAAGTAAATATAATCTGCGGAAAGGGCCAAGCGTTCGTTCGCTTGATAAGCTGACTGTGTGCACCTGCTCTAGCCCCGGGGGGAACACGGCCCCTGGTTGTCAAACAGCTTTCGAATGCAGAGAGGCTGTTATATCACGCTGGCTGTCATCACTGCAGATGGATATTCAAGCTATTATTCCATTGCTGCCAGGTGGAAACCTTGCATGTCCGAAGATTTTACTTTCATAAGGAAAAAGAAGGGGGAAAAGAGCCTCTCTTCTAAAGGATACCATGTACCTTATGATTTAGTCACAAGCTCGTGTTAATACTCATTGGTTCAATATTTATAAAACGCTAATCTCTCAAGAACAGATTCTGTGCTGCGCTAACAAATCTGTCAGCAGGGCCAAACGTGTAGACATTGTTGATAGTGGGAATGAAAACACAGGCACACCACAGGAAGTGGAGGGCTGAGGGTGGGCCAAACGGGCCAACATCCTGTTATACACATTCTATTGAGGAAATATCAAGAATTGAAGATCTACGTACAAGCTCACACTGCGTCGCTTTGTGACAAGCTTGTAGATACAGCAATTATTTTTTGCGGTACCTTTGTGACACTGTAGAATGATGAAGTAGCAGGGCATTATTTCATGAATAAAAGTTGAAATATGGAGATATAAGGTTTCTGCCCGACAGCAAAGATTTGCTACACTGCTAAATCCAGAGAGCTAATTTAACCTTTACTGTATAAAATGGACCCAGTCCAGCAGTATACATGACCAGTGTTACATTTGCGCTCTGGATTTTGTTGTGTACCTCTTCAAACTGTGATCGTCGTGGCCTTTCCTTTCTAAGGAAGAAATGCCTTTTTTACACACAGACTGCATTCTAGAGTACAGTCATTTCATGAACTGTAGCAATTTCCACAGGAGATATTTTCAAAGTGGTCCTTTAAAGGGAAAACACTTCTGGGGTCATTTTCACATCTTCTCTGTGCGGCTTTTGCGGGTTAATATGGTTAAACTCCTGGTTCAGGGAATAGAAATAGAATGGAAAAATGTAAGTGGGCAAGAGCTTATTCCCTGTAGCATGAGGCGTGTAGCACAACCATAGAGTTATAAATAGAGACGGCACCGGAATTCCCGTCCCATCCACTTGTATGGATTTTCACCCCTTCTTCCGGGTTGGAAAAGTTGTGGGCCATTTTGGGCCTATCTACGTCATAGAATTTCATTCAATTCAACGGAGCCTTCATGAACGCGCCAGGCCGAAAGCATGAACCAGTACCGTGTGTCATATGCCCATATGCCCAGAAATCGAATACTATAATATAGTAAAGTATATACTGCTTGTATATGCATAGTAACTATATGTCCCATTTTATGGCAAAGAATACAAAACAATCTCTGTGTGTGTGTGTGTGTGTGTGTGTGTGTGTGTGTGTGTGTGTGTGTGTGTGTGTGTGTGTGTGTGTGTGTGTGTGTGCGCGCGCGCGCGCGCGCGCGCGTGCGTATTTGTGTGACCAATAGTTTAAATATATAATAATATTCACAATGTCAACATTTTGAAAGTCAACTGAATGAGAATCTGTATGTAGACTTTCAAATGGATGTTGTGAACAATTAATATTCTTTAACAGTTAAGTTGAGTTAACTATAAGAAACAGCCTCATGAATGATACATAAGGCATGTCATAGCAGACAGAGTATATGTGGTATGACATCTTATGCATAGCATTAAGTCTGTTTTATACTCACAGCTGCACTGAAACGTCAACGTGACTCAATGTGACATTTGTTTTAATTTGAAAATATGTCATTTTTGTCAGCCAACACTGTCGACAGGCATTCAGGTCTTACTCTACGAGTATAAAAGAGTCTTTATGCACTTCAATAGCATACTCAGTTAACCCCGTCAAGCACATAATGGCACCCAGTAAATAGGTGGTGTGTACATAACCTTGAACCGTTTTTCTTTGCCGTTTGTTTTCTATTGCAACTGTATACACTATACACCCTGTGTCACCTGGTTCGCTTGTATGATGAATGGGATCAAATCCAAACTTGATCATCGTAGCCACAGCCATACAAGGTATGGCAAAGTTGGTTTCAAATCCCATGCATAAAAATTGCCTCTGTAATTGAGAAGAGGGATTTTTCTTTCCCAACAACAAGCGTTATGAATATTTTATGGCCCACTTTCAGGCCGCAAATGGTCCAGGAAATAGGCTCTGCCCAGAAATTGTATTAACTGGAATGATATTTTCCCATGCAAGCCTATCTGCCAGGTGAGCAGTCATTTGGTTTTCCTTCGCTGGTCTGGAACATGGGGCCACAGACACGTTTCAAATTTATTCTGGGATTTTCAAACACTCATTCCATCATGTACAGTTGTACACTGTATTGTTTACCATGCCTTTTCCCCTCTCTATACTATTCTGTTTCACACCAGAAATTATTGTCTTACTACGCTAGCGCATAGTGCCCACTACTCCAACACTGAAACTTTGATAATTGGTATTTTACTCAATACCATGGCATGGCACTCACCACTATACTATATACCACTATATGACACTATATGAATCTAGATACAATCTATTTCAACTAATGGTGACAAAAGCCGTTTACCCATACATATATACACTAAATTCTCCGAACGCTGTCTGTCAGTCAGTCACTCTGTCTGTACACTTCACTTCCTTAGCACAGAACAAGACTGCTGCTCGCTTAGGGCACCTTCTCAAAACGCCACAACACACGGACAGCCTCAATGAACCTAGCGTCCTCCAGCCTCAATGTGCCAAACACCAAACATTTTAAACAGTTTGACTGGTTTAAACGCGTAACCCGTATTTTAATCAACTACCCTACGCTGCCGAGATTGTTGTATTACCTTTAGAGCATACGCTGAATTATTTGGGCTTTTAATCCGTGAAAATCCAGCGAAAAAAGGTTCCTGGCCAGTGGCCACTGACGACGAGAGGTTACAGATCTCTTCTGCCCTGCACGCACCCAGCGTGATACAATGAACAATATCTGAATATCTGTTGGGGGGGCCAAATGGAGACGTTTTATTAACCGGCTACCGTTAGCAAGCAAATACAACAGGGTTTAAGTCCCCCCGGATGGGGGGTATAGCAACAGTTACATTACTGTGTACTTTTATATATGTTGGATCATAACATATCAATAATATAATCCACCACTCGACAGAAGAGGCAGTCGGAACTTCGGAAGATGCCGTCGGTAAAATAAAATGATAAAATACATATTACACACTTTGCAATGACCAAAGTTTGGTGCAAGCCCGGTGGCTGCCTGCCGACACCACACACTCAGGAGTGTAGGCTCATAACGGGGAAGAAGTTAGAAGAGTGTGGGTGCCCCGTAGGCTTTTGTTTTTATTTGCTCGGTTCACCAGTAGCCGTTAGGGTTGTCGGTTGGACACCCAGCAGCATTATCTATCTATCTATCTAACCGTCTGTCTGTCTGTCTGTCCGTCCGTCCGTCCATCTCTATTAACCTACTTTTGTGCCCAACCCAACTTCCCAAGACCATATGTAAACAATTCCCTCCCTATCAGTAATGTGATCTATTACATCGCATTACCCACACTGAACATCATTTGCTGTTCATATATTCAGAACGGGTAAGGAGGGTATATATATCCTAAAGATATATTGTATATTCATCAGACAAACAGCTATTCCAATACAAATAAGAACCAATGATCCATTTCATTCTTGTATGTAGCACCATGAGCTGTAATATAATCTCATAAGGCTTTATGTCTTTGCCACACCAACACACCATAGACATACAGACACAAGATAGTCTTCAGACACATTTGAACAGTTCTATATGGTCAACGTTGTGCATTCATCTTTTCGTATAGTTTGTTTGCACCATTACCTCATGTCATTATACTACACTTTAGGCATCTGTACAAGTAATGAGCTTCCGCCCCCTGAGCTATCCAAAACAGGATAGCTCATGAAAAAAAGATGCATCCCCTTTGTTTGTCTGCCAATTACTATACAGAATACGATTCGAATTACCACACACAAGCAACACGAGAGAGAGAGAGAGAGAGAGAGAGAGAGAGAGAGAGAGAGAGAGAGAGTAGTCACAGCTATCTTTGAACTTCCCCAACTCAGAGGACTGAGTCTCAACTGAAAAGCCAATTTGTCTTGGTAGCAGTGCAGACAGCGTAAATATTTGAGTCATGATACTTGCAGTAATGAGCATATCCTTAGGGTACAGGCAGACAATATAAAAAGGGGATCAAATATTAACAGATATCACAAAACATCACAGAGTATTCAAAGTATAACATTGTGTTGCAGGTAATTTTCCAAGACACTGTGTTCACAAGTCGAATTATCCAGCACTAACAATGTCTCCCTCAGGTTGTAGCTGTGAAGAATAAACGTAGTGCAGGGAATCTAAAAGATACAGCTTGTGCATAAAAGCAACAAAATATTTACACAAAATCACAAATTGCTTCCAATTAGAAGTCTAACGTCATCCTATCTTAAAATAAACAGCATACCGGTATAGCCCCTTCCCACTCACGCACACGCACGGAGCATAATGTCAGTGGCTTTGATATTTGACTTGGGCATTGCTCTCATCCGGTCCTTCATTGCCATCCCCAGTTCCTATACTTACTGATGCATGTGTCCCTAGCGATGACATCAGGCAACGACAGTTTTCTACCTCTGGTCTGCTTTGAGGCAGGACTCCAGAGAAGGGAAGATATAACCTAATTGTCAGCTCTGTAGCAGTGGCCGGTAAACTGTGTTCTTCTGGATCGGACTAGTGAAGAAACACTGGGAAGGTTGCCGTATGTTACATTAGTCGATGGGTGGCTCTTTCAAGACAGATTTTGCGCTCTCATTAGAAGGCGGGTGTGTGCCATCCAACCGTTTCTCTAGTTTCTTTGAAAGTGTCCATGTCTCGGAGCCATAGAGTAGAATCGACTCAACGGTCGACCTAAATATTTGTACTTGCCAACAATACTAACCGTTACTAACCCTACCCTACTATACCTAACCCTAACCGCACGCGGAAGCCACTGTGAGTCTTACGTGCCGCAGCCACGTATGTCGGACTATTGGTACGTCGGATTAACCTATGCCCCCCGTAGTATGATCAAGTAGGGATTTAATTTACAAAAAGAAACACAAAAAGTTAGAATATGGAGTTAAGAGGTTTCTGTCCCACAGCAATCATAATAAGGCATGGGCATGGGTAAGAAAATGACTATCCAATGAGAGACATTAGGCCTATTGAGCAGTAGGTAGATTTACCATGCACAGCAGTTTTAAAGTGGTCCAGTGAGGTTTCTCAACTGAAATACCTCCAATTTCTCTCGGTAGCATGCAGTGTAGAGTAAATATTTGAGGAGGCATGATACTTGCCATAATGAGCATACCCTTGGGGTAGAGACAGCTAGACAATAAAATAAAACGTGAATAAAATATTAACGTGGCACATAATTCAAAGTATAGCATTTTGTTGCGGCCGGTAATTTGCCATGACAACGAGTTCACAAGTTGAATTCTCCAGCACTACAAATTTCTCCCTCAGGTTGTAGCTGTGAAGAATATATCCGGTAGGCTTAAACAGGATCTGAACAATAGCTGGTGCACAAAAACCAAACTGTTTTCCACACAAAATCCACAAAAGACACAATCTAACAGTCCATCTTAAAATAAACACTACTCCTTTACACCATAGACCACATTCCAAGGCTCTGACCACCCACTGCTTAAAACAGAGAGATACTCAGATCTGACACCTTTCCCCAGAGAGAAACACAGGGCTCTGGAGGAGAGCGTTACAGTGGAAGCCAGAGGCAGCAGACAAGAGATTGTTGCAACTTGGGATTCAGTGCCGGGCATGCAGCAGCAAAGCTCGCCTGTACTTTCTGCACCCTGGAAGAAGATACTTCTGTCATCGCTAGTCCTGCTGGGGCCATAATGCACCGAGGACGCAGGGTGTTTCAGATGCCTGTGGTGTTTACTGACAACCTTGCAGGATAACGAGGAGGAAAAGAGACACACGGCACATATAGCGGGGATGCGACTGCACTGGGTGTGCAGTGCTGAAAACAGTTAATTCGTCGTATTATATCCGACAGCACACAGCACCACTATAACCATGTTCAACCTGCGTCCCTATTTGGCCATGTGAAAATTGTGAAAACAAATGTGTTTGGTTTTTGTGTGTGAAAACAGGCAGTCTAAAAGCTCTTAATAAGCTTATAATTCGGTAAGCAGTACAAAACAATAGGGCTTAAGTGGATACAAAAGTAATGTAAGCTCGCTGTAACTATCTTACTTATAGCTTGAATGATCTATTTTTCCTTCATGCCAGTCATATTCTGTGTAATGTGAAACCACACAAGGGACAGAGACATGGTAGCTAGGACCACATTTTGCATTTGTCATTCTGAGCTCGACATCTTTGAATTATTGCGACCTATGACAAATAAACAGTTCGGGAAAATGTGATACATTGTGTCCATTTACTTTCCTTAACCGCTTATCTGACAAAGGTTGCAATAATTCATGGATGGTGTTTACAGAATACACAGTATGCTTGTCCACTCCATCAAGGGTTCGGCAGCATGAGGTTAGTCCGCTGCCCCCCCAGGTTGGCAGAGGAAGTGTAACTCCCAGGATTTCATTAGATAATTGGGTTGCAAAATCGTCTGATAAGAATTACACGAAAAAAACAAGTCTGTGTGTGTGTGCCTGCCTTGCAACTTCCTAAGGAATGCAAACTCTCTCGTCTCCTCGGCTGTCACGTCCTAAACAAGAGTTTGAACCCTATTAAGGGATTCTGTTCTGAAGAAGTTTGAAGTTGAATTATTGATTGACATGGCTAATGGCCTACATTAGACTGCATGCACATGATATACACACAGCGTGTACTGTCCATCACATCTTTATTCCAAGCTTTTCCCCAGAGGCTCGCAGACGCTACTCTCCTACTGAGCAGTAATGGTGGATGTTGAAAGGACTGTATGGCAGGCAGACGTAAGAGTGTCCCAGCCAGGCACCCCCTGCTGTGTCCCGCCTCTCTTTTAGATTGACAAGAGCTCTCGTATAGAATGGGTTCGATTAAAATAAAGGTGCGGCATGTGTTTATGAATGTTGGGAGCTGTGTGGAGAAAATACCTCGACTAAAAAGGATTTCCTCAAAGACTTTTTCCCAGTGCACACTCTCAACAGAGACTTGCACAAAGACATATTTCACCCACTGTTTTACACCTGTAAAGCCTGTGACGTGACAATAAAGCAGACTCTGATTCTATGCATATTTCTCTATAATAGGATGTTATTTCTTTGTCAAGAAAATAGCGACAGAACTCGGGGGCAACTTCTTCACTGAAGGCACTGTGCCTTCGCTTTGCTCTGATCAAGGGACTATAGCCTTTAAAGTGAGATAATTGCTGAGCTACTGGAGTTGGCTGATCTTACCATCTCATGGGAATAGTGGTGGACCAGAGTGGTATAACAACAGCATACTGTACAGTACGGTATTATGACTTTTTGAAGACATCGATGACAGCAATTATGTGTCCTGATGTTGAACAACTTTTAACGTGCATGCAGGCGTCCTTGTTTTTATATCATCATACAGTATACAGTATAGGTGAACAATGTCAAAAGTTAAATAAAAGGAATAGGCTATATTAAGGTTCAGGCAGCAGCCATGATATAGGGGTGGACGAAATGGAAAAATGTAATATCATCGTTGTTATGGTTATTTAACAGTCCAACCACCACACCTATACTGTACAAGCCAACACAAACGAAAAGAAAAAGGAGTAAGAGACCATTTAGACCAAAATAAAGTCATAAATGAAGGTATAGAACTGCAAATCATATAGAATGTGCATTCACCGTATACGATATCTCTGAAAAGGCATACCATGGAGACATTGTATCGTCTCGACAATGTCAAATGTCTCAAAATGTTCCTAGAAGTAGAAAGTACATTTCACAAGTTTTCAAATGTATAATGCAGTTGAAAATTGCGATGCAACGTTTGTAGATCTGCTATTTTCAAATGGACGAAATGTATATGGGCTTATGTATGTTTTGTAATAATAATAATCAAAATCTACAAAGTAACCATATAGGCCTAAGTAAGTTTTCAAAAAATTGTAGTGGAGTAAACGAATAGTATTTGCCTCTGAGATGTTAAGTATGTAAGTAAGTAAAAAGTAACACTACTGACAGTTGGAAATACTAAAAAGAATAACTACAACACTAGTGCAGTAAACACTATGATGAAACCATTCCTATTCCCCAGGACATTAACATAGGCAAAGGGTTCATATAGTTTTCAAATGTACAGTGATATTTGAGATCTAAATAAATCTGGTAATTGTTTTTGGCCTATAGGCCTATATCTCTTAACCATTCACAATGTGTATTATTGCAGTGCACAATGAGAAGCTAAAGCCATCAAATTAGAAATGAAATGTTCGCGGAGAGAGCCAATGCACCGTTTAGGAGACAACAAAAGCTCTGGGAAACGGTCCTGGGCTTTTCTGCGTTTTTCAATTTGTGATGTCTCCCCTCCAGCGCCAGAACCCTCAGATCCAGCAGCTTGAGTGCTTTTTCATCCTCAAAAATCTCCCATGGCTCCTCTTTATGAAATAAGAATAAATTGAACCGCAGGCCATATATTCCCCTGCCTGTATGCCTTGGCTACTAATGGCACTGTGGGGAAAATATTGCCTTTTCCATATAGTGAAAATCCCAAGTGTATTACTTAACTTGACACCAAAAGGTCAAGTCACGCAGGAGTCTCAAGGACAGACATGCAGGATGGAAGTGTTCCAGACCACCATTCAGTATTAGGAAAAAGCTTACAGCTGCAAAGTAAAGAGGACGCTGAGATGGAATCAATTCGACTGCTGGTGTTGGCGCCATCCAAAAGGCATGGATGTCTTTGTTAAAGATAAGTGTAATTCTATAAATTAAAAAAACTGATTGTGTTGCGTTGGAACTTTAATTCTACTTTTGCCACTGGTATGGCTTATATTGCTGACTCCATATGACTCCAAGACTATATAGTTTAACACCTGGGAGAAAGAAATACATACGGATTGCGCGTGCGTGTGTGTGTGTGTGTGTGTGTGTGCGCTCGCGCACACACACACACACACACACACACAGACACACACACGTCCTTGAGTACAAAGCCACTGTCCTTACATCTCTATCTGAATGATGCGGCGTATTGCCTTTCCACCCCAGTGGCAGAGTGGGTTGACTACAGCAGCCGTCAGGGTCAGGCATGACACTTAAGTCACACCGAGACATGTGTGAACTCGGGTGAGGCAGGTCGCGATTGAGTGCCTTGGGATGAAGCGCACTCGCGTGCGTGCGTGTGTGAGAAAGGATGAACCCCTCTCCCCCTTCCGCCAATTTTCGCAAGAGGCTGGACTCTTTGATCTCGTCTTAGCGACTCTTATTTCACACCTCATGGCCTCCTAGCTGCTGCCTGTTTCACCGCCACATCTCCAGAGATGAGAAGGTAGGTGGTGTTTTTTTTCTTCTTCTTCTTCTTTTTCATCAGGGCCCCCCCTGGATTTGTGTCACATTAGAGGCTTGCATGTTGATACCTGGCCGAAAATTGCCTCCGACTCTGATCTCTGATGGCAGTCCTCTCTCGAGTGAAGATGTCAGACTCTGATCTCATAAGCCATTCACTCTGACCCCCTTCAAATTCAATCATTTAGCCTCCAGTATTGGGATTACACCTTGAACTAAAGGCTGGCTTGTGATCAGTAGGCATTTTTCTGTTAATGAAAACAGACGTCCACTCCACAGAAAACTTATGGGACCTAATTAACCGCTTTCAATATGGCGTCCCGATTTTGGCCATGCAATTGCAGGAAAAAGTATTAAATATATATATTTTTTTAAATGTAGCTGCAAGCAGTTATATGACAGGGCCAAGCCATAAAAGAAATAAAGAAATAAAGAAAAAAGATCGAGTCATTTGCTGGTTGGAGGCTTAAGATGACGTCACTTTTTTTTGTTACGCTGATTGGCGGGTTGTCCTGTCAACGCTGTACTCCCGCAGCCAACCATGCATTAGCACTGTCCAGAATCTTTCACACAAATGAATGGACATGGGGGAGTGGTTAACCAGGCTATACGAAAAGGAGTGCATAGAGTATAATTCATACAATCATATAATTTTGAAATCCTAATAAAACATTGAGCATAAAAGGTACAAAGTAGCCTACAAATAAACGTTGTGCAGACCGCAGAGAGTGCAAGCACACATGGCATCTCCTTATGAATGTGCAAATTGACCAAACCTGAACACAGACGCAATACAAATCGAGGAATTTCACAACCATCAAAACGTTCATCATCAAGACATCAAGACATCCTTTCACTCTTCTGGATGTCTCTCTTCCACCATATCTTCTTATCCCTCCAATTCCTCGCATTCCCGTCCCCCCCCAACACACACAAACACACACACACACACACACCCTCCCCCCTCTAAGCTCATATAGTCTCAGACAGATAATCAATATCGGTGCCTCCGCATCCCGACTCTTATTGACTTTGCTTTTTTTCAGCAACACTCTATAAAGAGTCAGTGGGGAAATTCTGTCACTCCTAGTTCCATCCCTCGGTGTTAAAGCCTCCTTCACCGGCGCCGCCATATAGACGAGGGAGTCGCAGAATGTGGCTTCTGGTTTCTCTGCATCGCTGTCGGAATACAAACGACGTGCGGGCGAACGCAGACGGCAGGAGGCAGACCACTTCCCACCTGGATGAGAGACAACGGCTCCACATCATGGGGGTCGCGAGCAAACACAAACAAACCCCCCCCCCCCCCGCGCGCATGCCGCTTGGATTGAGACCTCGCATAAACAGCCCTGCAGCTCAGTGCGGCTGTGGGGGTTTCATATGTATACCCGCAGCCCAATGGTATGTGCGGTGGTGAGGGTTTCAGATGTACCCGCAGCACAATGGTATGTGCGGTGGTGAGGGTTTCAGATGTACCCGCGCAGCACAATGGTATGTGCGGTGGTGAGGGTTTCAGATGTACCCGTGCAGCACAATGGCAGGAAAGTACCAGTGGTGGAAATAGTACTCAATTGTTTTACTTAAAGATGGAGTGCCGTGATTTTTTTCCCACGCTAAAACATGATCATCAGGTCTCATTGTTATATAAGGAGGTATAATTTTTTCAAAAACGTGTACGGTATTTGTTAAAATGTTGTTTTTATGTGGGCACGCCCACCAGTTCATTAAGTATGCCTGGTGGGTGGTGATGGGTGGTGATCCACCTGAACTGAAGCCGCACCCACAGCTGTAGTTGTATGATAAAGAGGGAGGGGTTAGGGGAGGGGCTGTTAGTGTGGTGTCACTATATTAATGTTTATTTCATTGGCCCGTTTGACTGTCAAGGGTTCAGCCTCCTAAATACAAAGTTTAACAAATAAATACAATAAATACAAAAGTTACTCCATTGCACATACAAACGACTCCAGGGTGTCTAATACTACTGTCACCGACATAGACACATGAAAAACTGGAAAAATACAAAAAATGTAGCACTCCATCTTTAAGTAAAACAGTATGAATGCTGCAATGTAGAACTACTCCGTTAAAAGAAAAAGTCTGGAATTCAAAATGTAGGCTTACTTGAGTAAAAGTACATAAGTATTGGCATCAAAATGTACTTTAAGTACCAAAAGATATTTACATCTCAAAATTGTACTTAAGTACAGTACTGTAAATGTACTTAGTTACTTTCCACCACTGGAAATTACATCAGGATTCCATGAGGCTGCTTCAAACCACACAGACTCGTGTGCACACAAACGCGCGCCACACGGCACGCAAGCACACATGCACAAACATACAGTGTGCACACAAGCACATACAGTGCACAGTGGTGGAAGAAGTACATTTGTTACTTAAGTAAAAGTATCAATACTGAAATGCAGAAACTCTGTAACTCTGTTACAACTAAAAGTCTGCTAATCAAAGTTTAACAAAAGTTAAAAAGTTTGAAAATGTATGAAAGTCCTTTGAAAGTAGCAGATGGACAAGCTCACAACGCGTCTCGCGAGGCATTGTGAGCTTGCAGATCGGCTATTTTAAAGTTTTCAAATAATTGCAGTGGAGTAAAAAAAAACTATATTTCCTCTGAGATGTAGTGAGGTAGATATTATATAAAAAGTATTCCAAATAAAGTACGGTGCATTGACACCACTGCTGTAGCATTATTATATTACAACAACGTGCAGTGAGTGAAGATCAAGCTGGGGTTAAGGAGTGGTCATAAAGAGAACAATTAAGGCTGTTTCTAAAGGCCTCACACTAGTCAACATGCGAGAGACAGCTGGAACATGCAGGGTAATCCCCTTAAAGGACCACTTCACCACTTTTCAACATCTCTTCATATAATTTGTCCTCACTAATGTTCATGATAAAACACCAGCATTTTTTCCTACTCAGTCTGTGTATCATAGGAGGGCTTTGGGCAGTTCGGACACCCGTCCACCAGTGACATCATCATTAGGCAGATTTTTTTTTAAAACAAGATTTGTTTTAAAATATATTTAGATTTTTATTATCGTGAGAACGATGGCTTCAACTTTTGCATTGCAACTATTCAGGAAAAGAAAGCCTGCCGTTTCTATTAGCTTGGATTCACCATCGATGATGTCACTGGTGGACGGGTTTCTGAACTGCCCACAGCCTTCCTATGAGAGACAGAATGAGTAGGAAAAAATGGTGGTATTTTATCATGAACATTAGTTAGGATAGGAAGAGAAGTTGAGAAGTGGTGAAGTGGTCCTTTAAAGAGCACCGTCACATCTCATAGCTGTCACAATAAGCTTTAAGGATAAGGGAGGTTTGCGCTAATTCATTTTTGAGTGGTGCAACCACTCCTACAACCAGCAATGTCCGTGTATGTACCTGTTTGTGTACCTGGATGAGCACGAGTATGTGACTTATTTATACCAGTAGGGGGCGCCAGAAACAGAGAGAGGGGTAGTGCTGTGTCTCTAATGAGAGAGAGAGAGAGAGAGGGGGGGGGGGGGAATTGCACCACTCAGTTCACACGTGTGTGATTTTTAACACAAGAGGCAATGGGTATACTATACAAGTGTTTGAGGAATGGGTGTTGTCATTCACCTAATGCAATGAATTGAGATTTTTTTTGGGGTGCGATTGCTGTGTATGTTTGTGTGTGACACTGTTTACTGTGTGTGTGTGTGTGTGTGCGTGCAGGTGTGCGTGGGTACGTGCAGTGTTTCTATATAAACATAATATAGATATAAACATCTATATTATTTTCATGGCAATATCTCTTAATTTCACCGGGAGAATTTGCATGAGGCAGAGAGAACGTACTTCTTCCATTGAAAAAGAGGGGTTTGCACCCTCCATAACAACACGTTGTAGCAGCATAGCATGCCAATAAAGAAAAGAGTATAGGCTAATAATAATAAGAGAATAAAATCAATCAACGTATACTGTATAATGTATATGCAGTTATGCACAGTGTATTCTATACGCCAACAGCCTTTTTTCATCAGCTGGAAACAATTCTGCAAAATGAAATTGCAATTATCTCAAATAATAAACCAACCCGGAAAACCCACCTTGCATTTATATGAGCCGAGTTTGAGCTCAACTCTTTTTTCTTATTGCTTTTCCCCCTAATAAATACCGGTAATTGCAATCAGACAAATACAGTGTGAGTATTCATACTGTAATGTCATATATAGTTTGCGGAGAGAAACAGTCTAGTAGTCTACGTGACCCAAAAACAATTGAGAAAAGGAATTAACAGGCACAATACACAAAACACTGAATAACACAAATGTGTGATTATAACAACACGCACACTTTCATGTGTTCACCGATTTGTCTCCATACATCCTTTGTCTACTCTGGTTGCACCATGATGATTCCTTTAAATCCCTGCCCGGGCTGTCCCTTTCCATACTCTGTGGTGGAAAAAGTACTCAATTGTTTTGCTTAAGTAAAAGTATCAATACTCAAGTAAAAGTCTGGAATTCAAAATGTACTTAGTAGTAAAAGTACAAATTGGCATCAAAATGTACTTAAAGTACAGAAAGTACTCTTGTAAGCTTGTAGATCGGCTATTTTCAAATGGCCAAAAAGTTTTTATAGGGCTGAAGAGGTTAATGTATGTTTTGTAATAATAGTCCAAATCTACAAAGTAACTATAACTAGTAATGCAGTCTGTCGAGCTGCCAACTTGCGCTTTGCCCACAAGTAGGCCATGACCTCCGGATTGTCTGTCTGGTGTCAAGTCTTGTTAGTGAGTCTCTGTCCCATCTGAGTTATATGTCTAAATAACTCCCGTCCGAGATATCCATAACATAGTAGGTTAAAATGTTTTAAGTTTCCTATTTTGAAACATAGACCAACATACGTCATACGTCACCACGTATGTCGGTGTTGTACATCGGCCAATCAGGGACCACCGTTCTTACCCCAACACGAACGTGCACGCACGTCGCACGCACATACATACATGCATGCATACCCAGCAGATCACCCAGCCAATGAAACGTACCATATAGTTACGTCATTAAAAATACACAATCCCTGATTGGCCAAGCGACGCCACCGATATACCTAAAATACACAAACCCTGATTGGCCCGATTGGCCTCCTGGAGACAGACAGGAGGAAGATAGAGGGAGGTAGGGCATGCCTCCTGGAGACAGACAGACAGACGGGAGGATAGAGGGAGGTAGGGCATGCCTCCTGGAGACAGACAGACAGACAGACAGGAGGATAGAGGGAGGTAGGGCATGCCTCCTGGAGACAGACAGACAGACAGACGGGAGGATAGAGGGAGGTAGGGCATGCCTCCTGGAGACAGACAGACAGGAGGAAGATAGAGGGAGGTAGGGCATGCCTCCTGGAGACAGACAGACAGGAGGAAGATAGAGGGAGGTAGGGCATGCCTCCTGGAGACAGACAGACAGACAGACAGGAGGATAGAGGGAGGTAGGGCATGCCTCCTGGAGACAGACAGACAGACAGACAGACAGGAGGATAGAGGGAGGTAGGGCATGCCTCCTGGAGACAGACAGACAGACAGGAGGATAGAGGGAGGTAGGGCATGCCTCCTGGAGACAGACAGACAGACGGGAGGATAGAGGGAGGTAGGGCATGCCTCCTGGAGACAGACAGACAGACAGGAGGATAGAGGGAGGTAGGGCATGCCTCCTGGAGACAGACAGACAGACAGGAGAATAGAGGGAGGTAGGGCATGCCTCCTGGAGACAGACAGACAGACAGGAGGATAGAGGGAGGTAGGGCATGCCTCCTGGAGACAGACAGACAGACGGGAGGATAGAGGGAGGTAGGGCATGCCTCCTGGAGACAGACAGACAGGAGGATAGAGGGAGGTAGGGCATGCCTCCTGGAGACAGACAGACAGACGGGAGGATAGAGGGAGGTAGGGCATGCCTCCTGAAGACAGACAGACAGACGGGAGGATAGAGGGAGGTAGGGCATGCCTCCTGGAGACAGACAGACAGACAGGAGGATAGAGGGAGGTAGGGCATGCCTCCTGGAGACAGACAGACAGACAGGAGGATAGAGGGAGGTAGGGCATGCCTCCTGAAGACAGACAGACAGACGGGAGGATAGAGGGAGGTAGGGCATGCCTCCTGGAGACAGACAGACAGACGGGAGGATAGAGGGAGGTAGGGCATGCCTCCTGAAGACAGACAGACAGACAGGAGGATAGAGGGAGGTAGGGCATGCCTCCTGGAGACAGACAGACAGACGGGAGGATAGAGGGAGGTAGGGCATGCCTCCTGGAGACAGACAGACAGACGGGAGGATAGAGGGAGGTAGGGCATGCCTCCTGGAGACAGACAGACAGACGGGAGGATAGAGGGAGGTAGGGCATGCCTCCTGAAGACAGACAGACAGACGGGAGGATAGAGGGAGGTAGGGCATGCCTCCTGGAGACAGACAGACAGACAGACAGGAGGATAGAGGGAGGTAGGGCATGCCTCCTGGAGACAGACAGACAGACAGACAGGAGGATAGAGGGAGGTAGGGCATGCCTCCTGGAGACAGACAGACAGACAGACGGGAGGATAGAGGGAGGTAGGGCATGCCTCCTGGAGACAGACAGACAGACAGGAGGATAGAGGGAGGTAGGGCATGCCTCCTGGAGACAGACAGACAGACAGGAGGATAGAGGGAGGTAGGGCATGCCTCCTGGAGACAGACAGACAGACGGGAGGATAGAGGGAGGTAGGGCATGCCTCCTGGAGACAGACAGACAGACAGACGGGAGGATAGAGGGAGGTAGGGCATGCCTCCTGGAGACAGACAGACAGACAGGAGGATAGAGGGAGGTAGGGCATGCCTCCTGAAGACAGACAGACAGGAGGATAGAGGGAGGTAGGGCATGCCTCCTGGAGACAGACAGACAGACAGACAGGAGGATAGAGGGAGGTAGGGCATGCCTCCTGAAGACAGACAGACAGGAGGATAGAGGGAGGTAGGGCATGCCTCCTGGAGACAGACAGACAGACAGACAGGAGGATAGAGGGAGGTAGGGCATGCCTCCTGAAGACAGACAGACAGGAGGATAGAGGGAGGTAGGGCATGCCTCCTGGAGACAGACAGACAGGAGGATAGAGGGAGGTAGGGCATGCCTCCTGGAGACAGACAGACAGACAGACAGGAGGATAGAGGGAGGTAGGGCATGCCTCCTGGAGACAGACAGACAGACGGGAGGATAGAGGGAGGTAGGGCATGCCTCCTGGAGACAGACAGACAGACGGGAGGATAGAGGGAGGTAGGGCATGCCTCCTGAAGACAGACAGACAGGAGGATAGAGGGAGGTAGGGCATGCCTCCTGAAGACAGACAGACAGACGGGAGGATAGAGGGAGGTAGGGCATGCCTCCTGAAGACAGACAGACAGACGGGAGGATAGAGGGAGGTAGGGCATGCCTCCTGGAGACAGACAGACAGACGGGAGGATAGAGGGAGGTAGGGCATGCCTCCTGGAGACAGACAGACAGACGGGAGGATAGAGGGAGGTAGGGCATGCCTCCTGGAGACAGACAGACAGACGGGAGGATAGAGGGAGGTAGGGCATGCCTCCTGGAGACAGACAGACAGACGGGAGGATAGAGGGAGGTAGGGCATGCCTCCTGGAGACAGACAGACAGACAGGAGGATAGAGGGAGGTAGGGCATGCCTCCTGGAGACAGACAGACAGACGGGAGGATAGAGGGAGGTAGGGCATGCCTCCTGAAGACAGACAGACAGACAGGAGGATAGAGGGAGGTAGGGCATGCCTCCTGGAGACAGACAGACAGACGGGAGGATAGAGGGAGGTAGGGCATGCCTCCTGGAGACAGACAGACAGACGGGAGGATAGAGGGAGGTAGGGCATGCCTCCTGAAGACAGACAGACAGACAGGAGGATAGAGGGAGGTAGGGCATGCCTCCTGGAGACAGACAGACAGACAGACAGGAGGATAGAGGGAGGTAGGGCATGCCTCCTGAAGACAGACAGACAGACAGGAGGATAGAGGGAGGTAGGGCATGCCTCCTGGAGACAGACAGACAGACAGGAGGATAGAGGGAGGTAGGGCATGCCTCCTGGAGACAGACAGACAGACAGACGGGAGGATAGAGGGAGGTAGGGCATGCCTCCTGGAGACAGACAGACAGACAGGAGGATAGAGGGAGGTAGGGCATGCCTCCTGGAGACAGACAGACAGACAGGAGGATAGAGGGAGGTAGGGCATGCCTCCTGGAGACAGACAGACAGGAGGATAGAGGGAGGTAGGGCATGCCTCCTGGAGACAGACAGACAGACAGGAGGATAGAGGGAGGTAGGGCATGCCTCCTGGAGACAGACAGACAGACAGGAGGATAGAGGGAGGTAGGGCATGCCTCCTGGAGACAGACAGACAGACGGGAGGATAGAGGGAGGTAGGGCATGCCTCCTGAAGACAGACAGACAGACGGGAGGATAGAGGGAGGTAGGGCATGCCTCCTGAAGACAGACAGACTGGCAAACATTTGCGCTCTACGGAGCGCACGTTCCAATGTCGTAACCATTTCACCCAATTTTGGATAACCTTGTCGACTTGGCCTGCCTCCGTAAAGTCAATATTTTTCCTTTCCAAGATGTGTGGGGACCGGTGAGCAATTGCTTATTACATTTCGCAATATAATATCATTTTATATTTCTTGAATGCCCTGCTTCTCAGCAAGTCAGATCCCAAAAGATATTAAAGCAATCATTTGGTAGAATGATATATGGTGCCGTTTATATTTGGATGATAAAAAAAAAAGAAAATTAAAGTAAAACTGTCAGATATGAATAACTGATGAATTGAATGACTAATTCATTGCTTATTAAATGGTATGGCCCCCCCGGGATGCAGCATGGATGAGGAATTCACATTGCGATATTGATATTTGATCATTTTGCTGAAAGAATATATTTTTTTTAAAGCAACCGAGTGGATGATATAGTTAGATGAGCGTGTTGCTTCTATATCCTCTCCCACTGAGGCCTCTGACAGCTTCTCGATGTTCAATAATGGATCGGTTGTTTAGCAGTAGCTTTTAGTGGCACGAGTGTATCAGTGGTTGAGCCTCTGGGCTCATCGGAGACCGGAAATAATTAAGTCTGAAGGGATGAGACACCATGGCATCGTAACATCATCTCTGATACTGGTGGCACTTAGCTCGACATGTGGATGACATTCAACCAAAGAGGTGGACACCGCAGTCGCCCAGAGGTCTATACTTGGTGTCCTCCTTTCTCCCCCTCTCTACACGATCGGCTATTTCCGCCAAATATTCGCCTAATTTGACAGGCCCAAAATAGGGACGCTATAGAGTGCATGTGGTTAACATTCCCTCTCGTTACCATATAGGCGGTATAACTTGAGGCTATAGTGCCAGTGAAATGCGCAACATGAGTAGAGAAGAAGCATTATCCGGCCGACCCGGAAGTGATCGTCCTCCATTGCCGCTCCAGTGTCACTCGTGGCTGTGTTCTGCCGATCGGACGATTAATATTGTTAGTGTGACCTCGAATGTATGTTTTATTAAGCTCCCAACATCGTACTTGATCCCATTCTGAGCACTTAAAGCACTAATGTCCGCGTGCACTGAGGATTGGGATGTAGGCTCTTTCTACCATTGGAGTCCTATGGGGTCCAGCCGCAGAAGCGAAAATAAGGTAAAAAAATATATTTTTTTTTAAAGCTGGAATTATGCTCTTTAAACAAACCTTGTGTTCTTGTGTTTGGCTAAAATGGTAACAATAGCTTTTCTCGAGATATCCCGAGAATTTAAAGGTAATACGTGGCTATACGTGATATTTTTTCAGCGGTGCGGTGCTCAGTAACCGCTCCAACATGTGGAGTTGTGAGCTATGCCATCCCCTGTGACGTCATGTGGGTCTAAAGGCCTCTCAGCTGACATTGCAGCAAACTGCGCCAGCAGCATGGCTCCAGGCAGCGGTGGTGCGCACACTGACCCCTCTGGGGAGATGCATAAATGCATGTGGAGCCGACATGCTGACATTCCAACTATCACAGTGCAATATAGATAGATCTATGAATGAGTGCAGAACTACAAATGCTCTAATAGCACTTTGTCTCATCACGGTGGTGCAGCTATCACTGAGACACTGAGAAATCCGAGCCTCACTTTTTTTTGAGGGGCGCTAGCTGGCTCCTCCTATATGTCCAGCTTTGAGGGTTTGTGCAAACACAAACATTGTCCTAACATAAACATTGAATGCCATTGACAATGAAACATTGTGTAAACATTGTGTGAGCGCAAATTGTGATTGGCCGTAATGAGATGTATGATGTTTTATGATTTATGAAGAGCGCCCCTCACACGGATGTGATCTTTTTTTACACTGGAATTACATAAAGTATGAATAACACACACTAACACACATGTATACGGTAGGTCCTGAATCTGAATACTGTAGCTCTTACATCTGTACTGTTATACACAAAAGAGTTGTAAGGCGCCGACTGATACAACACTCTTCAATGTTGTGGAACATGAAACAGGGTAGGCAAAAAGCCCCCCAGCAAAATGCCCCCCCCCCCCCCCCCCCCCCAACCACTGCTGGTGGCTCTGTAGTAGAGAACAGCAGTGCTTTTAGTTTGACGGCTTTGATCCCATGATTTCACAATTCCGTTTGTGAAGGCCTTGGCGTACAGTGTGCAGGCTGACATCCTCATTCCCGCAGGGGGAGATGCCCTTCCCAATAAAGGACTAGCACTGAACGCGAGGCAAGAAGAGAGACAGGGCGTGATCAGAAGTTGACTGATCCAAGGTTGTTTATTGCCACGTGCACACTCTATAGAGGTGTGGAAAATGCGTCGGTTCTCACATGCACCGCGATGCGGACGTGTGCGATTGCTTAGTCAATTACAGCCTAAGGTTTATTGTTGATTTCCAGTGTAACATCACATTGAACTGTGGGCTACAAGCACACAACAGATCTACAAGCTCACAACATGTCTCAATGTGATGCACCGTGAGCTTGTAGATCAGCAGATCTGGTCCATTTGGTTACATTAATTTGTATTTTATCTAAATTAGAAAGAGTGTATAATTATTAATGAGGATTTTACTGTTTAAGTGAACCGTACTGGCAGCACACTTTGCAAGTTTGCAATGCAGAGCAAAATAATTTATGCTTTGCTTTGTTTTTTTTAATATATTCTTTATCCCATTATTTTGTAACCCATTTTTCACCCCTATCTAATGTGATCCTGGGCTCTACACACTCTCCGCCAACCTAGTCTCCATATATGGGGGACATGGGGAGAGCAACGGACTTGAACTCATGCTTCCTTCATGCCTGATTGTCCAAGTTGCTCCTTGACAGGGGGGAGTTTCCCTGGTTGGACGTAGCACGTGGAAGGAACACGTTAGTTCAACCAGTTCCTTTCCCCTCCATCAGGCTGGCCAGGGGGAGGCAGTTTAGAGACCAGGATTACTGCATCTTTTTTGTGAGGGTACCTACCCTAGGGGACACAGGGTATGCTTTGTTTTTGACGATTTTAACATACCATACCATTTATCTATTTTGATGTACAAAATACATTTGTTAAAGATATACATTTTAAGGAAAATGACTACACAGCTCAAGGTTTTCATCGTTCATGTGAATATGCAATGCACATCACGTTAAAGCACTTTATGAATAAAATAGTGTGGCTCCAATGTGGATCTCGGACAGCCGGCAGCCAGAGTCTATATGACTTATCTTTGCCTTATGACTCCTAATTTGGTTTCATCACCATCAGAGCTACGACCGGTGCGTGCGAGAGAGAGAGAGAGAGAGAGAGAGAGAGAGAGAGAGAGAGAGAGAGAGAGAGAGAGAGAGAGAGACTTTGCGTATGCTACATGCCTGCCTGTCACTTGCGGAGCAATAGAAAGCTCCTGTTGTAAAGGGATTTTGTATTGTGTATTGTATATTTTAATGTATTGTACCTAAAGTTTTTGATTCATGGGTTTTTTATTATTGTTTGGACCCAATGTTTTATACATTTGTGTCAATAAAGTAACTAACTAACTGTGTGTGTCTCTTCGATGTATCCCATAGAAAAGATGCAGTCCTGTAGTATAACATCCTTGACAATTATTTGCTAAAACATCACTATGCTGCACCTGAGAGTTGTTTAAACGTTTAAAATAAGAATTGAATACACCGAATATCAATATGAAGCAACTGACATACACCTTAGTTCAATGGTAGTGGATGGCCTAGCCCTTTAGATAGCATTTTTATGTCGACTTAGATAGTACTTTAGACAGACTTATAGCTCGTTACGTAGACAGCACTATAATTGCATTTTATGTAGTCATAGCACTTTATAGTACACATGTATATTGTATAATATATTTAATATAGTATAGTATGTATAGTTGAGATAGATACTCCACTGTTACGTTCTTAGTTTATACATGATTCATGATAACTATACTTTTTATATGTGATGTATGACATGCTTTTGTTTTTGCTTAAATGTAAGTCGCTCTGGATCAAGAACGTCTGCTAAATGCCTAAATTGTAAATTGTAAAATTGATGGAGAGAAAGGATTTTTTAACCAATGGGTGCGAAGATGCCCCCCCGACCACAGGCAGGACTTGACAAAGGGTCAATTGCGAGGTGCCGCCAGCGAAGATTCACACCTCTAGCAGCACTGCAGGCCGATTCTATGCCATTAGCATTCTACGTTATGCCATGTATACAGTGCATCCATGCGTGCAGTCTTTACGGGAGCATGGGGCTTCCCATGAGAAAATGCACCTTCTGCTTAAAAGTGCATTCTCACACAACATCCTAGATCAGAGGTCAAAAGGTCAGAGCCCGAGTAAGACCAGGTTCACATCCTGTCTTTTACTCCACTGTTGAACTTTACCCCCACCCCCCCCCCTCGGGCTCCATTACCCCCCCCCCCTCCCCACCAGACCGCATCTGATACAACGGATCAAGTATCTAGCATGGAGGGAGCAGATATGGTCAGAGCTGAGCCTCACCAAAGGCTACCCTTCCTTTTCTTCTCTGTAATTATGCCTTAAGGGGAGCATGCAGCCCCGTAGTGGTTGGTCAGGCCCGTGGCTCTGGCTGCTCTGAAGGAGAAAAGGTGTGAGCGATACAGATTGCAAGGTCGACGTGACACACAAAGAGAGGTGTTAGATGCATTGTGTGCCTGGTTATGGTGCACAGACATTCCAAGAGCCTGTGTATAGTGTATAGCAGAGCCAAAAGAGTGCAGTGATCTGCAAATGTTCACCATTAAAGAAGTGCAAAAATGTCAGTTTCTTAATGTTGCATGCAGTTGATGCATTCAGATTTTTCTTTTTTCTTTTAGTAGTCAGCAAAATCTTGTTTTTTTACTTTCATGCCGCTTGAATCTTATTCTTGGGCGAATGTTCGGCAAAAATAGCAGATCTGCATGAGATGTGGTGTTGAGGGAAATAAGGAGTGGTCCTAGTATTGAGCCGTTTGGGACGCCAGGCAAGTACCGTATTGGGTAAACTGTATAATAGTAAATAAACAGTAATACAATTATATATAGAACAGTTCTTAATGCTTTTCTTTAATCCCAGGCAGAACACTGCACTCAGTCCTCTTCTCATCCAATTTCACAACCTTCATATTCAGGTCAGACAAAGTCAGAGAGTGTAGACTGCAGTTGCTGCATTTCTTTTCTCTCTCTCTCGCCCCAGAGTCATGCAGACACCGTTCTTGCAATCTTGTAATGGAATTGTGATGACCCACCAAACGCCAGAGATGATGCTTCTCTTCACGTTAGGCTACCGAAAATGATATATGGGAATAATTTCTTTACGAAGAAAATGTCACGAGAGGCCGCAAAGATTAAAAATCACAATCATGGCGAGGCCAGGAACTCGAGATTCCCAACAGAGCATTTAATTATCACCTCATTGTTTTTCATTACAGCATCTGACCTTTGTCTATGTTTTGGTGGATTACAGTATTTATTACAATCCGGTTAGGCACATCAGCACAGCTCACATACCAAACAAAAACATATCCGATTCAACGGGCGATTGGGTGGCTCAGGGGTAAAGTACGCGTCCAGGCACCTACCGCGGAGTCTAGGATTAAAGCCATATTGTGCATGTATTCCTACGGACGCGGGTGGCGGTGTTGAGTGAGAGAGGTGTGTGGAGGCACTACATCCTCCCGGTGGGGGATCCTCACTGCATGGCAGGTATGTGAGCCAGTAGGTTACAACAGCTGTGTCATATTCGTTTGCCAGAGTCATTATGGCAGATTCATATATTGCTGTCATGGGAGCTAAATAAATGCATTAGTCAAAAACGTCTGTGTGATATTGCTGGTGGTCCCACAGCAGAAACATCCATTGTGACGGTTTCAGCTCACAATACTGTAGCAGTTGCATTGAACACTGCATTGAAAACTTCAAAACACCACCTAGAAATAGGCATTTAAGTCCCGCTAGCATCCCCTAGAGGCTGTGATACTCCCTACACCAAAGTGGACCAAAGTGGTTCAAAAGACAGATGTGTGTGCTGTGCATGTGCGTGCGCGCGGTGCGCATGTGTGTGCGCGTGCATGCACGTGTGTGTGTGTGTGCGCGTGTGCACCTGCAGTTGTGTTAGTTCTTCACTTAGCTTATCGAGTTGCATTGTTTAAGGCCACATGAATTCTGGCCCTCTTCAGCCTACACAGGACATTTTTTTTAAAGCCTAAATTATTGGCTTCTTTACTGGTGATCAGTCTCAAGGATCTTGCAATGATTAAATTATCATTATAGTTGAAGTCTTGTTCTGTAACAAAGAAAACCTATAGATCTAGATCTCTCCTTCTCTCCCTCTCTCCCTCTCCAAAAACACAGACTAGAGTTGTCTCCTTGGGGAAAGTAATGAGTTTCTTATCGACTGTCCTAAACTCTACGCACTGAAGATCTGCATGTCATTGACGATCCATCTAGAGCCTAAATGTGTGTCAAATTGATGTAATGGATTTCCACAGAATGAATGTGTTATTGTCTCTGCCAGGCCAAAAGGCATGGCCGAGACTTTGTTTTGCACCCTGTCGGACCTGTGCGTGCGTCCGTCCGTGGACAGCTAATCTCCGGATACCGTTGGCATGATGGCAGGAAAACTGTGCACACACACACACTCCCTGGATGCCAGAGCTGAACCTCATGCCCGAAATAAAAAGCTAATGAAAAATGCAATAACCTTCGGTACACGAGTTTCCCAAACTGTTGCAAACATTATACAGCCAAACGAGCCGAGGGAGTGAACAGTTTCCCTGCGGTTTCACCTGGAAGTGAAATTAAAGTAGCGCAGTGACAGCTAAGTAATAAACCTTAATGAGCATTCAATATTTCAATCAGTGCGTGCGCATGCGCGTATGTGTGCACGTGCATGTGTGTGCGGCTGTGCGCGTTGGTGGGCTCAGATCTCATTCCCTTGCTTGCATTTCTCTTTGAGGGGCAACGCCTCAAGGATGGCGAACCAATTAGTCCATCCCGTAATAGACTGTATGCCGGTGGATTATTTGTACTGATTGGAAGTTACCGACACCGGCACTTAATTAGTGGCGCGGGTTCACCCGCCATCCACGTCTCTCTTAACTCCTTCATTTCATCCTTACTCTTAATATAATTACCGTACACAGGCCCCATTACAGAAAGGCCGACGGTACGCTGGTTACATCCTCCAACCCCCACCCCTCCTGTGTCCTTCTAACACTCGACGCTCGCATTTCCATAATTCTCCCACAGGAAACAAGTTGCGTCAACACAAAAACGAAAACAAAAGCCATCTGTTTCTGCATGCCTGACGCCACGATACATGAGAGTGGACTGTAATGTGAAGACTGGATCCATATTGAGTTGAGCAGACAAACAGATAGTGTGTCAGAGACCGTGATGGGAACTAATTGGGGCTGACAGCGAGCAGATAGGCTGACATGATCCAGGTCGGGGTATCACCATTGATCTCCATCACGCTCGGTCCCGCCTCGCCTCACATGGAGACATTATTATACCGTTTCAGTTTTCCCCTCATCGGCGTCGACACTTTACACTTTACATTTGCGCATATGGAGAACCACATGGGAGGAGCTCTAGGAGGAGAAAAGGGTACGATTCTTCTCTTCGGTGATGACGGAGGCTTTGCAAAGATGGCTTCTGCCTCTGCACCTTTCCCAGAACATTATTTCTCTGGTTACTTCTCCTAGGACATTTTCAGGATTCTATACGGCTCCGACCCTCACATAATTGGTTCCTCGTAAAGTCAGTGATCTAGACTTGACCATATTAGATAGCTCGAACCAGTGCTGGTTTGTGTGTGTGCGGGTGGTAAGATGGCAACTCTCAAGGTTTACAACCTTCCCATCATTCGAGCAGATTTGGCGAAATTACTAAATCAGGGATAAAAACAGAAAACACTAATAAAACATATACCAAATCCTCCGATATAGCCTTGGCACGCTAGGATTCCACTCTCAGTCCACATATAGAGTTCACAACCACTCAATGAAGAAAGAGAATGTGAGTGCTGTTACATTCGATAGGCAGGCGAGGCAAGATAGATAAACAATCCCAAAATGGAATCCAGCTGATGTTGATTCTCCCCTTCGGTCTCTGGTGAGGTTATTAGTTTTTTTTTTGTTTTCTTCCTCTCATCTCTCGGCACATCCATCTCAATCAGGCAGCGGGGCTGCGCTCTATTGACTTCACAGACAGAAACAGACCCGCAAACTTCCACAAAGCTATAGTTAGAAAATGGTGCAAGAGGAAGACATCAGTGCGAGCACGGTGATTAACATGACAGGGTTCAAGGCAGAGAACCACGTACGCTCACTCATTCCCATTCTTCATTAGCAATTTCTGAACCGTGGTGTCTTGGCACCGTTGGAAACAGTTGGTGGTAGTTTTGGGGGGAGCATCAATCAGTAAAAGACTGTTGGCTCTGACCTGTATTGCACGATTATTCTTCCTGCCCATAAGCTCAATTGTCTTGCTTAATCAGCTGGCAAGCTGAAGCACTGGAGGATTTATGGCAATGTAATAGGGATTGGAAATGCATTCTGCCGTAGTATTACAGACTGCTGAATTTCTTCTTTCTGCCCAGTAGCACTCCAATGCCATCTGAATATGAGACTCTAAACAGAATTACCCCTCTCTGGGATGGGTAAAATGGCTAAATCTGGTACATCATCCCAGGATTTACAGACGTCGTTGATATGCATGGAGGGCTGTTGCGATCAAATGTCAAACCTTTGGGGCCTTGCATCGGATGTCCCGTAAAGCCAAGAGAGGGCCCACTGAAGGCTAAAATGGCGACTACACTGCATAACTTTCTATTGGCTCATTTAACACCAAACATGCAGACTAGTGGGAGCTAATTAAAGAATAGCCAGGTGAAGTCTTACTCTTACCCATTCTAATTGCTTCCCGGGGGGTTCAATCTCATGAACTAAAACTGGAGACTGAGGCATTGGAATTATACAGCAGGAGAGCATGGAAGAATTAACTTATGAAAACTCTTTCCTGAGAATGTTAAGTCACGAGGCCACGTGAGAATTTGAATATGATGAGCCTGAATTTAATGATGACATGGCATCTAAAAGGGAGGACTCCATCGCAAATGCACCAGTGAGCTACTCAAGCTCACATAAAAGTGACATCAATATATTGATGTCATATTAAGGTGTCCATAACAAGCCATTTGTGCAAAGTGAGGGGCGCTCTTATCGTCATACATCATCATACATCACATTCTGACTCAGCCAATCAAATCATCTCGAATTTGGTACATACTGTATACAAACACACAAAGCTGGGTATAAATTAAATAAAATAAATTAAATTTAGTAGAATATTAGCTCAGTGGAGCACAGGCCTCAAGGTGTCAGAGTGCTTCTGGTTCCACCTACTGTTTTGGCCAATAGAACTTCATGTTGCATGTGAGCAGTTAATAATTTCTTCCTGAGACCACGATACACTATTTGTGTCCAGTATTGTAGAGTGCCGTTATGTTAATCTGCATGCTGTTCAGAGGTTAGTAACCTTTTCACCCAGATTTGTACAAAGCCAAATGCTCAGGCATTTCTTTAGTCCATTTTGGATTCATCAAATTGCAGATGCAAATAACATACTGTGCAGTATAAAAAAAGCTCATCTTCATGCACAATCTTCATGTAAAGTACACAAAAGTACATGCACACACACACACACACACACACACACACACACACACGCACACACACACGCACACGCACACGCACACCTTTGCATCTTTAATAGAGAGATGGTTATTATTTTACAGTCTCAAGTACCCTAGAGGCCTCAGTCTGCCTTTGATTAAGTTACAGGGTCCACTCTGCTGCAGTGACCTGTGCAGTGGTCAGCAGAAGGTCCCCTGGCTCCGCTGAACTACATGGAGAAGACAACGCTGAAAATAGTCAACGTACCACAGGTCACGACAACAAGCACAGAGCTCTGCTGCGCTCGTGTTTATGGACGCAGTGGCGGACAGTAACAAAGTATTTGTTTTCCGAGTGCTGTACCTAACCCTGCATGTCCCTGAGGTCTATTCTACAATCAGTTAATCCCGCAGATTCTTTCCCAGTTTTAACGTGTATATTTATTGAAGCATCTGTACCATTTGTATTTTTGGATGCTTACTTAGTTTCGCTCCATTACAATTCAAAGACAGATACTGCACTTTTGACTCCCCTACATTTCTAGGAAGGGGGGAAAAAAGCACAATGTTTCAAATAATAGTGAAAAGAGCAGATCTAACCCGTGTCACAACAAGTACAATTTGACGGAGCAACTTTCACTTGTCGTCAAGTCATATTTGAGCAAGAGTGTCTATGCTTTGACTACTGGGGTTGCATGCTTTGTCCTCTGCATGCACGTGGATAGTGGCTACACAATCTTGTGGAGACAAAAAGCATGCATCTTTGGCTGATAGGCCAAATCAGATGTTTGGCCTATCATACTTTAATCAGATAGTTTATCAATAGTATATAGTAGTATATATGTATAGTTTATATGTATAGTTTCATTATATAAATATTCCACTGTTACTTTCTTAGCTTACGCATGTTTCATGATAAATGCTTTTATGTGATGTATTCCCATGCTTTTGTTCTTGCTTAATGTAAGTCGCTCTGGATCTAAATGCCTAAATTGTAAATTGTAAATTGTATCAATTCAGTTATCCGATTTGCAAAAAAACGCAAAAACTAAAAGCCACACTGGCCCGGACGGCAGGCGTAGATGTCCAGGCACCTAGGCTGCTCCCGTCAGGCCCGATCCCGACAACCTTTGCCATGTGTCACCCCCCAGCCCCAATCTCTCTCTCCCCATTCCCCGTCAGTCTACTCCTGTCCTATCAAATAAAGGCACAAAAAGCCCCAAAAATATCTTAGAGAGCGCGCACACACATGCGTGAATGCACACACACACGTGTACACACACACTGACACGCATACGCACGCACATACACACCTCTCCCCTTGCCAAGGTCTTTTGCTGGGTCTTTTCAGTCTATACTCGAAGGCCAAACATTCCCGTGCCGTGGACTCACAATAAACACCCTAAAACTTCTCCCTCCACACTGGGAGGAAAACAGCTGAAAAACTGAAAAGTTTGATGCATTTCTCATATCTGCCCCTGTGCACATTTCTTTTTTTACAAAGCGTAAAAAAAATCCGGTTTTATTCGTAATGTTAGTCACGACGCAATAAAATCTAATCTAATCTCAAATAATTTGACTGACAATGAATCATCCAGTGAAAGTTTCATAATTGTGACTTAAAGGGGGTTCCTACTTTGAGTCGTCGTCATCAGAAGTCTTCAGAACCCCCGGGCAGGCCAAGGTCCCCCGAAGACCTTAAGAAGCCACAGAGCGAAGGAACCCCATCATATCGTCGAGATTGAGCCTGGGGAATTGAGAGAGAGAGAGAGAGAGAGAGAGAGAGCGAGAGAGAGAGAGAGAGAGAGAGAAATGTTTAAGTGTCATATCCTCACATGTTCAATATTTTTGTTTTCCTGATTACGTACTTATTTACATTATGCATTCTGCTCATTAACAGTATTTTCAGTATAATCTCTATTACCTTCAGCTATAGCCACATGGCCAGCACCAAACATTTTGAATGCTACAATGCAAAAAATGTCAGAGAGTTTGTGTTCACATCTTGACCCAATTTATAGTGTACATAGTTCATGACATATTTCCTTTCATATATATTTCAACTTATGTCAGTTTACAAAATGACACAATAGTTGGATGAAACCTACACATGTATTGGTTTAACAGAAGCTAATTGCTCAACACATACTTCCTGTTTTTGGTCTGATCCTCCTAAAAGAGTCACACATGACCCCAGTGCTCCTTATATAGGGTTGGTAGGGTATATGGTAATTGGGACATACCACTTGCCAGGGGTGTGTGGCTTCTTCTGTGTAATATATTAAGAATGAAAAGAGTTGTGTTGCTTAAAAAAACATGATTAACACTTGTAGATTATAATGATTTCTGTAAGGTGTGGGAAATGTTTTCTTTGTTTAATTTCACTAGTCATGTAGTAGGTGAATGTACTGAGTAAACCTGTCCTCGAGATAGATGGTTTGTCCCAACAAAGCAAAAATAGCCGATCTACAAGTGCTGTACAAGGTTGAGACAAAGCATCAACAGGCATATCGGCGCACAGACAAATAATGTGCATAGTTAAAACACATTGGACGATCAAGTACGGAAAAAACGACATAACATTCATTATTCTAGCGCTCTCTCTGGGTACTAAGGGGGCCCCGTTATTGAAGTGGCGCCGCGCATATTGTTTTCCCAGACAATGACGCACAGACATCCAGCTTCATTCGGGCCCTTATCTCCACCTGCTCTGTAATGGGTGCCGCGCCATTGTTTGTGATGTAGATGCGTTTTGTTATCGGCCTGCTGGAGGATGTCCGCTATAAAGAAGCTAAACGCTCTGTCACTGAATCACACCGCACAGTGCAAGCTGTCTACGGCCTACATTTTCTGCACGTCGTGAGTGATCGGTGTTGGAACAGTTGTGTGGGACTAATATTAATATTCATCATCCATTCATGTTTCCTTCCTGTAAAACTAAATTTGGCATATGATTAACGAACTAATTGCAATTAATAATATCCTGCCATCTGCTCATAAATCCATTCGTTTTTAAATTGTAATTCTCGATGATTTGGCGTTCGTTATGTGGCGTCCCGATTTTCAACACTGATCCACAAGTTCGCAACGCAACTCAAGCATAGGGTTGGTTATGTGGTTGATATAAGAAGATACAGTATATCCAACAGCAGGCCTTTCCCCCCCATCTCCATATCACAGCTGGGCATAATATGTTATATGTTAATGCACTCCATTATTAATGATACCGCCACCGTAGCCCGATAGAGAACATCACCATACTATAAAAGCTACTTTGTTCTCCGCAGTCAGGGAGATATTCATTGCAAAGAATATATACAATCAACCACAAAGGATTTCTCAGTTCATCAGAACATAATCCTCGAAGACATAACACTTGATTTTAAAATAGGCCAGATCTCTAGCAGACAGTCTAAATCTTGCGTCTGAATTAAGCTATCACTTCTACGCCTCCCATGTTGTACCCAGCTTGTCTTCAGCTGTCACCATAGTGGAGTATGATAAGAATCATGAATAATAATGAAAGAACATGATTCTGCCTCAGACACCTGGATGCACTCACTGGCGTCTAATCCCACCACAAAGTCTTTATTACTGTGCAGTGGCGCGCGCACACAACTCAACTTCAACCATTTTCAACCTTAAACATCTTCCTAAAGATGCTTCTTTCTAAAGATGCTTTAGGGGGGGGGGGACAATAAAGAAAAGCATAAGGCTATGGAATAAAATCAATAAAAACAGTAGAATGATGAGTAGGTGAGTTACTGAAGCACTGGCTGGGGAAAGCTATGTTGAAGAGGTGGGTTTTGAAGGTGCTGCTTAATTAATATGGGGGGTGGTTTCCACAGGGTTGGGGCAGAAAAAGCAAAAGCAAAAGCATATCCTGCCGGCTGCCATGCCGTTGAATGCCTTGCATGTTATCATCACCACTATGTAGTCTACACAATTGTTTCACATTGCCTGTCAAATTGGTACACTCAAGTATCAGATTCTTTACCACCTGGTTTTCGTCTGCCCATGGCAGTTACACCTATACGTGCATATTTAAGTGACTCGAAATGCAAGTACTGATACAAGTGACAGAGAGATATGCTCTCGTATCTCCAAAGCGTGCTCACACGTCCTTCTTATGTAAAGATGAAAAAGGCCTCTGTATAGAATATAATCCATATAAGAAGTTAGCAGATCCAAACGGGAGGTTATTAGTGAAATGCCCAAACCTAATAGCCATGAAGATGCAGTCATTAGCCTACAGTTTCTCCTCGTTTAGGTGAAGCCATTACCGATACCACAGACCAATGACTGACTATTAACCACCCGTCTCCCTTGATCATCTATAGCTTTTCTATAGTCGTTTTGTGAGAGAAAGAGGGAGTGACAGAAAGCAAGAGAGAGAGAGAGAGACAGAGACAGAGACAGATGAGTGGACAAAGGGCACTATAGCTCTATACTGTGTGTGTGGTAAGCTTTCCAGCAATAGTGTACAATATTTTATACAGCGGACCTTCATGCCGTATTATTATTCAAAGGCTATACGGACACTTTATGTGCTTTTCTTCAACTGATTTAACACTTCAGTTCATGTGTGACATTATAAGTAGGCCGGAGTGGCTTATTGTCGGCCATTTTCAATATGCTAAACCCCAGCACTTAACGCACGCCTTAGCAGTGGTTTAAAGTACTCAAGTACTGTACTTAAGTACAATATTGAGGTATTTTATTTTTTACTTTACTGGGGTATTTCCAATTGTCTGTACTTTTACTTCTACTCCACTACTGTACATCAAGGGAAATACATACAGGCAAATAGTAACATTTACTGCACTACAACTATTTGAAAACTTTAGTTACAGTAGGCTACTAGTTACTTTAAAATTGTAGATCTTTTTTTTTTTAATACAAAACATTATAAAAACTTCTGAAACGGGACATTCTGCATAATGAGTACTTTCTACTTTTGGTAGGCTACGGTACTTTGAGTACATTTTGATAACAATACTTTTTACTTTACTTTTACTCTTGAAGTCCTGACTTTTACTTGTATTACTGTATTTCAGTATTGATGCTTTTACTAGAAATCAAATCAGAGTACTTTTCCCACCACTGCGTCTTAGGACCTTGCAGTCCAAGTGCTCTACCGACTGAGCTACCCAGAAACCAATTATGATTTAACATTATAACATGACGATTCTCAAATATTATGACGATACTGATTGAAATGGCTTCCAACAGTAACAATTTGTCAATTTCCCACTTCGCTTAACACGTGCTTTGAACGTGTGTATAGGCTGGGTGACCAGAAGAGTCATCCTTTGCAAGTCATCATTTCCAATATACTTTTCAGGCGCCCCACAAATTGAGACCCAGCTGTCCTGTCGCACATTGTGACTTGTCAGGCATCAGTGTTCAAATGTCCTAATAGTTAGTCCCCCAATATTTGGCTTTTTGTTGTAAAGCTCTCTCTCATTGTAGCTCTTTTCCTGCAAGATGGTTTTTTTAAAGCCTCTTAAAATAGCAAGAGAAATATCCCCTAGGCTGCAGTACCATGTCGACCGTACCACCCATGACCAACATTTGCATTTTAAAACAAAATGTGAGACACCAGAGTTGTTTAATAACAAAATGACAGGCAATATTAGGCCTATAGTTGAATATGACATCAAGGCATGCAAGTAATAAGTTGCTAACCCCGTCCAGTCCCCCACTTGTCCCACACAAGCGATACTTCTGTCCCTCAAATATCTGGATCTGGTCAGCCTAGTGTGTTATAGCATTGATGAATTGTAAGTACAACATAGGTCTTTAAACGGTTTCAATAAAACCGTCCCATGCATAAATACAAGTGATAAACCAATAATGATACACACAAATAAAATACAAATGTGTCTACATTCTTGTGTGCACCACTATATCTCTTTGTATGCTGAACACATGGCATCAAGAATCTAGTCCAGAAGATTTGGTTTCCGGTAAAAGCGCTAAGCTCTCCTATCAGCTTTCTCTGATCTTCCTTTAAGATCCACACCCATGATTACTTTTAACTCCAAGCTGCTTCTCTCCGGGGATTCGGATGACGTCTCTCACACCACGCTGCGTTCATCAACTTGCAACAGCGTTTCAAAGATAGGCTCACATCAACAGACATTGCACTGTCAAATCCTAAGCGTTCATTTAACTCAACTGACAGTTGAGTGTTCAACTGGACCCACAATTAAGGGTGAAGTACAACCATCAGAGTTAAATCAACACTGAGAATTTTACTGTGCATGCGTGCGTGAAGACAAAAGCATTTCAGCTGGCATATCTTCAGAGGTGTAAAACGGCATGTTGGAGCCTCATGGGTAAATAAGCATCAACCGGTGATTTATTGTTTGTTTCCTTTGAGAAACAGCTTTTGCCGCGTGCAACGCAACCAGTCGTGCAGTTACAGTACCGACACTAACATCACCCATCTCTCACTAGAATAGATACACAAAAAGCAATCATGGTGCGTTTCTGTTTCTTACTCTCAAGTGGTTCAGCCACTCGAACTAGCGGTCCATAAAGGAGGCTAGTCATTGTAAGTCGCAGCAGTACCGTGTACGCCTGGGCCATTGGAGGTAAAAGTGAGATGTGAGTGATCAAGGAGGTGAGACGAACTGCGGTTTATACCACCGCCATCTTTGATGCCAGCCACTGTGAGCCACAACATCGTAAAGGCCAATTACCGCTTTCTGGCAGACCTCCAGGGTTCACCTGCATTCCTCTCACGTCTCTGTCTGTGTGTATGGCTGCAAATTTTGCAATGTACGTAACTCGGGAACCGTTCGCCCCACGGACTTCAAATTCGACACACGCGTTCCACACTCCCACAGGGAGTGCCCAGTGTCGAGTCGGTTGGACCCACAGTTGTCCAGAACCGCCACAAAAGGCCTCTGGCCAAGGCCCCTGCCCATGCTCCATATATGGGCATGCCCGACACAGAACTCCATATTAATAAAGAGACACAGAGAGACAGATACAGAAATCTCCATATATGGGCATAAAAGGGACAGACAGATAGGTAGAACGGCTACTCTGACAACGGGGCACAGAACTCCATGGTCTCATTTCCTTCCTGGACTACATGTTGTCTCAGTAAGACAGCCCTCTCCTTCTCCCTCAAGGACCCCAGGGTCCACTGGCTTAAAAATAATGCCTCAAAACCTAAATCCATAATTAGAGAATACTTTCATATCTGACACCCAATGGGTGAGCTTGCCACCATTGGTGTGTGAATGTGGGAAGTGACGACGCTGGTGTCGACTGTTCGCCGCTTCACCTCCCAATGTATGAATGAATGAACCATTGTAAAGCGCTTTGAGCACTTGGAAAAGCGCTATAAAAATGCAATTCATTCATTACAATCACATATAAATTTGTTCCAACCCAACTCCCTTGGGAAACTTTGTGACAGCTGCTGAAAGTTGGGGTACCATTAAAGGCGTAGTGAAATTAAAAATACGTTTTTCACACTTTTAGACCATATCCGTGGTCATCATATGGGCGTATTATTGCCTCTTTGTGCAAATAATCCCCTTCCGATTAACCTTCGGCCCCAACCTGTGCATACTGTATATTTCATGTTTAGAGGAAATGTATATGTTGCTAAAATTATTATTGTTATATCACTTACTGTTACTGTGTTAAATTATTATTCATGTCATGTGTGAGTGGATAGGACCCGAATGGAAACAAGGCCGCAAGGTCTTTCTTCGGTGAGATCCTTTTTTGGACAAAGATGCCTGACTGTACATTATACCGTTTGCATTTATGTTGCCTAATAAAGTATTCAATCAATCAATCAATCAATACCTAACAATGGATGCCAAAAAAGTGGGCAAATTCTCATTTCTGTGTGTTTTTATATCAAAAGTCCATAAAAAAAAAGACTTCCTGAAAACGAAAACGTGCTGCGTGATGACGTGTAGAGATACACATCGATAAAAGCCAATAAAAATGAAGCTCACCCGTTTAATTCCCCATAATATCGGCGCATCTGTGCAGCACAGCTGCTACTGATTACAGAAATCATGCATATAATCATCACGCTAAAATATGTATCTGAAAACATTATAGGGTAGAAATAAGCCACATACAGTAACAGTAAACTGGTACAGCTGGCCAACTATCTGACTTGTAAACAAACACACGCATGCTCCTGCGTATAGCATAGCTACCGTCCCTAGCTACCGTCCCATCGCCTGAAGGGATGCGACGCTCTGATTGGTTCAGAAACTTCAGACCGGTGTTTCATATTGAAACAGTCTGAAACGTCAAAATAAAATGATCACCATTTCCGATTCCCTACACCTTTATACAAAAAAACAATTTCGCCTAAAAATGGACATAGCCGTCATAACAAAGGTGATGAGCACATTTGGGCCCAAGGAGTGTTTTCGTGCAAAACGAATGCTTGGAATGGATTCAGCGTCATGAAAATGTGTTTGACACATCACATGCTACTAAAAGCATAATGACATTTTGGGAATTTTGCCTTATATTTGTTGTTAATGGTACCTCAACTTTCAGCAGCTGTCACAAAGTTTCCGAAGGGAGTTGGGTTGGAACTAATTTATATGTTATAGTAGACACCTTTATGAACACATGTATGAAGAAAGCTAGTGGTAAGCATTTTTTTGCAGATTTGCCACACATTTCGCAAGTTTTCTCTGACTAGTATATAGGCCTAGCCCGCTTGTTTTTCCCCCCCAGCACTCTGATGTCTTGAGTGTCGATTTTTTTTTCATTCCGTTAAATTAACACTCTGCATTTTGCTGTGCAAAATCCATTTATATGATGATGAATAATGAAAAGTGTCAACAACATACCTAATGAGGAAGCAATGCTGACCTCATTGCATTTTAACCCATTCAAATCGGGAAAGCACCCGTGTCATCTTAGATTTTATCGATGGCTATTAAAAAACAAATCACACCCGTGTGAACCATGCACCACTGGCTAGCTGCAATTATAGTTATATAGTGCTCAGCGTGAATGGCCCTTTAGGCTGTTCAACAGTGCCACTTTATGGGGCTCCCGCTGGCCAAGTGGTCCAGGCGCATGCCACATAACAGGCTCTGGCCTGACAGCGTGTCGCATGTTCAAGTCCCGTTCATGATGACCTTTTCTGCATGTCTCCCCGTCTCTCTCTCGCTCTTTACTGTCAATCTTCACTTGTATCTATCAATAAAGGCAGAAAAGCCAAAAACAAATAGGTCACCCAGCGGTATTGCAGCTGTACTCAGACATACATACAGACATACACACACACTCGGTCGCTCATTGGAGCAGTTTCGCACTGCTCAAAAATAGCAGATATAAGCAAGCTCACAGCGTGTAACTACTGGATGCGAGCTTGTACATCTGCTATTTTTTAACATTCTTTTGTAGAATTGGCCTGCAGGTCTTACTGTGTTAAACGTGTGCTCACCATAACAGATGACGCTCCGCGCCAGCTAGCCCAACGGGAGACCATAAACCGCTGACCTGAGACTAGCCCGAAAGAAATAATCACTGAGCGCACCAGGCGGCAATATCTCTTGATTTATTGAAGTATTGATTTTGTTATTCAATTTCAAAAAACGGGTGCCACCCCCCCCCACCCCCCCGGTTGACACGCGGGGCAGCAGATGAAAGATAAATGTTATAAAAACAGACCTGCAGAGACCATGATTTACTCATTGCATCAGAGCTGTGTGGAGTCAATACTAAAGAGAGGGCGGTGACCAATGCGCGCTCCTTGCCTGCCACAAGGTAGCCTTTCCATTTGCAGTGGTGGAAAAAGTACTCAAATGTTTTATTTAAGTAAAATTATCAATACTGTAATATTGAAATACTACAAGTAAAAGTCTGGAATTCAAAGTATTAGCATCAAAATGTACTTAAAGTAGGCCTTCCAAAAGTACTCATTATGCAGAATGTCTCATTTCAAGTTTTAAAATGTCTACAAATATTTTTGAAAACAGCAGATTTACAAGCTCACAATGCATCACATTGCGTTGCTTTGCAAGCTTGTAGATCTGCTATTTTCAAATGGCCGAAATGTATATAGGGCTGAAGTGGTTACTTATATATTTTGTAATAATAATCAACATCTACAAAGCAACTAAAGTTTTCAAATAAATGTAGTGGAGTAAAAGTACAATATTTGCCTCTTAGATGTAGTAGAAGTAAAATAATTGAAAATTGGTAATACTCAAGTAAAGTATAAATTGCTCAAAGTTTTACTTAAGTACAGCTACTTAAGTAAATGTACTTATAGTTACTTTACACCACTGTACATTTGACGGAATGCACTTTGACTAGAACCCATACCCGTACCAAATACCCCAGATCACCATCAGATGCCTGGAAAATATGTATGTGATGATGGAGTCGAGAGGACATAAACATTTGATCCGTTAATAAATAATACCATTAGTAACTGGAAATTATTTACTTGTGAATGCTTGTGAATAATAGATTGAAGACCTAACACAGTTGTTCTGTCCACTTATATCTGTTGGCTATAATTACGCTATAATTTATCGCTCATTCAATCCCATGGCTCCTCCTGTCGTCGAGAGTATTGTGTGCATTCTGTTGCAAATGGCTAGGATATAAACTGAATGTCATCGCTATTTAAATAGAGCAGTGATTAAAAAAAACCTTTTTTAATTTCAAGGACCACCAGTTTGATATGCATCAGCGACAGACCCACATTTGGTTCGATTCTTAACTCTGGTGGGACCCCAATCTGCATTGTGAAATTGTTAATTTAACTCTGATAGTGTACACATCTGAACAAATTACTGTTCCATTTGGTTCCATTTGTTCACTCTCAGAGTCTCAGACCCATAAAAGTGCATTTGGTTCCTGACTATCAATCTTTTAGCTGGGGACCCCATGGAATCAACCTTAACGACCCGTCGGAAGCTGTGAAATAAAATATGCCTTTCTTCAAGCAAATACAGCAACGCACTTACACAGAGTAATGTGTACACAATCAAAATCATGCACTTGATCATACTGTCGTCGATGGGTAAATTTTCGGGGAATTGGAAGCATATTTGGCAACCCAGTGGTAAATTGTACCATAATTGTTTATGCTCAATAAACTACAGTAGCTTTTCTCTCTCACTCTCTCTCTCTCACTGTTAAAGTGCACATTAGTTTGCAGGCTTGCAAGCAATTATGCTCTAGCCACAGCTAGTCTCCAGAAGACCACACTGGAAATGAAATGATGCTTTCCCTGCAGGATTGGATGTGCTTATAAACCATGTTTCCCAAAAAGCCCATCGTGAGAGCTAGGCTTTCTGAGGGTGGAATTGCTAGAAATGTCTTTGATGGCATCGTAGGCCCATACACCCGCGATCCCAATCATCCCACGAAGAGAGGAAGGATCAATAAGAATATATATCGTAGCTGTCGGGCAGAAACATGGCATTCCCATGCATATTTCATCTTTTTTTCATACAGTAGTCTTATTTTATACTTTGCTGTATGACTGTCGCACAAAGGAAGCATAAAAGAAGCCAAGCTCACAACCTGTCATGATGCGTTGTGAGTTTGGAAACGTGTAGGTTAAGGTTTTGAGAAATAATGACCCATATACTGTAGGTATGCCAGGTTGAATGTGCTTGTCTGTGGGATTTAATAAAAAGTATTAAGTTCGCTTATGTGAACACTCCGGACAGTGTTGCTTGATTCAATATTAAATATTTTCCAATATTTTCTAGTCCGGTAAAGGGGACTCAAAAAAGTTGAGAACCATGCAGTATCTATCATAGATGTTCCTATTTTTTTTTGTCTAATGAAGACATATGGTAAGCACACTGTCCACCAATACGAAATCAATAGATTGCATTATGTGTTTGACTTACATGTTTCACATGACAAATTGGCCAACGTTATCAGTGATCAGTTATAGCTAAATTGCTGTTTCTTTTCATGCCATAAAGAATCATGAAACCACACTACCAGGGAATATGGTCAAAATTTGACAGGACTGTAGCAATGAATGATGGTGTCTAATGTGGAAGCCAGAATAGGGGGTTTAGCTAGAGATAGTCTTCGATCGATACCGAAAAACATTGAGGCCAAGCCCATTTAAATGCATAGGCCCATTAAATTAAGACTGATTGCATCGGGTAGCACAATTCCCCCACATCACAAAGTGAACTGTGATCAATACAGACTCTCAAAATGGACAGGCTTAAGATTGGAGATCTCGGGCGGCAGAAAGAGCACCGAAATCCCTTAATTAACTTGGAGTTCCTGTAGTTCTAGGGCTTTAAGTGTCAGATGGCAGATACTGGCTGTAGAGAAAAGTCTAAAAACAAACATAGAACTGTCCGTTTGTTGACAGTGAGCGGTGGAGTCGTGTTCACAAGCAGCTCCATGGGCGAGCCTTCCAGTAAACCCAGAGGTCACAGGTTTGAGTCCCGCAGCAGCCACGTGTCCTTGAGCAACCCGCCGGAACCTATGATATGATATAACCTCAATGAACTCCAGCGAGTATCATCAGCTAAACATCTAACATGAATGCCATCTTATTGCAGCTATTGGCAATGAGAATGATCCGCCTATGTGGCTCATTTGTCTTTGAAACTGAATCCAAAAGAAAGTACGCACATCTCTAAAAACCTTCAGGTGCTGAACAAAAAGATAGCTCCCACGGGAATTTTAAAACTTGCCCCTATTTGCATGTACAGCACGCCTACTTTGTTGTTGTACTAATACTTGACGAAGACCCACAGGGGCTCGAAACTTTGTCATCCTTATATCTAAATAAAATTCCCGTGGGAGCTACAAAACAGTGTGCGGACAACATCTCTTTGATTCGTCTTTGAGGCATCAGATCAGAATTATAAGGAAAGCTAATATGTGTTGTTGACTGAATGCTCTACGGTATTATCCGTAATACAGCACCATGCGTGATTTACAGGCTGATGAGGAGTAGTGCAATGCCTGCATCAATATCTTAATATCATAATAAATATCTTAAAACATTCATTTATACTTTGGCTATTAAAAAATAGCAGATTTACAAGCTCAATGATCGAGCTTGTACATTTGCCGTTCCTCACAAATCGTGAAAACTTGTTAAAGCAAACATTTGCAACTCAAATCTTTGCTTCTGGGGGCCCCCATGGAACTAAATATTTTGATGGGGGTTCGTGGCCAAAAACATATCATTTTGCGAGGCCTTGACATGAAAACATCTTAGCGCCACGGATATAGCAACATACGCTTTTCATTTAAAAAAAAATATGTTTAGAAGACATTTTATAGAATCGGGTCCTCAGGTCTTAATGGCTTAATGTTCACATCACTGCGTCCAATACAATGAAGGAGAGCTCAGCCATTTTGACAACGAGGTGTGTTTAATTTACCCGCATGTTGCTGCAATTTTATGCACGGCTGGGCCCGCCCCTTGGTCTTCACCTCTTTCTGTTCCAACTCAGTGGATGCTCCCGTCCTTCAGTGACCCCAGCGCCACAGACGCACTCTGACAGCATGTTCGGAGAGTCGGGAGTGACGTCTTGCTCTGAGCTCGACATAATGTGGCGAGGAACAACATGGCGACGGTGCCCGCGGGCCCTGATCCTCTCATTAATCACTGTGTGGTGGTGCGCTGCTCATTGACGTGCTTTTGCATGAAAAATTAAAAAAATGCAAATACAAATGTGCATACTATGTATAATAATATATATATATATACAGACATGGGAAAGAAATAATTAAATGTAGTGAAAGACTCACTGATGCCACAATATAAAGGTTTGCCGCGGATCGTAAATCGGTTTGTCAGATAACCTCTGGACACGCACGCACGCACGTACACACAAACAGACCCTGATAAAAACGGCTAGCCTCTTGCAGAGAGCCAGGCCGAACAAAATAGCGTTTCCTTCTAAAACAAGCCAGATGAAAGTCAATGAAATATCAAATTAGCAGGTCAATAGGATGAAAGGATCAATAGTTATTTAATAAAACTATCATAATGTATAAAGAGATTCAATAAAAAAAACATAAAGGACCTTAGAGGTCATAAAATGCACATTTAATGCGTGAGTGAATGCATTTCCTGGGAGTTAAGATTCTGACCGCCTGAGGGAAAAAGCTGTTCAAGTAGCCTGGTGGCTTTGGCGTGGATGCTCTTTATCTTTTATTGGACCGCATGAGTCTGACTTTTATGGAGCTTAATTTCTCGTGTAGTCCTGTATGCTCTGTTGCCCTAGGTGTCCTACATGTCTAGAATTCGTATGACCCCGCCAGTGACAGCCTAGGCCCGGAGGTTGTTTCCGGGTGGCCCATCCGTTGCGACCGTGGCATCTCAGTTATACAGCTTGAGGGAATTTGACAAATGACATTTGGCACAAAATGTCCACTTTCACTCAAGGGTGAACCGATTAGAAGTAGGTGGTAAAATGTCAAGGGTACTGAGTGACCTCACAAAACATGTTCATTCAATTCCTTCAAAGTCTTTATAATTCACTACACTGTATATATGCTATATGAGACTGGACAGACACATGTACAGTAAATGGCAACTGGTTGGCGGAGGCATGCAACCGCATTTCTAGTATCTCTATATAGCTTATCATTTTGGCAAATAATTTTGGCAAATAATTTTGGCAAATAATTTTGGCAAATAATTTTGCCAAAATAATTTTGGCAAATAATTTTGGCAAATAATTTTGGCAAATAATTTTATCTTTTCCTCTTGAACACTTCCCTGCGAGGACGAGGCGTGGCTGTGAAGTCACAGTGTGTTGCTATTTGCTAAGGATATGGCTCAAGGCCGCAATTGAGTGGAGCGACTCAGCTTACGGCCTCTGTGGAATCCTTAACTGTGGTTATAGAGCTGGGGGTTTCTGGGAGGAAATGGAGCAGATATGAAAAGGGAAAGATGGTCCGCTCACATACCAGACGGAGGCTTTAATGAGCTTCCGAGGCATTGCGAGGGCAGCGGTTGTGGCATATGAACCGTGTCTCTCTCGAGAGATTCCCTTTCATAAACTGTGTTATGATATGACAGTGGTTTTGCCTTCTCACATCCACCACGCCCGTATGGCTAATTCAACGCGTTCTTTTCAGCGAGTGGTATGGTCGCACGACAAAGTGAAAATCAGACCTCAGTCTTTTGTGAATTTGCCTAGCACTTTATGACGAACAAAACAAAATATATTAGCCAGTGATGGAAAAAGTACTCACTCTTGTCAAGTATCAATACTGCAATATAGAAATACATTTGAAACAGAGTATTTCAATATTACAGTATTGATACTTTTACTTAAATAAAACATTTGAATAGCTTGTAGAATGTAGATGGTCTATTTTCAAATGGACGAAATGAAGTGGTTAATGTATGCTTTCTAATAATAATCAAAATAATTGGTTACTTTACACTAGCTACTTTATTATTAGCAAAGAATCAGACAAAGTCAAGATGGACGCTGCTGGCAGTATGTATGGTCTGCTCAGCAACAGAGCAGTATGAGACTATGAAGCGCTCATGCAATTATTACAACATAAACAATGAAGAGTTATGAAAAGGAAAACCTCTAGTAGCTCTTAGTCTGCTGCACAGCCTAATGCCGCAGTTTTGATAAACAACAAGCCTCAAATTTGCACCCGTATGTCTGCCTCAGCCAGGCTCTGCTCCAGGATGAAATGACTGAGGGGCAGTTGAAAATGGCGAGGGGGCACACATCATTTTTATATAGTAAAACAATACGTACATAAATCTTAAATTGTGGGGGGAGAATTTTCAACCGAGGGTGCCAGGCACCCTTGTGCTAGTGTAAACCCTTCATTGTTTACCTAATGGTATCCTGTAGGGGGAGAGCATAGCGACGCGTTCAGTAGGATTTTGGCTTATTTGGGAGCCATCTTCCTGCCTGCCTTCCTACATGTAGGCTAGTAGGATGCTATATGCTACTTGGTTGCCAGTCTGTAGTTTGTAAGTTTACACTGTCACTGCAGTATACACCATATTCCATCTCTCCTATCTTTGACTTGTCACAACTCTTCTACTCTATGACTCTGGATCGACGGTGGTATTATTATTATTTGCCGTTAGAAAATGTTCGGGTGTTCTGATCTGATAGCCGCCTCGCCTCCCCTCACGTCAAAACAGTTCTCAATGTTTACATCTTACTTGACGAGAAGACATGTGGACATATCCTTATGGAAACAGATAGAGGGGGAAAAACACCACGAGAGTGACGAGTGATCAGTCAAACATAGTCTCTCCGCAGCAAATAAATAATTTGTCTGTATGCGATCTGACCATTATTATTTTGATTACACCGTCATGCTTGTTTGAGGACAGGTAGAGAGCAGAGCATACAGTATACAGTACATGTGTTTGGGAATGTTGCTGAAGGTTATGTTATTTTGCCAGCTGACACCCAAATCAAAGAAACCATACAGCGTGTATGTCATTATCTCCACAGTGAGGCTGGAAAATGTAGCCTAGCAGCCTACTACTATAGCCTACTAGCCTACTGGTAGGCAGGAAAATGGCAACCAAAATAACCCTCCCTACACTCTGGCCCTATATGTACAGTTGAACACAATACACATTATTGTTTTGATAGTTTTGTTTAGATTGATATATTCTTGGTTTATTCATCCTAGTTTACTGAGGCTCTGTCTCTCTGCATAATTATGATTATGAAAGTGTTAACCTTGCTTATTTTACTGGTTAAGAGCATCTTCTGAATGCCTCAATTGTAAAAGTTAAATTGTAAATTGTAAAAAGAGGACTAGTTTGTATGGGAGGGAGGGGGTGAAAAGTTTTCCCTTAGCAAATTGCCAAAGTGGTGGAGATGATCCTGTGCATCACATCAAAGGAGTGTATACTGTATAGGCTACTTTCAGTTCCGCCGGTCAGTTGATTGCGACTCCGTCTCCAGGCAAAACGGAAAGGAAGAGAGAAAGAGAGAGAGCACAAATGGAAAGAGGCAGGCTATGCAACAATGTGATCAGATACTGTGAGGTTTTCCCATCTTAGCGGGACATAATAGAGCAGACCCTGTGTGTGTGTGTGTGTGTGTGTGTGTGTGTGTGTGTGAGAGAGAGAGAAAGAGAGAGAGAGAGAGAGAGAGAGTGTGTGCACACATCTTTATGGGCCTGTGTGCATGTGTGTTGATACCTCCCTCATTTGCTCTCTCTTTCTCTCTCTCTGTAATTGACAGTAGCATACTGTAAATGCCATATTGGTTGAATGTAAATTTCCCGGCCTTGCCTTAAACTCATCTAATTGCCTTCACAACAAATATCAGATGAATATGAAAGAGAAGACGACATGCTCTTACCGATTGCAAGTTCAAACAACATGAGCAGATGATGCACCTGTTCCTCACTGCATTTCCATTCTGTCTGCTGACACAAGCATTAAGAGATTCTCCTAAGATTCATCATTACATGTTAGTCGTCCCCCCAACGCTCTCTCTCTCTCTCCCTCTCTCTCACACAGACTTACAATATGCTCAGAAATAGTTTCCAAATTCCAATTGCATGCAGCATATCATTTGAGACGTAACGTCATAAAAACGACGTAAATTATTCCATTACAATGTGATTAGTGGTAAAGCAAACAAAAGATTTAAATAAAAAATGAAATGATGAAAATAAATAAAAAATATGTTGCTTCATTGTATCAATCCACTTCTGTCTCCGTCAGCCTCTGACATGAATCAATAGTTCCTTATTATATCAAACCCATGGGTCACAATCTAATTTCGACTATGGCGCATTCGTGCGTAGTCTCAGCTCCACTGAGTGTTACGTGTGTGTCGTGTGTGTGTGTGTGTGCGCGCGCGTGCATGCGTGCGTGCATGCGTGCGTGCATGTGTGTGTCTGTGTGCATGTGTGCGTTATACATTTCTTGTACTCTGAGTTTTTCCGCTGACTCGGTGTATTTTACTCATGAAAGATGCATTTGTTCCGTTTACAGTTAGTTGCATCCCATCTCAGCGTGCTCCAATTCGTCATTCGTCTTCTCCTGTCCCTTTTCTTTTTGGAAAGACATTTATTTGACGCGCAGGTGTCAGTCCAGACCAGACTCCAGAGTATTCACCAAACAAAGTGACATCAGGGTATATTGGCTTGTGTAGGCGTGTGTGTGCGTGTGCGCGTGCGTTCATTCATTGGTGCACACACATTTCATTCCAAGAGACAGAAAGCAGACAGAGACACAGCCTCCTACCGTCTCATCTCTCTTGTCTTGCTACGCAGCCCCCCACACACACACACACACACACACACACACACACACCCTTTCCATTACAATGATAATGGGATTTGGAGGGCTGCATTATTGGTGCTGTCGGATCCTCAGCTGGGCCTGGTGATAACCCTGTGCTACCGCCGGCTTCCACGCCATAGCCCACCCTGATTCATAGTCCACCCGCCGTGGCCTCCATTAAAGACCGGAGGGAGTCGTTGCTTTTGAGGTCGTTATATCTCGCCCCTATATTTACTACTGATAGAGAGCTTTTACTCTTGGCAAACTGACCACACGAGCCCACTTAACTGAACTACAAGGGAAGTGCTGCTGCGTGCACTCAAGTCCCCGCTGTCGAGTGGTAGTAGTTATGCTCATAGTCCATTTCATGAGGGCAGATTTAAGAAAGTACACAAAGCTCCACTCCATATATACGGTAGTCCATTCCAGGTCACCCTATGCCGCGTTAATTTAGGAAGCATAGGCAATAATGTTGAGCCATGAAGCCCAATACCATAACCAAGTGTCAAGTCAACACACTTTCTATTAAAAAGTTGCATTGCCCCAAAATACGAATAAACATTACTCATAAATTATGGGGCCCCCACTTGTAATAATATCCCCATGGCCCACTAACTGGGCCTCAGCCCACAGGATGGCAATTGAAGGATTGTTTAACTTTATGTATTTATTTAACCAGTAAGAGCACATTAAGACCGAGTCCCTTTTTCAAGTGGCCAAGAGGCAGAAAATGGTTTAAATATTTTTTCCAGTAAGGTTGAGCTTGTAGATCGGCTATTTTCCGGAAATTGGTTTGGTGTACTAGGGGGAAAAAAGTAGGGGACCAAGTACAGACCCCTTGAGGGACCTCGGTCAAATAAAAATAATAGTAAAACTTGTATTATGTTATAATTTAGAATGAGGCCACTACATCTAAACTAAAAAACATCACATGGATGAACGTGGGAGTCTGGGACGTATCCTCAGTGATGTATCACATGGTCCTCGGGGTTTCGGGTATCACAACATTATACCCCTCACTCGGGTGACCCAGCCGGGGTGATCAAGTCCCGACTTACGTCCCAGTAGCTACCCACGATTAGTCCCATTAGGGAAACACCAGGGACACACAATCCGCTGCTCCAGAACTACTCTGCCAGTACTGGGCAGGCCATCCGGCCATCAAAGGTTATCTGAAAATAATGAGCCCTCCGGCCAGCGAATTATCTGTGGCCATGGTATAAACACAACACAATAATTAGGCACAAAGATGTAATTAAACAATTACCGTATGATATCTTTGTTGTAAACTCAAAATTAATTCATAAGATTAAATTACTTTTGCCAGCTAGCTTGCCTACTGAGGCAAGCTGTTCGCAGGCATAAAAAGACCACAGCCTTCAACTTTGGTCTGCAGGCTAGACTGTGGAAAAGTCCGAAAGGGCCCTGGAGCTCTTTCCTGACAAGGGTTCAGAAGATAAATAATTAGCACGGGCCGGGAAATATCTTTTGTTCTATGAAAACGCTCCCCTTCTGTGCACTGTGGGGAGACATTTTGTTTTGTAGGCTGCACACAGCCACACTCCAGCGCTCCACTCCACACTAGATCCAACCCCTCTCTCTGGCCTTATGTTCCGGGCACCTCTCACCATCTGTGCCTTCTCTGCCAGGTGAAGAATCTGGCATTTATTTATATTTTATCTTTTTTCTTGCAGAAGGAACACTGTGTTGCACCACCAGTCTGCCATCTACTAATAATCACAAGCTTGTTTGGTCTCTCTGGCTCTGGCTCCGCTCGACCCATGCAGCTACATGCAGTTTTGTTTACAGTACATTTCCTCCAGAATTCACAAGTTACCTGTACAATTCAATCAATGTTGCGCAAACATCATTACACAGTTATCGTGGACATTTCTTTTTCCCTGCAGGAAAACACTTTAAAATACACTACACTTTAAAATGCAAAGATTATAACTCTGAAATAACGATGACATTTTGTGTGGGATATAGTCTCTGAAGGTTTTTCTTTTCATACCATACTAAAATGAATCAAAATCAAATGGCTTCCTCAAACAACAACGCTATGCTTTTGAAATTGCTCAGTAATGTCAAGTGCACATGTCAGTCAGTGAGCTAAGCATGGCGAGTCTCTGGTATGGACCTTTTGATTACATTTTCACGAAGCCTCTCGAGTCTCCACCTGTCCTCACCTTGTTTGTTTGATTATTTGTGTGCACAGTAAAGACAGTACAAAAAGGTAATATAAATAAAAGACAGAGATAAGTACAGGTGAGAAGGGTCTTAAGCAAGGTTCTCACCTAAAATAATAAACAAGTAACTTGTGTGCAGTTGAATGTGTGGGCGCGTGTGCGTACGTGTGTCTGTGTGTATGCAGAAGTAGGGCTTACATTATATGGTAGAAGAAGTAAGAGGCTTCATCAGACTATGTAAGTATATTTGCAATCACTTATACGTCATATAACCCATTTCAGAAAATTTGTGGACATGATTGTCACCAATCAACAAGCCCAATGAATGTGAAGTGAACTTTTCCTCAGCCACCCATCCCGACATTCACACCAGAAAGCTTTACCGCGATTAAAACGAATCCCGGTGCACATTGTCCGAAAGTGCGCTTTGTTTGGCAGTACGTGTGAAGGCTCATTCGAATCCTAATGCGCATCAAAGAACCGCATTCTACTCCGCCAAGAAACGGGGGTTTCGCTTCGCTTCCAATCGCACTTGATTTGGATTCGGTGCAGGTGGGAATGCAATCCGTAGCAAATAAAGGAAACGAAGCAAACTATGTGGCGGATAAGGAGCTGCACAATTGGAGGCGGAGAAGGGATATTCATTTAACGCAGTAGGCCTACAAAGATGTCCCATTAGGTTACCATGTGACGTGGTCAAATAAGGAGACCGAAGCCCTCATCGAAATATGAGAACGAGCACATTAATCTATTGCTTAAGGAAACACATGCGGTGTACAGAATATTCTGTCTGTCTGTCGTGTGTAAACATGGAGGGCTGTCACTGTGTGGGGAAGGATCCGAGTGGAGACTTTCTTCATCTTGTTTAAATATAAATACTTCAAAATGAAAACACATGTTTAGCTCAGCATGATTTATAAACTGTATAGCTAACATGGCATATGCATAATAATTGTAGGCTATATGGTGATCGGATCATCAATGGGACTCTGGGAGTAGCTATTGTAAACTTCGGATCATTTTGCTCTCCCGTCTCCGCAGTGCCTCGTTCATGTGCCCAAAAGCGCGCACGCGCACGCGCACACGCACACGCACACGCACACGCACACGCACACGCACACGCACACGCACACGCACACGCACACGCACACGCACACGCACACGCACACGCACACACACACACACACACACACACACACACACACACACACACACACACACACACACACACACACACACACACACACACACACACACACAATGGTTTGGGTGTCAGATGACAACATAACATAACCTTGATCCACAACAGTATTTGGGTCTGCCCTGTCCGTTTTTATACTCTAACTTGTCCATTCCACCGCCGCACCACGGGCTGTCAGAATTATGCTTTCATTGTAGCATTGCAGTGCGTTGACTGTCGGCGATATCAGATAATTAAATACACGCTGTATGGTTTCTTTGATTTGGGTGTCAGCTGACAAAACAACATTACCTTCAGCAACATACCCAAACACATGTATGCTCTGCTCTCCACCTGTCCTCAAACGAGCATGACAGTGTAATCAAAATAATAATGGTCAGATCGCAATATAGACAGATTATTTATTTACTGCGGAGAGAACACGTTTGACTGATCACTCTCGTGGTGTTTTTCCCCCTCTCCCTGGTTCCGTAAGGATATGTCCACATGTCTTCTCAAGTAAGAAGTAAACATTGAGAATGAGAACTGTTTTGACGTGAGGGGAGGGGAGGCGGCTATCAGATAAGAACACCCGAAACATTTTCGCAAATAATAATAATACCACCGTCGATCCAGAGCCATAGAGTAGAAGAGTTGCGACATGTCAAAGATAGTAGATAGATGGAAGATGGTGTACTGCAGTGACAGTCTACACACCAGGCAGCGTCACTGACAAACAAATTTACGAACTACAGACTGGCAGCCAAGTAGCCTAGCATCCTACTAGCCTACATGTAGGCAGAAAGATGGCGCCCAAAGAATCCTACTGAACGCGTCACTATGCTCCCCCCTACTAGGTGAGAATGTGACCTAAATCACCTACAGATACAGAGAGCAATAGCACGTGCTTCCGTCCAACTTTCCACTTGCCTTTGACTTCTGGGGGTAAATCTTGTAACCGGTATAGAATGGAAACAAATCAAGGTCCCTTAATGACATATGGCTCCTGTGTGTATCGCATGACTTCATGTGGCCACTGGCCAGTCTATGATATGACAACAGTCATCAATAATGTGTGTGTGTGTGTGTGTGTGTGTGTGTGTGTGTGTGTGTGTGTGTGTGTGTGTGTGCGTGTGTGCGTGCACACACGAAGCAGGGCATTGCTGACAAAGAGCGCTCGTGCTCAGCCAACCTCCCATGGGTATCTTTTTAAAGAGGCAATTAGGTAATCAGCGAAGCATTTGTCAGAGATTCAACCTTACAAGGTTTTAAGGTGAGTATTTGGACACATTGCATGACTGAACTCACCATCATATTTGGAAAATGAGTGACTTATTGACTGCCATTACCGTAGCAACAAGCCGTGGTGTGCAATTTGCATCACAATCCTTCACGGGTTTGCGGGCACAATGTGACATTGTCACTTTTCTGCTGCATTTCAGAATCTTTACGCAGTGTTACTTTATAATGACAGGGTGACATTTGCTTTCCACACACTACAGCTTTTTTTGTGACATTATGTTGTAAATATTGATTGGACACATACTTAGATTTTATAGTACGCTATGATTATCATCAATAGTAATGATGATGAACAACTTTGATCATCATTTAACAACAAAAAACATTTAGACCTGAGGGCGATTCTAAAAAACGCCTTCTAAAACCTTCAAATTCTTATTAAAAAAAAATGATTATGTTGCCATATGAGACACAGAGGTGGCTCCCGGCATGAAAGGTATAATAAGGTATAAGGTAAATAAATGTCCATATTGCTCCATTGCATGTCTGATAATCGGTTGAGAACATTCGAAGCGGGTGGTGTTGGACCCTCACGGGTCCATTTGGTTGTAAACTCTTCCGAGTTAAATGAGCACTAGGATTTGACTGTGCATGCAGCCTCTACATTATCTCTCTATATATGCATGGATGATTCTTAATGAGCTCCAGAATCATGTCATCTTAGCTAGATTAATTAAAAAGTTCTCTCGCAAAGAAGCAAAATGCACAAACCAACACGGAGGCCTACTTTGCACTCTTGCGTTTTGTTCAACCAACGTTCAGGTTTTAGGTTGTTATTAGACAAAGTAAAAGATGAGTATTCATTTTTTTTTTTCATTTGCTGCTTTCTTTCGTTTAATAGGGATTTTAGCTGTTTTTGACAGGGGGCGGGGGCATTCGAGCATGGGGCTAAATATGTATTTATTTACACCATTTTATAGCGATTTCTTCTTTTATTATTTACCGTATTCCTACTAGACCCCAAGAAATGACATCTGGCCACAAAAGATCACGGGATCATCTTTACTCTCTCTAATAACAACCTAAAACCTTGGTTGAAAAAAACTAGTCCTCTCAAAAAAAGTCCTCTTCAGTGCAATTCAGTGTGTATAAAGGCATTGCTCCGTTTACGATTCCGAACGTCGTGTTACACGGCAGAAGGTTTATTGGCAGGAAAGAGAAACGACTGGGGGGAAAAAACAACGCATCACTCTTGGCCACTGGGTTTTTCTCTCTCACTCCCGGTGGATGGGAGTTAGTTTGGTATAACGATCACAGTAATAAATACCTTGTGCCGGTGCATAGCGAACTGCAGTTTCACCGTAGCCGGGTGCAGCTGGTGGGAGTACACTGGAGGCCTGGAGAGAAGGATAGATGCACAGGTGTGTGACAGATGTCTTTGGGCTAAGGAGAAAGCCACGGTGTATTAGAATACACCCCCACCCCCAGATACCTTGTGCTGTTATCGCGTGCGTGCGCACGTGTGTGTAAGAGAGAGAGATAGTGCCAACATTGACATACTGTAAGTGGAAGGCAGGGCTTATGGGATTGGGGAAATATGCTTTATAATCAATAGAATGTACAGCTTGCTATTATCTGAAATAAACAATGTCATTATAAGAGTAAAGTGGCCTACTGTGTTAATTTCATCTTGCGCTTTCATGTTGTGTATTTTGGGTTTTGTTCTTTTGCTACGTTTTTTTACCTGTTTTTATTTCAAATTTGAATGTTCATCAATTTGAGTTGCATCCGATTTACAACTTGTGCTATTCAAATAAAAATGATCGGTTCATTGATGATTGTCGTACAAGTATGAAGGCGAGAATGAGGGTGAAAAATGGAAAGAGCGTGACAGAGATTGAGAAATGCTCTCCTCTTGAAATGTTACAGTCCCCAAGGCTCAATGGCGTTCCCCCAGTCCCTTAATAATGAATTGCATTTTTATAGCGCTTTTCCAAGTGCTCAAAGCGCTTTACAATGGTTCATTCATTCATACATACATTGGAAGGTGAAGCGGCGAACAGTCGACGCCAGCGTCCTCACTTCCCACATTCACACACCAATGGTGGCAAGCTCACACCAGCCAACCAACTCATTGGAGGCAATGTAGGGTTCAGTGTCTTGCCCAAGGACACTTCGACATGTGGACTGGAGGAGCCGGGATTCGAACCGCCGACCTAGGGATCATTGGACGACCTGCTCTACCTCCTGAGCCACAGCCGCCCTTCATTCACGATCTACTGTGTGTGCTTTAGTAAGAGAAGGTGGGAGGTGGCATCACAGAGGATGCTATCTGGGCAGCTGAAGCTGCATGGCTCTGTGTGTTCGCGTGCCAAGGGCATGTTTAAGGCCAACGGGTTCAAAGTGGGGTGTGACATGTGCACGTGTGGTGTTACTGCTATTGCTATATTACAGACCAGCATGCACGCGTGCGTGCGTGCGTGCGTGTGTGTGTGTGTGTGTGTGTGTGTGTGTGTGTGTGTGTGTGTGTGTGTGCGTGTGTGTGTGTGTGTGTGCTTGCACAAATTCCAGACACTAAGGCTAAAGGCTCAGTCCCCTACACTACATGGATTGAGTGCTACAGAGATGATGCATTCTCTTCCCTCCATGCCCGGCAGGTCTGGGAAACAGATGGATCCTTTGTGGAATAAGGGGTTAAACACCCTTGTCCCCACGTTCACACATCATCCCAAATCACCCGCGCGTACCCTCGCCACAACTCGGGCCATCCATCTGCGCGCTAACAGTTGACGGCGGTGGGCTGCGCCGCCCGCCATCAGGCTGTCCCTCTTGGCTTGAACGTCCCTGTAAAGCTCTCCGTATCCGATCTCCCCCCATCCCCCCTCCCATCCCTCGCCCCATGGGGCTTTACTGCGTCAGGAGTCCATCCGTCACCCACCTGCTGCAAGCCGCATTCGGTGTTATAAACGTGTGCCAGTCAACATCGCAGCATGCACGGGTCGGTAAATAAATTCAGTGCTCGTGTATAGTATAATCTTTTCCATGGTTGTGAGTCAGTTCCAAAGCCGTGGAATCTCTCTCCGGCGCTCATTCAAACGTTTCGTTTTTATACAAATTATGCCTCCACAGGAAAAGGTAGTGGTAGTGGCAAAAAGGTAGGCCGCTATGTCACTATGTATGTAATAATATTCAGATATAGATAGATAGATAGATAGATAGATAGATATGCATATTATTCAGTATACTGTATGCAGAAATATATTACACAGCTACCCTGTGAAGAATTGGAATAATTACAAACACTGCATACGTTAAAACAAATAACATAATTTGTTCATTTTTTCCAAACTGAATCCAAATGACACATTATTCACCTTAGATGGGGGAAAAACGGCTATGGAAATATCTTTAACAAATCAAATCCCTTGCACAATCGAAACAATTCCCCAAACAATCAAAAGAGCAACACAAAACATGCTATTTGCATCCCAGGGAAAGGAAGCAATCACAAACAAATAATGAAACCATTACTCCATTTCAGAGAAAATCTAATTTATATAGATCGGCGAACACAAACAATATTATTACACGATAACACGCATACAAATATGAGATAAAATGCTTTCAACCTCCACACGAGTTATGATAAAAAGTGACATGCAGACATTTGTACGGTGTAAAATCCAAAGACTAAACATTCTGTTCAAATGGTTTTACACATTTGTGTGCACTGTATTCTGTAATAAAGGAAGGACTGTGCTCTGGATTCACTGGGGTTAGAGTAAATAATAACTGAGGTAGATCTATTGATGCAAAAATCATATTATAGTAGTAGGCTATAAGGATCAGGTCTTTCTTAACCACGTAAACCCTGGCCTAGTCTAAAGACGCCCTAACAGACGTCATACTGATGAGCAACAGCATGCGCGCGCATATCGGCAGCACGTACAAGAACCCTGCCTCTCAAAAGATGCAATGGAAAAGTTCTAAATGCACTCAAAATGCAAAAGAAATGCACCATCAAACTTTCAGATGCTGTTGGAAGAAGAATGTTTAGATTAGATTTTTATTGTGATTTCTCGCCCTTGAAATATATAATCCTTGGTTTCTGTTGTGTTTGAGCAATAATAGCAATTCAAATCAGTTGTCCTCAAAACCACACCTCCGGTCGCTGTCATAAGTACGGGAGGTGCGCTCATGATCACGGCAGCAGCAGAGCCTGTTGGTCCATGGTTGCACGCGCACCTGCAGCCCATCATCAAGTATAATTTATGGTGTCGCGCACGTAGACCTCTACGCTCACGACAGTCGCATCCGCGATGTGATGTGAGTGAGCTTGTATATCAGCTGTTCTCTGTGTGCAATACTCTTTCTTTGCGCTTTGAAGTATAAATGTCTCCTAGGGTGCACCTCACTAGCCAACACACAAGAGGAGGTTGAATGAAATGAAACCAGCGCTGCCCAAAACAACAGGTTTGGAGATCTGTTGGGAATTGATTACATGAAACGGTCACCATTGCGCCCAGTCCCAATGTTGGTAAACAAATAATTGGTCTATACTACACAGTACTTCATTGTACGAATAACTAAAATAACCACAGCTTTGCATCACTCGCAGCACATTGTATAGATCTGCTATTTTTGCTATGTAGAAGAATTGTTATTTGGATCAACGTTTGGCAACATCATGGAATTGTGCACAAAATATTTGCTCTTGGGTCTGCGAGGCTAAATCTCATTAAATGGTGGTCCTTGGCTCAAAGAAATGCAGAATAAATAATGGACCTTGACATGAAAAGGGTTGAAAACCACTGCAATAAAGCATCTGTCCGCATTGGAGCCCTCAGTGTGCGAGTGTTTGTTTAATGTTTCTGTTTTACTGTTCCGTCAATCAGAACCTGCCCAAGTTGCCGTTTTGGGGACTGCCTTTAACCCATTTTGGGCAGGAACCCCTTTTGGTATTAGCATATGTTATGCTTTAGCTATTGAAAAATAGCAGATCTACAAGCTCGTAGCGCGCCACTCGGTGGCGCGCTACGAGCTTGTAGGTCTGTTATTTTTGAAAAATCGAAGAATGACTGACATAGAAACATAGCTAATGCAGGGTTAAGTCAGACCTGCCGTTAGTCCGACTTGTGCTGCGGGTGGGTTACAAATCGCCCGTGCTGCGGGTTACAAATCACCCGTGCATCCCTGTGAGTTTAGGTTTTGGGATAGAGTTCGTAATGGTCGGACTAACAAGAGGTCGAACCAATGCCACGCTTCCGTCGTTTTCCTTTTTACGTTTGACTATCATCATCATCATCCATGCGTGTGTGCTTCAGAACCACGTGAACCGGAGGGGGTTTTTGTGACCTCTCCCTGATCCCAACAATCCCATTACTTTTACATTATGCACCTGCACGTCTGTAATGGCTTTCCGTCTTTGGTGTCACACAGTGCATCACATGCAATTAAACATTATCTATATGAGACGCTGCACTGGGGAGTGGACGGCTCTGCCGGAGTGATATCGTCGCCGTCAGGCCGAGACCTTGTATGTCCAAAATCGTTCCTTTTTTTTTAATATAATAATAATAATCTTGAAAACGTTCAAAAATGGTGAAAATAGCCGATCTGCGAGCCCACAATGAGCCGTTGTGAGCTTGTAGATTGGCTAATTCATACTTTTGTATGACAAAGTAGGGCATTCATTTACAAAAAAATATATAAATAAAGAACGTTGAAATATGGAGTTACAAGGTTATTTATTGCCCCGACAGCAACGCTATGGTAATGGTGTTTCCCGGTAAGTGTCAGTTTCCCCGAGGTACTGATGGTTCAGAACTCATTTAGACTGGTGTAATCAAACAAATTAATCTGTTGTGGAGTAATTAGGATACTTGCTTTTGTCTCCGGGAACTTGGGTTGCCAGTGTAATGGACGGTCAAAAGGGTATGGTTCAGAATACCCGTGCCAAGAAACAAACATTTAACTCCTTGGTAGCCATGGTAGCCTTTTTTAGTTTTTACTTACTGTTCTTTATACAAGGTATGGACATTTGCATTGCATTACAGAAATTATATATATATATATATATATATATATATCAGTAGGCTGACAGGAAATGGGGAGAGAGATGGAAGGCCGGCGGGATAGGGAGTCGAACCCGACAGACTGGATTACCAGTATATACAAAATGCACGCTTCTTGATTAGTAATTCAAGTACCGTAATTAATAGAATAATCACTGAGAACCTAATCGATAGTTGCAGCCCGGCGCTAGTAACGAGTGTGACCTTTCTGCCCTGCATGCAACGCTGCCCGCCTATATCTTCCATTTCTCCTCCGGCGTATTCCTGGTCGTGCAAACACATTGCTCGCACAACTCAGCCATTGTAACTTGGCTTGCGTCTGAAGAAATGAGCACAGTTAGTTCAGAGCTTCTGCCATATATTGTTCCGAAAGCGTTGGTGCTGCTGCCCAATGTGTATCTTATACACAGTATCATATAGTCTACTCACTCTACTGTATAGCCAGTATCATTATGTACAGCCTCACAACGCGTCATGATGCGACGATTTTCACTAGTATTTTTTACATTAGCCTATGTAATGTAAAATAAATGTAAACGTCTTTGATTTGCGAAAAGGTTTTTTTTATTTTTTGCTTTTTGAAAATGTTTAAAAAACAATACTACCACCATTACATATTACACACTATTACTAGTACATATCACACTACTACACACTAACACGGTTGTGTGTGTCATTCGTCTGATTCTGAACGCCAGAATGCCTACATGTCTACATACTAAGATGTAGGAATGGATGACTTTTCACCTTATTTATTTAGTCCTATTAAATTTACATGTGACAACATTAAAAAGTCACTACTATTAAAAGGAACAAAAGTGTGTGCTTGCATACTGTATGTGTAGCACACCGCCCTCACTAATCGTAGCGCTGTGGGCGGCACACACCCTGCACTGGATGGTATTCAATACAGTGCATGACTTCACTCTGCAGGGTGACGGAGTAGTGCTACCAGTGCAGCTAAACAGGGCTGCATGAATGTCAAACCACAGATGTTTGCATTGGTAAAAACCCTCTACTTTATCATGCAAACATCTGTGATTCTTGCGGAAAGAAATGCTCATTGAAAGAGAGCAGACCTTATCTGGAATAAGTGCCATGATATTTCAGAATAAATGAGAACGTTGCTACAGTGTGTGTGTGTGTGTGTGTGTGTGTGTGTGTGTGTGTGTGTGTGCGTGTGTGTGTGTGTGTGTGTGTGAAAGGGACTGCAAACAGACTGTGTAATAGTTGTGCACAAAATCGGTTCCTCTACTGGTGTCACGTTCATTATGCAACAATATCATTACCTACAGTATGAGTGCACAGCTAATTACACTTCTGCTATTATCAGTTAAGTTACTGATGCAAAGCGCAAAGAATGTACAGCGGCTGATTGTGTAAAACAGGCACGGTACAGACAATAAGACATTATCAACCCACGCAGAGGAGGAAGTGGCTAAGAAAGCAACACAAATACACTGGGATCAGCGAAGCATGCAAGCGTTACCACTGGCCTGGCATACACAAGGTGCTCCCATGGCGAGAGGACTAATTATATCCACCCAAAGTGGTGGAAGAGAGAGAACAAAAGAGTCCTTTGGCCTCATCTCAAGTCGTCTGAAACAAGACCAAAACTCGAGAAACTCTCAGGCGTGTAGGATACAGCCGTGCCGTAATTCACTCTCACCTAGTCCGTGAAGGTTGTCCTTGGCCTAAATCAACCATATTCACACGGTAGACATTTAACTGGAAATATTCTGGGGAGGAGGGCGTCTTGTTTAGGTGGACGGTTGATGCATGTGAATTATGGTAGAAAGAAGGAGAGAAAAAAAATAGATAAAAGAAAAAGCTCCATGTTGTTAAAACTAATATCATCCATCTTTGTTCGACTCTCACTGGCCACAAGCACAAGCAAAGACATTTATTAAATCTCCTCTATGCATTATCTACATAGCTAGGGGGGCTTACAAGAAAAATAATTGGCAGTGATGCCAGCACGAAGCTCTACTCTCATACTGACAAGATGATGTGCTTCAATGTGGACCTGCAGGCCTCTCACATGGCGCCATAATGACAGAAACCTCTTTCCACACGGAAAGAGGTGGCATGGAGTGAGAGTGAGAACCATGTGTCCCTTGCACTGTAGCGCGCACACACACACACACACACACACACACACACACACACACACACACACACACACACACACACACACACACACACACACACACACACACACACACACACACACACACACACACACACACACACACACACACACACACACACACACACACACACACACACACACACACACACAGCAAACCCCAGCTCAGACTATTATATTCAGGCAACAATATGAAGGACATTGGCGCTTCCGGTCCCAGGAGCACTGTGACTGTAGCAGCACTCAGCAGCAGGCTGTCGGTACTCGGAACACGCATTGTCGACGGGTCCATGTACAGTACACCAACAGAGCGTGTGTTGTGTCTCTCACACACACACACACACACACACACACACACACACACACACACACACACACACACAAACTTGATATGCTATAATTAATATGCTTATGCAGATACATGATGTTATGTCACTGAGTCAGGCTCAGTGATATTCATATAGTCATAGTGTACAGTTCCATTTGTATAAACATCAAATATTTGCTTTTATACTGTTGTGTGGTAAATGCTGGATGTTTGTTTTGGACTAAAGACAGGTAGACAGTAGCCACTCTTGACTCTAATAGATCGCATACCAATTTCATTCGAGGCTAGTATACACTACTTGTGTGTGTGTTGTAGCTATAATGTGTCTGTTTTGGAGAAAAGAGACAGATTAACCACTGCAGTTGAGTTAGCATAAGCATACCAATTGCATCTCGTTAGGCTATTCATTCAGATTCTCAGAAGAAACGTGAGCTCAATAGCCCATCAGCAGCGACGATCATTAGGCTACGACTACGTATACAAACTATGTGTGTGTGTGTGTGTGTGTGTGTGTGTGTGGGGGGGGGGGGGGGGGGGGGGGTGAGGGAACGAAAGCGTGAACCGATTCATTTCAAGACGTGAATGGATTCGTTCACTCGCAACCAACCCACCACTAAAATGATCCTGCTGCTTTTTGCCACAACAGGAGCAACAGACATACCGGACGTCCAAGGACTCTCAAGAGCAGCTTCAAATAAAACGGGTTTTCTTTCATCTCATTTTTACCTTTTGGACCACAAAGCAAATTCAATAGTAATCATTTCAAGTACTTTCCGTGTCAAAGTAGTGAGAAGAAACTGGCATTTGATGTTGCAGTATAAAGGTGTAGAATCGTCATATGCCTTTTATTATGAATATGGGTGTGAATAGTCTTCCAGGTATGCTTGTATGTAGATGCTGTATCAAGGCTCAAGTGGCCTTAATTGAGCTTACACTCACAGGCAAGGAATGGAATAATTATGCAAAAAAACACGGTCATACAACTGCTTGAAGTTACAGTGTTACGTTATCGGCGACTATTTTCAACGCCGCTTGTGACACCATGTTAAACTTTAACCCACTTTTCCCCACTCTAATCTGCATAATTCTCTCAATAAGCCCTGTGCAAATGTAACTGACCCGTTCTCTTTATTCAACTTTAATACAGCTATAGAGAAGTTTTGAAAGTATGATTCAAGAGGCCGCACTGTCAGGATTCATTGTTAAAGGTCTCAGTATGAGCCAAAACACTTCAAACTTGCTGCCAGCTTTCATAACCTGCCTGTGTATGCGCAAAAGTTCCTCAGGTTTAGTGGCTCGTCGCGTTCCTATCTAGTATGCAGCTGCTTCAGTGACTCTTGTGAAACAATGCAAACTAAAAGCATATTCAGTCTGCCTCTACTTACTTTTTCAAACACACTTTCATCGGGTCACTCACCATGCTAAGTGAAATCTTCCACTGAATCCGTGGAGTTACATTTCATAATTATACTGTACATAATGTGTAAATAAATATGGATTATCACCTTGACAACTTTGATACAGCAAAAGAAAAGTAGTGCGTGCAGCGTGCGTGGCTTACTGCTTCTTTTAAAGACTTAAAGCCCAAGTGAGAATCTCCCAAACCCAGGCAGCAATTAAGGGGTGAGATAAGTGAAACTCTGGGCTCCACATTTATCTGCGATTGCACCCTGCAGGACAGCAAATAGCGGATAGCAAGGAAGGTTTACTGTATTTTGAACACACACACACACACACACACACACACACACACACTTAGGGCGCTTTCACACCCAAAGTTCGCTTAGAAGGTCCGGATCAAGGACCAAGGACCAAATATTAGCATTTTGATTTTGGTCCGTTTGGTGTTCACACTGGACTTTGTAAAGCGTACCAAATATGTAAACAAATGACACGTGGACATGTTAAGCGAACCAAATAGTGAGGGAAAAAGAACATGAGGGGAAATCACTGTCTACAATTTTTGGGGCAACCTTCAGTCACACAGAGAGAGAAGAGAACAGCAACATGACAGCAACAACTTGCTATTGCATTCATTCTTAATTATTTTATTAGCCAAATAGGAGCAACAGATGAACAGAGGAGCAGGTGTTTGAACAATAATGTGCTTGCTGCTGATGCATACAATTCACGGAGACGTATAGCCTACAACAACAAGGTATCCCCGATAAAAATGACTTTTCTTCCATGTGTGCACCTTGACCTGATTAGATATATGTTATTTCTGCGCATCAAATCGGCAGGCATTTCCATGTCATCTTATGGTTTAAACTTGAAGGTGGTCAGTTAGTAGGTTATTGAGCTTCAAGTCAGAAAAGCTCCGCTGCAGCTAATTGAGTTGACCTAGTTTTACGTCTTTTGCTATAGTGATGTAATCAATTAATCATTTGGGACCACCTGTGTATAGCTTATTTAACATTGGCTTTTTCTCTATACGTGCGGCCGTGCGCGACATGGATGATTTTAAATATTTCAAATTCTCTGTCTCTGCGTCTCTCCCATATAAATATGTGCGCGCCCCCCCCATATACCGTACACCATTCCGTGTCGATAATTATACATGTTATTTTTGCGCATGTGAACCTCGTATGCTGCCATTACATTTGCGCTGCGCCTCGACATGCGTCTACTATTAAAATAAAATCAGACTGTCAGCTGTCATATCAATAGTGATCCCCGTAAAAAATACATGCTTTTATAACTAATTATTAATGCAGCCTCACAACTGCCGAAGCCCGACAGCTATTTTGGCTATCGTACTGTATTTGGTCCTCTATAAAGTCCGAATGCATTCACACCAGTAACGAACCGCACCGTGGTTCGTTTGGAAGCGAACCGAGTCCGGCCTTTTTTAGCGGACCATGGTTCGTTTCTTTGATCCGCACCAGAGTTCGGCTGCATGTTCACACCAACCGAACCAAAGGGGTAAGCGGACCATGGTTCGTTTTAAACGAACCAAACATGTCCGGTGTGAAAGCGCCCTTAGAGTACCAAAGTACAAAGAATTTGTAGTAGAAGTTTAAAGTATGAAAACAGTCTAAAAATACTAAAAAATGCATCTCAAAATTGTACTTCAGTACAGTACTTGAGTTTGTGAATTCACTACTGTTTTTCATATAGTACTGTGTGCAAACGCAATGCAAAAACTCAATAGTTCTGACATTTCTTCACTGACGCATACAAATACATGCCAACTAATCATGTCAACTGTGGTGATTGCTTTTAAAATGTGCATAATTAATAAAACTTCAAGGGGCGGGCACCTTAGCAATGAAAGAAGCATCCATTGACAGAGACGGAGAGAGAGCTGTGGGTGAGAAGCAAAAAACTCCACTATCTGATGGATACTTTGCCAGCTGCAAACCTATTGTCTATATGATTTATTGACTCCAAGTAGTCGTGACAGTAAATGGTTTTTTTTTTTTTTCCTTCTTAAGTCAATACTCTTTGACTTTTTGTACCTCTCTTTATTCATTTGGAGAAAGGATTGCTTGAATGGCGTTGGCTATCGAAGTACTATGAAAAGGGCAGCCAAGGACAGAATTGAGTGTTTACCTGGGTGGGCACCTCAAAAAGAGTCATTCACTCAAACAAACCCAGGCAAAGACCTGAAAGAGTCACCTGTCCTGCACTCATGTATAAATACAATATTGTAGGTGCCATAATTAATTTGCCACCCACAGCAGCAGACATCGCTGACCGCCGCCCACCATGCACTCCCTGCTTGGTCCCACCGTCACTTAGGGGAGGTTACCTCGCTAAAACAAAGGTGGGCTTATCACAGTCCACCACGTTCAAGTTGAACAAGCGGCTCAATTCAACGGACTGTCCGAATAGGAAACCGTTCTACCGTTGTAACGGGGGCTATAGTCTGGAGCAGCTTAGTGTTAATCAAGGATTTGTTGATCTAGGATACATTTTTTATTTGAGTTGTGTGGCACCACTTCATTTTAAGCAGATCGGTGATTAAATCCTTAACCTGTGATTAAAACTGTAAAACTGTGATTAATTAATGCTTATACGTTTAAGTTTACAATTAATTACTATTAATTGACATTTAAATCGAATGTTTAAAGTGCAGGTGCAACAGGGACCAGGGTTAACTGTGAAGGTTTACTGTGAAAATTAAAACCAAGATTAAAAGGAGGGTTTCAAACAAAAACTGATTAGTGTAAACTATGGTGGAAGGTGGGATCCCAACATTGTTTTCTCACTTAACAATAAACAAACTGACATCTGACATTTCCAAAGTAGGACCATTACTGTATAGATTTTAGATTTTTGCCTTGGCTATTCAAAAATAGCAAATATGCAGTGCATTACTTAGTAGAATTGGCCTCAGGTCTTTAATGCGTTAAGTACGAGCCCAAAATATGGATGTCAGATTGTTGAAACACTTTAAAACAGGATTATGGCCTGGCACTGTAAAAAATGGATGAGAGGACTGGCACGCTATGGCATCCGTCAGTAGGTGCCAGGATGACTATAACCCCTCCATGGGGCTTGCTCAGAAGCTGTCAGACCTAGAGCGATGCTGTCAGAAACTAGTGCTATTTTTCACTGCTCCTCACGTCCAAACAGGCCAAAGTGGTTTGGAGTGTACTGACTGACATTGGGCATCCTTAAAAAAGAAATGGAGGGATGTTATGCACATAGAAATAAGAATAACTAATATAGTTGGTCCATTGGTCATTTTGATCACTCGGTTAGATCTTACCCACCGTGTCATTTGAAGTAGGTTACTAGCTAGTGCCATCTACAGACATTTGCGCGTTGAGCAAAAAGGACATAATATGATTCCCTTCAGTTCTGTGAGCACAGCCCTGCAATCATGCTTGACACATGATGAGCTCAAAGCTTCCTGAGTGCTCCAGGGCTTTTATACTAAAAGGTATAAAATGTGAGCCCGTAGGGGCTCTGATGTTCCTATAGCAACTTTTCGTCTGAAGAGAGCTGCAGGGCTGCTTCACCGCAGCTTCCTGGATTGCCATGGCGATAGCCGACTTATGGCAGGAGGAGAGCACTCTCCCTGCCAGGGCTGCGACTATCCATTTGTGTCTTTGTGATTATTATATCGATTGCTTTTTTTCCCCCTGATTAATCAGTGTTGTTTTTTTTAGGTTTCATACAAATTGACAAAATAAATTCAAATTGAATATAGTGTCACACAAAGTAGCGAAAATATGACTCACAACATGACGTGACATGGGTATTGTGAGCCTGTTGACTGGACATTGTAGCTATTTTAAACATTTTGATTATTGATTATTATTATTATTATTGCCAATCGATTATTCATTTATAATTGCTCGATTAACTGTTGCACAACTACAGAGAGCAGTGGCTAGTGGCTGTTCCACTCACAATGGTGCAGACTTATAGGTAAGGAGGCGCCATAGCCACTGAAGCCTAATGTATATTTAGTCGCATGACATTTTGCAATGTCCAATTTAGTCATTTAGCACTTTGTGACTTAAACTTGACTTCAAAGCTACATGGCCTGAACCCTAGTCAATTCACAGCAGGGTAAATGGTTATGTGTACTGTAGTGTGCAAGGACAACTATTTAGTGTGTCAGAGAAACTAGGATACGACGCCGTCACTTGATATCATTACAACTGAGTCTATAAATGGGTCTGTTTGTCCCGGGCTAATCTCACAAACCTCAGTCTGGACTGATCAGCACTGCACATTTCTTGTGGACAAGTCACAACTCCAGTAGGTGGATTTTCTTCAAGTGTGTTTCATATTTTCTTATTATTTAGTCGTGGTAGTGAATGAGCGGCTGGAATTGAAACCTTGACCAAATAAGATAAATATGTGACGTAATAGATTGGACACATGAAGTCTTAGATCCACATGGGAGCCGGGCCACTATTAGACCACGTCTTGTTTTAACCCATTCTGGGCGGGAACCCCTTTTGGTGTAGCATTATGTTATGCTTTAGCTATTGAAAAATAGCAGATCTACAAGCTCATAGAGCGCCACCGAGTGGCGCGCTACGAGCTTGTAGGTCTGCTATTTTTGAAAAACCGAAGAACCACTGACATAGAAACATAGCTTTTTCGGAAAACGGTCAGGATGTAGAAGACATTTTTAGAATCTGATCTCAGGTCAGAATGTTTTAAGATAAGTGCCCGATGCCTCCCTCGGGGTGAAGGGCTCGCATTGAGCCATGTGGACGCAGTGGGAGACGGGGCCCTCTCACAGCTGAGGAGACGGCTAAAAAGGAATGCGGCGAGAAGACTGACTGCGGCTCGATGGCGGGCACCCTTATCTTCATCTTCCATGTGAGACGGCCATTGTGCCGTGTCCCTATACTCCCTATCTGTCTCCGCCTCTCCGCTGCATGAGCTCATTCTGGGATCCAAAGCCTGATGACAGCTCGCGTTATTCCCTGGGGCGTTGCCGTGTTGGGGGAGGGGGGGGATCTGCACTCAACTACAGTAGGCTATACTTGATTTATTTGTGCACATGGGGAGTAACAGTACCACCCGAGGGCCCATGTGTAGGCTGTGGGAAGCTGGGCAATGTCAAAGAAAATTTAAATGTATACTTTTATTATGCTCATACACGATTTACAGAATCCCAGAAAACCTTATTGGTCACTGAATCAAATAGACACATCTGTTCTGTATTTGTTCGCCAGTCATATTAGCAGTGCTGATGTTTTATTTAATCATATCTGTCTGTCTGTCTGTCTGTCGTGAAAACAAATTATATTTTCTGATGAACGAGAAAGAAGAAAATAAATGCTAGTGTGCCATTTAAGTGGATGGCCTATAGTATCTATGGCTTCTGGTGCAGGCTTTCCTGTTCCCACACAGCAAAATGCCTGTGTTCATTTTGCACTCATCTTCAGGAACATCCTTCTGGGTCTGACAGCTACTGAGCAGCGAGCCACACGGAGAGGTTAGTCATCTTGGCAGCATCTAGGATGAGAGCATGCCAGTCCTCTCCTCATCCATTTTATACAGTGCTGCCAGCTAAACCACTGGGGAGTGAGACTCGCAATCTGTAATCAAAAACAATGCCCGGCTTGTAAGGCCTGAAATGATGGGGAATGCTCTTCCAACGCCACCGACTAGGTCCTCTACAGCGGTGGTTCCCAAACGTTTATTTTGGGACCCATAAAAATGGGTCTGTGACCCATAAATGAGCCCCACGACCCACTGCTTGGGAACCAGTGCTCTACAGCACAGTCCTGAATACATGGTGCCTATCAGAACTGTAGGGGCCAAACTGAAATACATGGTGCCTATATCAGAACTACAGGGGCCAAACTGAAAAGGGTGAAAACTTGAAGAACCGCATACGGCTGAGACAACTTGGCTCATAGCAAAGTGCTCGCCTGCAGGTCATGTCATGACGAAAGGATTAACGAACATGGTGTTTCTATATGGTTAACTTCAGAACGTAACATGGTTTGGATAAACGTTTGAAGACGCTGGCTAGTAACCACATTGAAAGTCAAGTAACGTTGACGCAGCAGTGAGGAGATGCCGACAGGTGAGATACAAGAAGATGCGACCAAGACGCTTTGAGCGAGAATCTCATCTATCACGTTCTTACTCCCAGCAAAGGGTAAGGATGGAGCCATTGTGCTAGCCCAGGGGTTCTTAAAGTGGAATCCTTGAGGGTTTCGGTTCTTCAACCAAATTGTAAATAGCATCAAAATCAGTTATACGATATCACTTTAAACCCTACAAACATTGGATGTTTGAAAACAGCCAACAGCCTCATACTGTATAAATGAAGAGTTGCTGGGATTTTACTGTGTACACCATGAATGTTGATGAATGATTCATTTTGTAGAGCTTCCACATGGAAATGTGGACTTGCTATATTCTACTATAGATATTGGTGGGAGGGTGCAGTTTTTGCATACAGTACATTTGCGCACATATAGCATGTCTTAAAATGCACAGATGCTTGTGCATTTGTATGAATGTATACATTTTTATGCTATACAAATATGAACAACTGGAGTACAATATGTCCCAGAAAATCTGTTTCTGGCAATAGTTATCAACTGTTGTTTTTGGACTTCATTTGCTATGTTGTATTAAGTGTTCACAATGGAAATAAGCCTCAGGGCTTTCTTGTGTTTTTATCCTCAGTGATATATTTGTGTACGCGTTCGGAAGTGCTGTTGTGCTCTTTATTTTCTCACCAAATTAAAATCAAACCAAAGACTGAAAGGAAATATGCTGAAAGAATATCTGGGAAGAAAATATGAGACGGAAATCTATGTTCTGTCTGTAAAGACTGAATGAAAAAGGTTTGGTAATGGGCTAAGACCAAATAAGGCCAACATGTTTACAGCCCATGGTGTGAGCGCTTATGCCTTATTGGTTGGAGCACTTGGCACTGTCATCGACGAAAGAAATAAGTCATGGGATGAACGTAATCGATAAGCTTTGTCATGTTAGGTGGGATTAAGGAGATCTGTCAGACTCTCATAGGCATAACTAGATTGATTTAATGCCAGGAAAAGTACCCCCCCCCCCCCCCCCCCCCACTGCTACAAAGCCACCACTCTTCATCATTGTCATCTGACTAAATAACATGATTGATGAATGGGCCTATATGCGACAACAGCTTCAAGCTAAAAATATATACAGTGTACATTTAACCATATCCTAAATGAGGATAAGACAGAAGTTCTCATAAATCGGTTCTAGTGAGCAGAAATAATCAATAATACGATGACGTGGCAACCTGACTGTAGAAAGTAACAGTAGTAGTACAGTAAAGAACGTGGGGGTCATTATTGATTCTGAATTGAATTTTAATTCACACATTACCAAGATTGCTTTTTTTCACCTTAATAATATATTGCACGAATCAGAGCCTATTTGTCATTGGACGATGCAAAAACGGCTAATCCACGCCTTTGTTTCTTCTCGGCTTGATTACTGCAATGCACTTTTTTCTGGACTGCCTAAGAAAACAACTAAAAGATTACAACTTGTCCAAAATGCGGCAGCCAGAGTTTTAACTAAAAGATGAGAGAACATACAGTATAACTCCAGTTTTAGCGTCACTGCATTGGCTTCCGGTTGTTTTTAGGATTGATTTTAAAATAATTTTACTTGTTTATAAAGCTCTCAATGGTCTCGCACCTTCCTATAGCCTACCTACATGCCTGCCTAAATATAAATATGTCCCAAACCGCCCGTTCGCCCCCAAATGTCTTCCACTGCTGGCCTGCTCCCTAAAAATAATGGCAACTAAAAAATACGGTGAAGCAGCTTTTTGCTTCTACGGGCCGACGGCGTGGAACAAACTCCCACTGTACCTTCGACAGGCAGCCTCTGTAGACATTTTTAAAGCACAGCTCAAGACCCACTTCTACAAGATTGCTTTTAAATTATCTTTTAAGTGTTTTGTTATGTCCTCACTGTATTGCATTACTGCTATTATTATTTTTAATGTTTTATGTCTTGCTTTTCTTTTCTTTCTTTCTCCATTGCGCCGCAAAGCACTTTGAGCTGCATTTCATGTCATGAAAGGTGCTATACAAATAAAGTTTTATTATCCGGACAGGTCTTTAGCCCCATAAATATGTCACAAATCGTCCTTGGCTGAAAGTGCAAACTATACAGTACAGTATTCACAACGGCTGGGACTTGTGAACCTCATTTCCGAGGCCCACTGTAGGGGGGAATGACGTAGAACTGATCCCACCATTCCACATCTGAATCATTATCTCGCCGTTGGTTTTGTAAGACTGACAGGTTTTGACAGGAGGAGACGTTTAATGAACTCAATAATGCTAATTAATTATGGATTTTTCCGGACCGGCAGCTAATGGACCACTGCGCTTGGTTACATGGCTGGGTCCTACGTTTGATGTTCACGATCAGACTGACAGACTCAGTACTGCAAAACCAGAGTGGCTTTCAGAGTGGCCCAGATGAAAGTTTCGCCTGCAAGCATTGAAATAATAATTATAATTTGTTTGTTAAAAATAAGTGTTAAATAGCTGTATATTCTGAGTAGCCTATAGTCGTTGTTATAAGAGTGCATGTTCAGTAAAAGCAGTCTCCAATGTCTCTCCAGCTCTTTGGTAAACAGAAAACACATTTTCAGGTCGGGATACCAATTTTATCCAGTCAGGGGAGAGGATATGGGATAAACAAGTGAAAGTGAAATGAGAAATGAGCAGACAAAATTGGAACTGGGACACTATACAATTTAAGCTGATAAATGGGTACTCTCTCCTGATTGGCTGAAGATTTGCAACCCACCTGAATGTTTTTCTTCTGTTTATTAAAGAGCTGGAGGGACAGGAAGGCCCCGGTTGAACTCTGTAGCAATGAGTACTATCACAATATAACAAAACATATGACTAAGTTACCCTATAGTTTTAACCTATACTATTGTAATATATTTCATATTATTGTATTCCTCTATTTCATGCTTTTAATTGCCTTTTTGACTTATGCAAAGCACCTTGCATTGCATTAGTGTACAAAATGTGCTATATAAATATTGTTTCCTTGCCCAGGACAGATGAAAATGTATGCTCTGTCAAGAGGTTAAGATACACTTTTGGAGGCACTATAGAGTTACACAGTAAGTCAATTTTAATTAAAAGTTTCAGACAAGCCAATAGATGGCATTAAAGTTGTCATGAGTAGATATCATCTCCAGCAAAATGGTGAGGGGGAGAGAAATTCAATAACAAGCCTTCACCCAACATCTGTGCTCTGTAAAATCTTTTGTCAAAACCTGATCAATATTGGCTCAACATTAGATTGTTCTGTAAATGTAAAACGGTACACAAATATGTTGCATTTCTATACTCTTGATACAATTTCTTTCAGTGTCTGTACAGAACAGGAGTTATTCTCGCGTTATTCTCGCACTAGCTCTGTTTAGAACCTCAATATCTAAAGAGTAGATATTGAGGTTCCAAACGGAGCTATTCTTGCCCTAAACGTCATAATCAGTGGCATAATCCCAATCATGAGAGATCATTTTCATGTTTGTGTAGCATGCCATCGAATCCAATTAATACATAAATTTTTAATAACAGATTTAAACACATTGTCTGTAATCGAGAGTGCAAAGAATAATCAGGAATGAACCGCTATTACTGGCCTATAGCTTTGCAGGAGAGTGTAAGTGAAAATCCCTTGCAGCTTGCCTATTTTAATATCAAACAGGAGCCATGTGAGAGAGCAAAGGCTTGTCTCTCTCTCTCTCTCTCTCTCTCTCTCTCAACACCTGTGTCTTAATTAAAAACCCACAGGGGGAAGTCATTTCTGTTGCATCTGGAATCAATTGCATCAATTTGGCGCCGCATATTTTCATACATGGCTACATCCCTCCAAAAACCCTGCCACCTTCACTCACCCATTGAGGGGGCAGCAGTGGCTCGGGAGGTGTAGCGGCTTAGGGGAACTTCCGTACTTGGAAGGTTGCAGGTTCAATAACCCGGCTCTGCCTGCATTAGTGTCCTTTAGCAAGACACCAAACATTAAACTGCTCTCAACGAGCATGTTGGTCCTTGCCCGGTTGCCTCCACCAGCGGTATATGTGAATGTAATGCACATTGCAAAGGTGCTTTATGACTGAGGAGTGAGGGGCTATATGAACGATGCGATACAAAGTCAAACTAAACGATATTTGCCGTTTACATACACCATTGCATCACCTAATCATAGCAACATGAGTTAGACTTTAATATATTAGCGCCCCTCAGTTCACACGGGTGTGATTTTTTTAATTAAAATCGATATATCGATACAGTTACTATATCGTTACACCCCTACCATTTACCCATTGTGTCCTCCCAGTCCACTCAACAGTTTTGATATAGGCATGGACAAAGATGTGCCCAAACATGACTCCTATACTTAACCTGTCCTCTGCCACCACAATATTATTCTCACTCAGTAAGCTGTACTCTTGTCACGTTATACAGTAGGCTACATATCTGGGTGCCGCTGAGTCACTTGTGAGTGGTATTGCAGTGCTGGTAGTGACTTACACGACACGGTGTACTGCAGAGAGGTGTGATGATCACTCAACATTACCGGCAGAACCTCTCTTTTCATCATGTTCACAGATCTATTAACCTAATGTACTAGCTACATTATTGTTCTTCCTGAGGAGGCCCAGCTAGGTCCTGCAAAGGGCTCTACCAGTCTATAGTATCCAGTGTCCTTTTCCTTGCCACATGGTCTCTGCGATACTCCCTCTACAAAACTCGCTTGATTAAAAAAGTATACGCAAGTATCCTACTCATTATGCACAATGTCCCATTTCCCAAGTTTCCACACGCACAAAATGGATAAACATCTTTTGAAAATAGCAGATCTACAAACTCTCACGATGCGTCACATATTCGCAACACATTGTGAGCTGGTACTGTACATTCACCACTCTTCAACCCAATATAATTGTTCCTGGCTCTTCACTAATGCTCATGATAAAATAGCACAATTTGTACTGTCTCATAGCTTTTGCACCGTAATAATAATCAAAATATACAAGGTAACTTATCTGCAGCTGCCAAATAATTGTAGTGAGAGTAAATTATAATATTTACCTCTGAGATGTAGTGGAGTAGAAGTAAAAGTACTGAAAATCGTAGTACTAAAAATTGTAGTGAAGTATAAAGTACTGGAGTAAATGTACTTGGTTACTTTACATCACGGCACAGGGGATGCCAACAAACTCAACAAGCTGGTGGTGACGTTGGCGAGTTACAGTAAACTAGACAAATCTGGAGTGGAAGGGAAGGTGAGGAGGATGGTGGATCGCCTCCAATCCCCTCTATGATGTGCTAGCGGGGATGAGGAGTACTCAGACTCATCGATCCCCAGCATCAGAGCGACCTGGACAGTCTATTGTGCCAGTCTGCTAGCCATTGATTGATTGACATGTTTATTGATAGTGGCGAGAACTTAAAACGCTACGCCTGCTGCTTCGGAAACCAATCCTTTCGATTTCCCCGATAAGAAGAAGGACCACCCTGAAGATTTTAATGCAATGTAGTAACGTCTGCTATTATGTTTTAAAAACAAAAGCTGAGGAATGTCCTACGTTACTAAGGTTGCCGTGGAGAGGGAAGTCTGGAGCTCTCTGCTGGAGCTGTTGCCCCCGCCACCCGACTACGGATAAGTGGTTGAAGATGGATGGACGGAAACACAGCAGCCGCAGGCAATAACTATAACTGTGGTTGCGTTTAATGTTAGGTGTTGCGGTCCGTCGCGGACAGCTCCCACACAGTTTCGCCTCACGCTGGCACACACAGACACAGCATGCAGGGAGGAACACACAGGCTGCACACATGCCTGAGCAACGGGGTGGCGAGAGCGAGGTGCGCGGGATGAAAAAGGCATTTTCGGCCAGTCCCTCTGCGGGGATTATCACAACACGCTGGGAATCACAGGGGCCAGTTGGTGAAGGGCCGTCCTCCTGTTGGCCACGAGGCAAACAGAAGCCGCTTCAAGGTGGTTGTGGATCGTTAAGAGAGGAGAGGCGCAGGGGTGGTGCTTCCTGGCCAATGTGAGAGGGTCACCTGGCTTTTTGATCAAGGTCACATGGTTGAGAGGGTATTCTCACTGTCGAACGACCCCCCCCCACCCCCAAGAACACCCAATGACCCCTGTTAACGGCAACGTGTGAGTGCACCAATTGCATCACAAGATTATATGTCACTCATAAAAGTCACTATATGTAACTTTTATGCTGGCACATAAAATAAATCTAAATGAAACACTCACACTATCAATGTTGTTATATTCTGTGTTTTACCCGACAGAATCGCTGTTGCGAAAAGGGCCCGTAAGTGCAGCCGAGGGGTCAGGATATGCTACAGTGTGAAATCTAATTACGTTTACTGTAAGTCAAGGACAATACAGTCTGTCGGGTAGCCCCTTGCACTGTGAATGCATTATAAAGCAGTGTCCATGTTAAGCACCACACACACGTCACCTCTGGTCAACCACCCTCCTAACGCTGACCCCCCCCCCCCCCCCCAAGGACAATATAGTTTCTCATGTAGCTCTTCATAAATATACATTGTGTAAGGCAGGGAGCACCACCCACATGACCAGTGACTAACCACCTGTCAGCCAGAGTTGACTTGTTGATTTAGATTGGTCTTTTGAATACATTTTCATTTGGTTTCAGCTATATTTTAGTCCTCTGAATTTTTTGCCATGTTTTGCTTTTAGTCTCGATATTTTTAAATATCATAATGCCTAATTTTACACTTCTGCATGCTGAAAATAGCCGATCTACAACGTGCAACGCGTGTGCAAAACACCCGAGCGCAACCAAACAAAAGATTACTTTTAAATTAATTTAGTCTTAGCCTTAATTAATCGTAACTGAGTTGTGAAAAAAGGGTAGTCGACGAACATTTTCCATCATATAGTTTTAGACGACGTAATGAACACCGCTACCAACGTTGACCCCCCCACGCCCTGCGTCAGTAGTGCCGTTATCCCAGCAGATAAGGTCTCCTGTCTGTCTGGCCGACCTCCTGGGACTCCTTGACATTTGGTGGGCAGAACAGTGTCACTGGAGCTTACCTGACCTTTCGCAGGCTCGAGCAACAACACTTCCCAACAACGAGATCCAGAGAGCTGCATGGCGTCAACAGCTCGTGTGGACAAGAGGATCTACTGGCAGTGCTTAATAAAGGACGACTTCAGCTCATTACAATATGGTAGCATTATTTTTGTCTCAAAGGAGGGCTGTGGACGGTTCAGAAACCCGCCTATACCAGTGACATGATCATGTCGATGGGAAATGGGAAACGGCAGGCTTTCTATCCCTTGAACGTTAGCATGCTATAATAGAACCCATTGTTCTCGCATTAATACGAAATTATGATATGAAAAGACTGAAATATTGTTTGTAATGACCAAACCTGCCAACCGATGTCACTGGTTTCTGAACTGTTCACATCCCTCCTCTGAGACACCAAGTGAATAGACAAAAATGCTACCATATGAGCATTGAGGACTAGGGCTGTCACGATTACAAATTAAATTGACGATTAACAATTACATTTAGTTTTCTTCTTTTTTTGCATTGAACATTGGTATTTTTGTTTGCCTTTTAGGCTTCATAATCACAGATATGACAAATAACGTAAATATACAAAGAAATCACTGACACATTTAATCATTGCTTCTTTTTTTTTTAAACTACAAAATAGCAATGCGTCACATTGCGTCATTGGGACGCATTGTGGGCTTGTAGATCTGCTATTTTCAAATGGCCGAAATGTATATAGGGCTGAAGTGGGTAATAAAAGTGTCGTAATAATAATCAAAATCTGCAAAGTAACTTGTAACTAAAGTTTTCAAATAAATGTAGTGGAGTAAAAGTACAATATTTGGAATCGAGATGTAGTGGAGTAGAAGGGATATTGGAAATACTCAAGAAAATGACAAATAGCTGTGAAGTACAGGACATAAGTAAATGTACTTTAAGGATTGAAGACAAGGGTTGGGAGGCACTGCTCTCTAGAGAAGAAATATCTATGCTAACACTGCCCCCTAGTGCAATATTACACCCTGTCTAAACTACTAAAATAATGGTCAAAATGCCAGTGCAAAACAATTGCATTAATAGTGTACTTGAAACCATGTGGTGATTTTCAATAACCTCAAATGCAAACTAAAGGTGGTGCATGCCGCACGCCTGTGACAAATTACTAACATCAAATCCTAGTTAATTAGCCAGTTCATTTATGCATAATACATGATTACACTCCAAATCCCCCTGCCAAAAAACATCAACTTTCTTAATTGCATTCGTCAAATCGAGCCCTGGTGCCCTGATTAGAGAAAGAGGAGACCACACGGTTAAGACTGCCAGGGGATTATTTCCTGGCTCCTTTTCATTACAGGCTATAGGGGCCAGCAGTTTACAGACGTTGAATGTAAATGTGAGCATTGAGATGCACGGTATGCACCAGTACTGTATTGGGACACCGGCGTTGATGCAGTGAATGAATAACAAAAGCCAGGAGGATGCATGCGTGCACTCAGAACTAATGGCTTATAGCCTGTACAACACAAATGCATCATTTATCTTAAAGGACGTGAGGGAAGCTGAAGGCTAAAGGGATCCCTTTTGTACTCTTCTGATTCTTCTTCTCTGCATTATAAAATTGGGGTGATGCTCTTTCACTGCACAGCCTATTGTGCCTGCATGGGCTCATGGAAACATTGATGATCTATATTCAAATGTATTATGAAAGGTTAGCTCTTCGTGAAAACATCTGCGTAGGTTATCACATACTTTTCAGTAACTGATGGGTCGCATACTGTAACTTACTTAAGTCTACTTAACTGCTTGCCATGCACCATATCTCTCACATAATAGTGGCACCAACCATTTTCCGCCAAACTCTAGCCTCCCGGATTCGTTTTATCAAGATTCATTTTCATATTTTCTCATAGGGTCTCGGAGGGACTGTGGGCGATCCACACACTGAATGTTGTGTCATCAGGAGCAGTTGTCTGAGATTACCTTACATTACAGATTTACAATTTCCTAGCTGCTATATTTCTACATATCACTGTTGGAATCCTCCTTGTTTGCTCAGAGTGTTGTGTGAGTGCAGTGCACGTATCTCACACACATTTCCAAAGCCCCCTGAGTGCCAGGGGGCGCAATTCAAATTAAGGTCATAGGATTATTGTGCCAATTTAACCACTTTCAACCTGTACTTCACATACCTCACGCCACTGACACGGTTATCTCAACACAAAAAGATGCAGATTAATGCCACAGCAAACGTCGGAGATAATGTACAGTATATAAAGGCTTCAAATATACAAACTCGCAAGGACCCTTCAGTGTAAATAAACTTTCAGTCATGGATGGAGTCATGAAAGCTATTTTCATTAGTGTCTTAACTATCTGTTAAAAAAAACCAAATGGTAAATGGTCCATTTATGCGCTTTACAGATTGTACATTACATTCACCCATTCACACACCGATGGCGGAGGAAACCATGCAAGGCACCAACCTGCACATGGGGAGCAAAAAAGGTTCAGAGTCTTGCTCAAGGACACTTCGACACTAACTCTGGTGGAGCCCAGGATCGAACTGGAAACCTCACGGTTACCATCCGTTTTTTGTCTGTCAGTTTATCACAAAAAATTCCCATACATGGAGAAAGCCCCCATATATGGTGCATGCTCAGGTCCCGTGACATCACTATGACATCATCAGGGATGATAGTAAATCAGGGATCATAGTAAATGCGACGTGCTGTCGCAATTAAGCCCATCTATGGAGATCCCTGATGTCATCAATATTAGTATATGGATATATGTCAGAACCTGTTCTGACATTCCATATGTTGATCCTTCCCCATCCATCCTTCCTCTTCGATGTATCCCTTTTGACCGATACCTGCCCATTTAAACTCTAGACGGGCTGCCCCAATTAAAGTTATTTGTGCAGCCGTGCCCGGCAGCTGGCGAAGTTCTCAACAGGCCCGAAAATTAAGTCCCGGCCCTATACTACCTGGGCCCTCATCAAACCCTGTACACTCAAGACACGCTGCCAACCTTAGATCTCCATACAGAGCAGACCTGATATGACATTCCATGTTGATCAAACCCGGTACACTCAAGACACGCTCCATATATGGCCAGTGCACGTGACCTCGCACTTTAGGGCGAGGCGCTTCTCGCCCTCAGGCGTTCTTTTTGAAGTCGGTGGGGCAAACTGTTCTCGAGATACGTGGATTACAGACGTACACGCGTACGTACACACAGAGACTTGGTGCATTTATAGATACTAGAGTGGTGCCATTTGGAGCCTCTACAGCGGTGCCCGTTTGGCACTGGCCTACTTGGAACGATGCAAGTTGGAAATGCATGCCCACCCAGAGGCCTTTTTTGTGGCGGTTCTGGACAACCGTGGGTCCGACCGACTCGACACCAGGCACTGGGAGGTGGGACCTGTGGGGGGTGGAACGCGTGTGTCGAATTTGAAGTCGGTAGGACTAACGGTTCTCGAGTTACGCATTTGTAATGACCTTTTAATACATCCCTTGTTGTGCTGTCATGTCAACACTAAAAGTGGTTGCATTAAAGATGGACATTTACAATATCATTTCATCATCCCTCCCCCCCTTATGATGTGAGGACAGCTTTACGTTTGTGGAAACAGTAATGGCTACATTGATCACCCTCAACAACTACGCTGTACTTTGTATTGATTTAAGGAACAAGCCATGGCAATGATATTAGAGGGTTTAAGAGATTGAAATGCCAATGCAATACCTTGGCAGTAACTTCATCTCCTGTAAGTTAACAGCTTTGTTGTACGATGCAAAAACAAAAGCCAATCAAGCTTGCAAATCTGCTATTTTTGTTAATTTTGAATACATATAGATAGATTTTTCCCAAAAATGCCAGATTGAAAGTGATAAATGGAACTGTGGCATTGAGATGTGAAGACTAGAAGGTAAGCCATTATCCCCGTCTTGACACAGGCCGATGGATGCCTTTGTGTGAGTACTTGATGTTGTGCTGCATGAGCAACTGTTTGGAAGTATATTTATCAAGAGCACAGCATTGACCTTCACTTCAAATACGTGTTTAATGGAAGCCAGCACGCACAGAGTATCGACTTAGAGTGACATTATGTGTGACATTATGTGTGACATTGTGTTACATATGATGCTTAGAAGAAATCTGGCTTAAGGCTTCCCATTAAATCATGTGGCATCACCCTGTTATACGGTGAATCTACTCCAACAGTCCGTTTAAAAAAATTAATTAAAATGTTAACATTACCTGGGAGTAATTACTGGGAGTTTTACTGGAGTGAATATTTTGACAAATAAATGTCTGTTACATACACCTGATCCAAAAGTATCTGTGTTTTCTGAATCACAGCTTAAACTAAAATGTAGAAAAGGATTCATTGTGTTGTAATAAAATCAAAAAGTATAATCAAATGCAAAGGAATTACTGTTGTATGTACAGCAGCAGACAATACGGTGAATATTTTATTGTGAAGTTGAATTTATAGCTACATTTTAATATTTAAAAGCCTGTCTGCAACAACAGTCTAACAGTCTATAAATGCCCAGACATTTTGATTGTGTCTGATCTAGTGTTTGACTTTTTATGACATTGTATTACTTCGTTGCGGCAGAGCCTTAGAAGAGCATGCACTACAAGGTTATTCTTCTGAAGCTACTGGAGCAAGCACATGATGCTGTATTCATGCTATTCACATAGGAGCATCAGTAAGTGCAAAATAATTGTTTTTCAAATAACAAATCAAGCCATGCATCCACCTTTTTTACCATCATTATCCAGGGCAAGTCTGCTTTACATGACTCATGCAGATACAGTTAAGGCCTATTCATACTCCAGTTTTAGGTGATAAGCTCTCCTAACTAAACAGTGGCTTTGATACAGGCACTCATAGTCCATCACCTAAACGGTGGTTTAAGGCCTATTCATACTTTTAGGTGATAAGGTGACCACCAAAAACTACAACATGATGTTACGCCACGGTGGTAAGCAACTCACTGCTCACTACCCAAACATCTCTCTGTTTTTACTAACCACCCATTTGTGTGGTCACCTCATCACCTCACTGGAGTTTGAATAGGCCCTTAGGAGGGCACTCCTCCATACGGAACTAGCCAGGGTGAACGCGGAGGTTTAGTACAACAGAGAGAAGTGCTGGGTTGTATAATAGATTCCCCAACCACTGTGGTGGTCACCTTATCACCTAAAACTGAAGTGTGGATAGGCCTTTATTCACACCTGGAAGGTATCCAGTGCATTCACAGCCCTATACTGTTGGCCACTGAGAAGCTCCACTGGATCATTTGGGAGTTCAGCAATATGGGTACCCATCGGCAAAACAAAATGAGTCAATGGTCTGTCTTGACTCTTGAGAGACTATAGGGTTCAGTGCGTGCCTTGCTCATGCATGGGCACTTCAATGGTGAGTGGTTGGTAGTGGTGGAAAAAGTCCAGAATTCAACATTTAGTAAAAGTACTAAAGTATTGGCTTCAAAAGGTACTTCAATTACCACAAATAAACACACTCATTGTGCTGAATTTCCCATTTCAAGTTATAAAATGTATAAACATCTTTTGAAAATACCAGATCTACTAACTCACAATGTGTTGCATCGCATAATTTGTGAGCTATTGGCTAATTGGCTGAAATGTATAAGGGCTGAAGTGGTTTGCCATAATAATCCAAATCTACAAAGTAACTAAACTTTTCAAATAATTGCATTGGAGTAAAAGTACCATATTTGCCTCTGAGATGTAAGTAAGTAGAAGTAAAACGTAAATAAAAGTATACCGGTAATACAACGTCTGGGTTTCCAAGGCTAGTATACCGGTAGGTTGGTAGGCAGGCACTTTATCTAACTCCTTCCCTTCGCCACTAGATGGCACTATTGGCTCAGACTTCCCCGGTTTTCAGCCCGCACAGCTCTTTTAAGAAGCGAGACCGACAAAAAAATCAGTATAAAAGCCCGTCCAATGTCGTCTTTGGCGGTCTGTGATCATTAATTAAAGTCGTCCAATGTTGTCCTTGGCAGAGAAGGACTGTACATCCCTGGGGGGTAATTAAGGTTACAGCAGCTGTCATAGAGACATCAATAAAAAAAAACATCTAAAATAGGCTACCTAAAAGAAATATATTTAAAAGATCCACTTCTCTACCCCGACTTTTCCTTAGATTGTTCAGGTGGATCGCACCAGAAACCTTTCGGCCACAAGAATGCTTGTTGATCCTCTAACCTTTGGGACCATGCTGCACCAATCAAAAAATTATCAATCTCTCAATCAATAAACCAATTTGAAGAGGACTGGGGCAGCATTTCCTGCTAACCACTACTGTGCCTATCCCCAGCTGGTACATTGAATACCAAACGAGTCGCCCATTTACCAACTTGCCCCAGGTGTACAGCCAGCGGAACTGCTCAGCCTGGTATTCCTAAAGTAGCCCAAGTAATTTATGCTTAAACGGTTCAATCTAACCTTTTCCTAACCTTAACCTCAGTAAAACTATGCTTAAACCTAACCCTATTCCTAAACGTAAAACTATGCCTAAACCTACATTTATTTCCAACCTTATTCTCAGTAAAACAAAATTAAGAATACAAGAACCGCCGCACCGAGGGCGAGATGGATTATGGTCGACAGTACCCGATACCGGTACATTGAGAGCAGTCCATTTGGAGCTCATTTCCAGGTTAGGGCCATTTGAACTGCACACATGGCTATCATAGTGATATTATCTGGTTGCCACCATGTCTACACTAGACCTGTGTAAACACAGGGCCTGATAAGAGACATGTTTTACCTCACCCCAATGGACAAGAGAGTTTGTGAGATATAGGCCAACTAGAGAGGCGAGTGCCTGTGTAGGGAATATAACACACACACACACACACACACACACACACACAGTCCAGTAGAGTAACAGTATTTGCTTTCTAATGAGGCATTGGGCAAATGATGTGAAACCAGGATAATAGCGACAAATTGTGTAGGAGTAATATAAACATGTTTTTTGTTATCAATAATCTGTCGCCTGGTGGTTGTATAACTGTGCAATAAAAATGCATAACACATAACAGTGTATTTATAATGTGTAGTAGTGGGGGAATGTGTGTATGCATAATTTCACGGAAATCACACGCCGTGTCCAAGATTTAAGCCAGGCATTTTGTTCAAAATGGACCTAACCAATCCTGCAAACTTTGATGGGATATGGGAAAGCGGACAGGTCTGTATTGATCACATGACTGTAGAGGTAGTGTATTCCGATTTGCGTGATGTATGGATAAAATCTGTACGAGTAATATAAATAAATGTGTTTTGCAAAAATCGGCCTCATGGTGGCACTATAACAGGACATTGTAGAAAAAAATGGGGTTTGTTGGCATCCAAGGAGTGTGTGCAGTTTGGCATTGACCGGGCCAACAGTGCCGGAGATTAGCTGTACACAGACGGACGGACACACGGACGGAGTGCAAAACATACTCTCACCATGCCTTTGGCTGGTGGAGACAATTAATGGGCTCATAATGAAGATAGAAAAGGCAGGTTCATGTATGGATGGTGGGCAATATTTTATGATTGAATATATTTGCATCGGGTATGGATTCACTTGTTATATAATGAGTCATAGCCTAATTGCTGTGCGTGCGTGCGTGCGTGTTTTGACAATATAGCTTAAATGAAGTTATTGACTTCACCTCTCAAACGGTATAAATGTTATGCATTAAAACCAGCAGTTGGCTCAAATGAAGAATGAGGTTTATTTTTCAATTGACCACCCAGTCCCTCAGTGGGATTGATCCACTCCAAAGTAAATGTGCACGTCGTATGAAAACATACAGCACATTTCGCATGCAAGCATTTGCTAGCTACCTTGCAAAGAATGGCCCCCTTATGCCTGGAGCCCCAGAAACGCACCTACAGTACAAGGCTACAACATAATTGGGCCCTATCTTACACCACCCTTTACCCCTTATCCCTAAACTTATTTGCCTTTACAATTTTTAAAATAATTTTAAAATAGTCCAACTAGCCGATCTACATCGACACGCTATTTGAACTAAGGTATTTTAGAAGGTTTTTCAAAATAGTAAAAAAATGGCAAATAAGTTTAGGGGTAAGGGGTGGGGCAAGATAAGTATGTATAATAGTATAATATGCTCAGCGTACTTACCGGTCCGGTATTTGCTTTGCTTGCTCGTGGTTGCCCATCGAATCTGACGATGTCTTCTACTTCTGTCCAGCGGTGAGTAATTTGATGGCTGAAGCTGAACAGTCGAATCCTGATGGCAGTGGCACCCATGGATATCTCCTCCTCCAGCCTGTGAGTCCTGCAGCACTGTCTGTGTCACCAGATCGCAGGCCTGTCACAATTATTACATGCAATTATTTGAGATAATCGCAATAACTTTGCGATTCGTTTCCACGTTGAACATTTTTCAGACACTTTCAGACAAAAATGGGTGAACTGAGTGGTGCACATTAACATTTTAATCTAGTTGAGGCGCTAGCCCCTCCAATGCATGGCTTTCCAAAATTATGTCATAGGCCAGCCAAGACTATATGGACTTAATTTGTTTAGGGCAGTTATCCTTATAATGTAATTTTTGGCCAGCGAAGTCTATAGACTTTAATGTTTGTTTACGGCCGTTATAATGTCATTTTTTGCCAGTCAAGTCTATGGTCTAGTGTTTGTTTAGGGCAGTTATGATGTACTTTTTGTGCTGTCCTTAACCTTTTGGCAAGTCCACTGTGTACACTCACAGATTATTTGATGCACCTTATACTACACAATTGTTCCCAGTTGATCCACTAAGCAGTCTGTGTAAGTAAGTAGCTTTGGGAACCAACAGTTCTAGAGAAAGGCCTATAAGTCAGGGGCCTATCTCCTGTTTCTGTGGATCTTAGTGAGCTGATTCTCTTCTGCTGTATAGTATAGTTAAGCTTGGAGTACTAATGGAATTGAATAACAAGCCTCCAATGTCTTCTGTAAATTATAATGACTAGTCCTGAAAGGGGATATGACCCGTTCTGGGGAGAGAGACAACGGGTGTCCCTGTGGCACACCCGTCACGGTGCCATACATTACATGGGCCTTTTTCGGCACCCAGAAATGTGCCCCGAAATGCACCAATTCAATTTAGAGGACATTACTAAAATTATTACTAGTTAGAAATCCTGGCAGTGGCCGCTCAAAAAAAGGTCTTCCAAGTCCTATTGCAACTTTAGAAATGTGCATGTACACTTATAGTGTATGTTGGCTTGTTGAGCGAGAAAACAATGTTGCACATTAAGCTAATCATCTGGGGACCCCGGCCCTCCCCAAAATAATTTGGCCAGACCCACAGGTTGAGAGCCACTGCTGTGCAGACAGCTTGACAGAACAGAATATCTGTGTGCAGATGGAGATTCTATTCCGGTAAGACCTGGCACTGGAGACTCCCAAAAGCAGGGGAATTCAGATGGGGAAACATTGTTCTATAAGCACAGATATATTTTTAACTGACTGGCATGCATGCATTCTCATTTGAGCTAATAACTTATAAGCTATAGCCTACAAGACTTCAATCATGTCAGTGACGTGGTCATCACTGATTCCCTGCTATATCAGTACATACTTGCTACGTGTCCTGAGGCTAATGCTAAAAATAACTGCTCATTCGTGGGTAACAAGGACGATGCATCATTCATTTGAGTAAATTGCTATGGTAGCCTACCCCCAATTATAATGACTGTACAATATAGAGTATGTCACCTATGCCATGGAGCGCCAGCAGGGTTGGATCCTGTCCAGTTCACGGGCCCCTGGGAGCTGAGACTGCCTGAGGTATTGGGCCTCGGGCCTGAGCCCATCATGCCGTCGCAGGGATATCCAGCTCTGACCACCAGTTGAGTTAAGGGACAGCAGACAGCTCCTGTGAAACCTATGGGCAGTGGTGTCCAAGAAGTACAAGTATAAATACTGTAATGTAGAAAAATCTGGCATTAGAAATTTACTTGAGTAAAATTACAAATGTATTGGTATCAAAATCAAATGCACTTAAAGTACCAAAAGTAGCCAAGAAAGTATAGGCCTTCATTATGTAGAATGTCCCATCGCAAAGCATTGTGATATTGTCTATTTTCAAATGGCCGAAATGTAATAGCCTATAGTTGAAGTGATTATTGTAGGCTATGTTTTGTAATAATTTTACAAAGAAATATCTAACAATACCTCAATGTTAGTTCTACTCAGCTTAATACTTGAGTAAATGTAGGCCTACTTTACACCACTGCCAGTGCCTATACCTACCTACATAGCATTCCTTCAGCTGTTTACCTGTCAAAGTCTGCTGTGAAAATGGCTGCCATAGGTTATTAATATTGTTGTGGACTAACTTTCTGTGGTTTGGAGGCGAGGAATGATGCCACAACAAGGGTTTTCAGTAGCATGCTGTTTAGGCTACTGGCAGAACGGCAGACATACAGTGTACCGGTACTTCCAACAGGTTGGCACAATAACAACAGGACTTCATAGGTCGGCAATAATACAGCAGCAGTACACGTAAACTCACACTAGTACGTCTCTTTGGTGGGTGAGTCTGTTCGTGGTGGTCGGGTGGAGACCATAGACTAGACGGAGGATTCCTCGGTACGTCTACATACTCATTGAACACCGGAACATAACTGACTTAAACCAGGCGGGCTGAACAGAATACCCAGAACTCTCTGAGGCTGAGTGAGAGCCAATAGCAACAGCTAGATTACGTCTAGTAAAGACACACATCATAGGCTGTGGGCAATGTTGTAGCAGGGCATAGAATGGCAGTTGTTCCCGGCTCCCGCGTTACAATATGCCGCTTTTCAGAAACATTTTATTTTAGAAATGTGAGGCAATGATCAATTCCCTGGCTGGCACTTCCTCACAGCGTGAAAACAACAAATGTGGAAGACAAACAGCTACTAAGATGATCTTCTATGCGAATATCACTGGATGTGCTGTGCACCGTGCACGCAGGGGGCAAAACTCTTTTAGACAGAAACCAGCTGTGCATAATTAGCACAGGCGATTTATCCAGCTGCTAGGGAGCAACAATCTGTGTGTGTGTGTGTGTGTGTGTGTGTGTGTGTGTGTGTGTGTGTGTGTGAGAGAGAGAGAGAGAGATAGTAGAGAGAAGTAGGCCCACAATACATACATACAGTAGGCTACCAGGCTGTACATTTTCAGATGTTTTGCGGCTGCCCATAGAAGAGTATGGAGTCACAACTCACAAATTCACTCACGTGAGTTGCAAATCTGAACTTGTGAGTTACAAATCTGTGTTATTTACTGTGAATCTTTCGAGACTGTTCTGACTCCATAGAAGAGCGCTAGGCCTATGCAAGTTTGCCATTTGAATTTCCGAAGCAATTTGTATTGGCCTACCTGTTAAAACACTGTGTGAGTCGAGACGTTTTAGTTTTTAATTAAACGTTTTCTTACAAAAGATTATATTATTGACAACAACAAACACTAGCCTACCTGTTTGTGTTTGTTCTCTATCTTGGGAAACATAGGAGAGGTAGCCTCGGAAACCGAGACGTTTTTATTTCAAGGGAGCTGGGAGAAAAAATGTATGTGGACCAAGTTTGCTCTCTAGTGGACAACAGTCAACATCGCATGTCAGATTACATTCCAGATACTGGATGTAATGTAACTTCCTGTAGTTTATTGATCAGTGCGAAAGGTGGGGGATATTGATACTGAGTCAACCATTATTATTATTATTATTATTATTATTATTAGTAGTAGTAGTAGTAGCATCCTATAGTACTGTAGTAGTAGTAGTAGTAGCAGTAGTAGTAGTAGTAGTAATAATAAACCAGCTGTTACTGTACATCGTCAGTTTTGTCAAACCTAAATCATTTTGGTGCTTTCATCGAGGTGCATGCTTTCATTTTCCATTCAGAGGCTTTTCAAAGTAGTCTATATCAATTCATCATTCATTTGTATTCTTGTTGCACATATTTTTCTTTTTGACTTCTAACCATTTATACAATGTTTTTGTCATTACTCATTAAATGTTTCAATTAAATGAGTACAAAAGGACCTAAGATGGAAACCGACTTGCAGAGCCATCGGCTTTCTTGCGTTTAAAATGCTCTGAGCAGACCATGTACTTGTAAACTGTACTTTCCTCTGCTTTTTATTTTTATTTTTCAAACTGCTAATGAAGTATTCAATCAGTCAAATTCTCATTCACTACTATTCACACATGCAGTATTTTTCTTTTTTTTCTTTTCTTTTTTATAAACATGTTTTACAGGCTGGGGTTGCTTCTAGGCCCAAGTCCAACCTTTTCACAATTTCTGGCTTCTGGTGTGACGTGTGATGGAGTGAGTTTGTTGGTACCCTCCCCTAACCTATTGTCTTCCAAGAAAATGGATTAGAGTCTCCTAGCACATAAGACCAGACAGGTTTTGGGTCACCTAAAGGACAAGTAGTCTCAGCAGCACAAGTCCGGCCAACTCTGTACTGTGCTACTACTGTGTAGTAAAAGCTGTAACCATATGGCAAGCATGTCATACCAGCAGACACTTAATAATAGTTATTGTATGAATTAACAATGTAAGTTGACAACACAGTTTTAACACATCTGTGATGAGTGTAGGCCTAATCTGTATAGGAAAATAACCTGTTTTATACGGTTTACTCCTATGCTCCATAGTATCTGCTGCATGCTAGTCAGGTGCGACATATTACACAATATTACTTTATCCATAATCCTCCCTGAAACCAGTCTCTGTTCCAAAACAATGAAGCAATCATACAGTAGAACTGTTAGAACAGTTGTGCAAATGGATTGTGAACAATGTCATCATGCTAGTGTAGCAGAGTGGCTCAGAGCCGTTTGTGCTGTAACAGCATAAAACCGTCATTACCCTTTTCATGTCACGATTCAACTTTCTCGATCAATATAGAAATTATAGCTTTAAACACGTACGCAGTAAAATCCTCAGTGTTCATTTATCGATTTGCAAATAAACACACTTGTACTGTGCCTATACCAATAATTTGTTCTCTCAGTTGGCTGACACTTCGTGCTTGGCCAGATTGATCTGTAGTCAAATCTCCCTGTAGGATTATATATCTGTATTAATTAGCAGAGTAATTAAATTGATTGAAGAAGCAGAGGTTGTATGAGGTAGGTAGTATAATTTCGTTTAGCACAGCACTGATGTGCCCTCTGAGGCCCTTTAGTCCCCTTCTCCAGCACACAGACAGCACTGTCCTCCTTTGGCTCTCTGCCTGGGAGTGATATGGCAGGTGTCTCCTTGAAGGCTGCCATACACACATATTATCTTATTTTTCTTTGTAAGTGGTGCAACCACTTCCTTAAGTGACTGTGTGGGTGGGTGTGTGGGTGCGTCTGAGCACGGAAACAGCATGGTTGTTTTTCACCACCTGTGTGCAACCTAACACACACACAAACACACGCACATATTAACTGTTTGCTTGATAACATATATGATATTTCCGAGATATAACATCTATATTCTTTGGAATAATACAATACATTGGATTTAAGGGGCCTATAACATTTCAATGGCAAAGATTTGTTGCGTGCAAGCACAGAACAAGGAAATGGAAACATAACCAGCATTTCTGGTACACATACTGTACAGTTCATATCTCTTGCAGTACAGTAGGCTACGTGCCAACTCTTCACATGCAGGTCCTATAAGCCAATTTAGTAAGAAACACCCTGTGACCATTGTAAGCAGAGCAGAGCAGCTGCTTGGAATGGTAACAAGACAACTCACCCCGTTTCTGTTTTCCTCCCAGAATTTTCCCCAGTGAGGGGTGGGAGAGGCTGGACAGCAGACGGCTGGACTTAGAATTTCTGAAAAAACCTATGTTTGTAGTCAGTCGTTCTCAAACTATTTAATTCCAAGGACGCCAAATATTATATGTAATCGGACGCCTAACCACATCTGAAAATATGTTGTTGCAGGGATCCCCAGAAGCAAATAATTGAGTTAAAAACGTTCGCTCTGAAAGCATATATATTCGAAGATTTGTGCCACATTTTCACAGGTTTTAAAAAAATAGCTAAGGGTTCCCGTCCAGAATGGGTTAATCAATGAAAACTAAACAATGGCTTATTTGAAGGACTCTTGGAGCCCAGGGGCCTGGGACACATACAGTACTGGAGTACCACTCACTAACCACAGTCAGGCAAGACAATATGATTGCGTCGACTAAACCAGAGGTTTTCAACAGGTGGTCCGTGGACCACTGGTGGTCCCTGACCATGCAAAGTTGCGAAACAGAGTGCACTAAATGACCTGGTGACGTATGATGACAATGTCAATGTTACACGAAAAAAGTACAAAAACATGCACATCCAACCCAAACTTGGGCAGGTGCCGAGCGGCGAGTAAGCCTAGTATACGCTCGGAGACGCTCGCACACTGTGGGCTCCGATGCTGTGACAAGTGCCTTTATTTGCACAAATAGGTGACTGTAACTGACACGTCAATGTTGTCATTTACTGGAAAGTCAAGAACTTCCTCAGTTGACTTGTACGGGAAAGTGTACGCCCCACACACTGTACAGGATTGACTGGTTGAGTCACCATTATTAGGAAATGTGCCAATATAACCAATATAATAATACATAATGGCTGTTAAGGGGAACACAACAGTGGTCCCTAGGTTGATTCTCAGTCAGGGTGGTGGTCCCTGGTTCAAAATCAGTTGAAAATCCCTGGACTAAACCATATAAAATTGCTGGTGAAATTGCTAAATATATTTGTTTTTTTTCATCATTTTCAAAATAAAATTATATCAAATTGTACCTGCACAGGTTGTTTTTAAGTATAAACTGGCTATAACCAACATTCCTTTCATTCTACCCAAAGGGTCTTTATACACATTATGACAAATTGACAGTAATAAGATGCCATGATTGATAAGATAATATTAAACTGAATTAATTAACTGTTTAACCTATAAGCAGTAACAGGTATCACAGCAAATCAAGGATGCCAAAATGTGCTCATTTTTATTTAAAGCAAAAGGTAAAAAATAAATAAAATCCATCAACAAACACTGAGAATTCAAAGAATGCTTTTCACAAATATTAACAAATACACATTATATAAATCCAGAGATTTGACATCTCATTAGGCAAGTGTAAACACATTATTGTTTTTGCTTACACACAACCTTCATTGACCTTCATAATTACTGTTCTGACCTTCCTCGTAACCAAAGACTCCTTCCAACTCTAATCCAAAGCCAACACTTTCATTGCCTGGGAAACATTAACAACTTTGATAACGACAGAGGAAGAATACTGAAGCGTATTGTCAAAAGAATGACATTTGAATTCTGAAGAAAATCCAGTTCTTGAACAGAATGATTTCAAGTTCATTGAACCCAGTCCTGTTTGATGCATGATTGATTCAATTAAATTCTGATCTCTTTGTGGAACCAAATAAGGTGTGTGTAAGACATCGTAAACATTAAACATGCAGGAAATGTAGACATGATGCATGCACAACACTGTATACTCAGTACATGCACAGTAGGCCTATATGCAGTGTGTATACTGTACTGTGTATAGTGTATACTATATACCGTATATTTTATTGGAATGTTATGTTTTCTGCAGATATGCATATCATGATTCTGCTATGTACTACATGTGAACAGTAAGAGAAACCCCAGGGTGTTTGGTACCGCCAGCACAGAAGCCAGAGTTAGCACTTCCTCTCTTCTGCTAAATGAAAAACAACAGTTTAAATCCCCGGAGAGGCCTGCTGCTAATCCGTAATCCTCCTTGGTTCTTCATTGGCTCCTTCATTCAAGGTGTAAGGCCTGACCCACAACACACAGGTCTGGATGCGAAGCTGAACGTGCTTTAGCTCCGAGACCTGATTGGATGCTCCACAGCTCCACCCCCCTTGCTGGCTCATCCTCAAGCCTGTGAAAATGACGGAGAGGATGGTGGTCATGAAATGGGTCAGGTGCAGGGTGCGTGCCACTTAGAACTGGGCAAGGTGAGTCACAGATTAGCCAGTTCATGAACTACCCTGTACTTAGAAGAAGAGCGCAATATGCTCTACAGATACATGAACTTCAATGTACAGCGCAGTCGGTCAATATTTTATTCTGGCCATTAAATACAGCTGCAAGTGCAGCTGTACAGTATAAAGGCCTTACAAAAAGTTACAAGACACAAATAATTCTGGTTCCCATTGCTATTTTAAAGGGACTGCATCATACAGTTTCTTTCCAAATGCACAACATCATACACAGTAAATGCAATAAAACATAGGCTACATTTAAACATATAGGTTTGTAAGGGATAATGTATTCTTCAGTGAACAAGCATTGTGCAACAACGTAGCTTTAACAAAAAAAAGTGTTGATGCTTTTTACCTCATAATAGATCAAATGTCTCTTCACACGCTCAAATCAAATGTACTCCAATTACTCTGTAATGTGTTGTCTCTCTACATTGTGTTCATGTCTCCTAACTGTCTGGGAACTTTGCTGGCATTGTAATCCAATAACCTGGTGACACAACATTTTCAGCAACATAATTCAGAAACTCCACAAGACATTATGAACAACATATTTGTAGCTTATCCCAGTGAAGATCATTATGTCATGCGAACTAACACACAACTTGCTATACTTTTATATAGTATATACATAGAAACAAGGTTGCCAGTTCAAACCCGGGCTCCCCTAGAGTTACTGTCGAAGGGTCCTTGAGCAAGACACTGAACACCTAATTGCTCCCGATGTGCTAGTTGGTGCCTTGCATGGTTTCCGCTGCCATCGGTGTATGAATGTGTGTGTGAATGGGTGAATGTAATGCACAATCTCTGTAAAGCGCCTTGGATAAAGGCGCTATATAAATTTACCATTTACCATTTAAACAATGAAAATATGCACAATTTTAAAGCTTATTTCTACGTTGTCCAATGTAAAGTCAGACATCAAAAATATGTTTTTAGTTTTTGTCATTTGAGTCAAGTATAAATTCGCCTTAAAAGATGACACATGTCAAACACTCACCCTTGTGTATTTATAGATGGCTCACTTCCACAAAACTCTGCCACTGAAAAGTTGCCGGGTGGTCGAAGTGGCAGGGTCAGACTTGGCCTTCGATCTGAATGGCTGCGCCGGATGAAGGGCTGGGGGCCTCGGACAAATTGCGGAAGCCTGCCCAGATTTCTCCAAGACTGTGGGAGAACAGAGACTCCAGTGGAGGCCCATGCTTGAGGTGGACAAGGCTGTGCCTTGAAGAGTGATGGGGAGACAGGGCAGAAGACGGAGCGAGCATTACTTTTAGGCCGAGTAGATGAGTCTTCACCACTGTTCTCCCGTGTCCATCTTTGCACTTTAGGTGAGGCCGGTGGAGATGGCGCTTTGAAACGGTACGATGAGGCCGAGTTTGCGTTTGAAATATTCTGTCTTTGTACTTTAGGCGAGGCAGGTGGCGACGGTGCCTTGACGTAAGAGTGTACATAGTTTGTGTTTGAATTATTCCGTCTATGCACTTTAGGTGAAGCCGGTGGAGAGGGTACATTGGAAGAGTTGGAGGATGCCGAGTTTACATTTGGAAAGCTCTGCCTCGCAACAGGTGAGCTTGGTAACATCCTCTGAACTGCTGGTGGTGTAGGGAGTTTCCGGTTGGTTGGGGGGCTGATTGAGGACGAAGAGCTGGGCTGATTTGTGAAAGCATGGGGACTGGGCAGTCTTCGGTGTGAGCTGCTTGGAGTAGGTGTTGATGGTAGCATTCGGGCCCTAGACGTTGGTGGGGTAGAAGGCGGTTGGCTACCGACTACTGAAGTGGGAGTCACCATACACAGTGAATCGTTAGAACCAGGGGCCGGACGGAAACTGAAGTCTTCTTCCTCTGCTGATGCTGCTGGGCTGAGAGCTGGTGTTGGAACGTGATAGCACAAAGAAGAAATATCCAATGCAGAGTCTGACGAGTGCCGCAAGTGTATGATTTTTCTGGATTGTTTATACAGGGAAGCAGCGTGTTCTGCGTCTGAGTCGACCTCTGGCTGAAGGTCAGGTTGGCTCTGTGCTTCAGCAGATGTGTCCTGGTAATCTGTCATGGCAGTGGAAACAACCCTAGAACCTTGGGGCAGGCTCCCTTTGCTTGGCAGTACTGCCACAGACTGAACGGAGGCCCGCAGTCGTGACACCGTGGCCTTCTTCCCAACAGCCGACCTCTCTGTATTTGTAGTCCTTTCGTCTGTTTCAGAGGAAATACTCCGGGCTCCCTCAAATGAGTTGTCCAGTAACACTTCCAGTGGTGGCGGTGGAAGATTAGCCAGATCCAGGTCCTCCATTTTATATGTTGATATGGTTTCAGCTCGACAACTGGTTATTCTACTGCTGAGCGCGGCCTCCATGTTTCCCAAACCTGGCAGCACAGGAATGCCACACCTTCGCACACCTTTGAGAGGCCCCAATACTTTGGGGCTCTCTAGTTCCTCTATACCCTGACTGAAAGTATCAATCAGTCTCTTGACTGAATTTCTACCTCTGGACAGCCCAGAAGATGCGCGTGATGAAGGTGGGCTCGAAGGTGGGGTGGCTTCCAATGGACTCTTAGAGGTTTTCTTTTTGTCTTTCTTTTTCTTAACCTCTCCCACATCTTTGGTTGCTTCTTGTTCTCCGTTGCTGTGCTTCATGAGGCCTGCCTTGTCCTTGATAGGTTGACGGCTGTTCTTCTCCAATGCAGGATGTATCCGACTGGCTGCTACAGAAGGCATAGGCGCATTTCCCTGTGTTTGTTTGGATGAAACTTTGTTACCTGTGTTTGTCCCTGTCTGTCTGCACATTCTCTCTATCCTCTGACTTAGATCTCTCTGGGTTCTCTCTAATTCAAGAAGTGTTGGATCTTCTGCTTTGCTTCGCAGTGATTCTGTAGACCGCGTGCGCCGCTCTTTGGCAACAGGGCTCTTTTTGTTGGCTCCCTTCCGAACAGGAGCTGCCGTCTGGGGTCTCCTTGGGGGCCGATCCTCATCCTCTGCCCACTGACGTCTGCTCGTTTTGGGGCTTTCTGTTAACTTAGCTTTGGCACAGGCATGTTGTGACGGAACAAACTGTATCCGTCCACTGATAGCATCTTTCATCTTCAAAGTCATCTCTACGTTTTGAGGGTTCTCTATACGCTTCGGCGGCAGGCGGCAAGGTTTTTGGTCCGGTTTAGCAGGTGAAGAGTTTGATCGCTTCCTAACACACACTTCGCTATCTCCTGTGTCTCCATCCGTTTCCTCCTCATCAGCGTCTTCTTCCTCATCATCTAAGGAGACTGATCCCAACAGAGACTCTGTGTCTTTTTGGTCCCTAGCTATAAGAGTACATATAGAATCTATGGAGTTGAGAGAAACACTAGGGCTCATTTTGCTTGAAACCTTTGGCGTTGATGCTCCTTGCCTCATAGTCCTGGTGTTGCATCTCAAAGGACTGGGAGTCGTCCTATTTGTCCCTGTAGACTCACCACTCCCACGTCTATGGTGTCTTTCAGAGCCAGCCAGGGATTCGATCTCGGCCCCAATACCACTGTCCTCACTAAAGAGAGATGAATCCTCCGGTCCCGGCTTGCGCAGCGAGGCTACTTCTATTCGGGTCAACAGTCGCAATAGCCTGGCCTCTACTGCATGCTTTGCTTTGAGCTTCTCGTCTAACAGCTCAGAAAGAGACGCAAAGTACTCAACGGCCTCCTCCATTGCAGAGTCTCCAATTCCACCAACAGTTTGGCTCACATTCCGCATTCTCTGAGTCGTATACTGAAGGAGCTGCTGCAACAAATCTGGCGGGGGCTCGCTATCCATCTTCAGTGAGGAAGAAGACAGGTTTTTCATTGGGCTCGGCCAAGCCAGATGTTCCCCGTTCTCTTTCAGAAGCCTCTCCCCCTCGTCCACCACTCCCTCAAGGGCCCGGTTTATTTCCTCATATCGTAGAACCATGAAGGCCACCATAGGCTGCACGTTAACCTGAGTTTGGGTTGCCTGTTCCAAAAGACCCAGTAGAATGTCATATTTATTTATACTAGGATTCAAAAAGGCATACGCAGCTTGGTGTGCTTTTACCAAAGGCTCTGGAAAATCCACTTTCTGCTCTGACAGTGTGGCTTTTTTCTCCTTCTCTTTCTTTTTCAGTGGTTTAACGCCTCTGTTATTCTTCTTCGGCTTCTTGGCAGTCTTTTTGTCTGTTGCGTCCTGCTTGTCTCCTTGTTTCTCTTTTCCAGGTGTCAATCTACCGACGTCCATCCCTTGCGTCCCCTGTTTATCCAAGTTGACTGCCTCTGGGGCCAGCTCAGAAACTGAAGCTCTCTTTTTTTGCGGTGTGAGAGGGAGCTGTGCGCAGTGGGTCGGTCCAGCTGGCTTCCTTTCCCTGAGGTCCCCTTCTGCTGGTACTGCGGAGCCCCCACCCTCTCCATCGTCATACTGAGGCTCTCCAGGACAATCCTGGGTCCCAGGCAGCAGGGTCCTACCCCTTCGGAAAGGTCCCTGGGTCCCAAAATTGTTGCCCTTTGATGGAGAACAGCCCATTTCAAATGTTTCAAATGGAAGAAAGCCTGTTAGTGCTACTCAAAAAGTGGCCAAGTAGAATTTGAAGTAAAAATACAAAAGAAAGGCATGGGCCCTTATAGCCACCTTCTGTAGCTGTCGCATTCAGATGGCCCCTCTGCAGGCTGTCGTGTCTGAAAAAGCTGTATTTCCGAACACCATTACCCAAAACAAAATATTGATAAATCCATCTTGAAAGACTATTCTACCAATCATAAATCGGCAAATATATCCAGAGAGTATTCTTCATGTTCCTTAAGTTACTGTACTGTATCCTCCTGTATGTCACGAAGGACGAGCAGCTGAAAGGATTAGTGAGGCTTTCAATGCACTACTCAGTGCACACATGTCAGGTTAAAGCATATAAAACTGCACCCACTTGTAAGACCATAAGCTCATTTGTGTAATGACGGCTGGCATCAGGTAGCTGCTTATAGCTTGCTGCACAGTATGACTCACTTTAACCCATGGCAAACAAAAATTATTGTTACGCACCTTACGTAATGTCCAAATTGTATACAATCTCAACAGTTGGAAAACCAAAGTGTGACAATTAAAGCCTGAGTTATGCACAGGTGTCACACACTGAAAAGCGCATGCCTATATTACCAGAAATAACTGGTAGCCTATATTATGGTATATGACCAATTAAGACCATAACTGCGCCCCCCAGTTATGATCTTCTTAATTGGTCATAATACTGTGAGAGAATGATGGTAACCTGATTGCAAACATTTTCACTTATAAAACTCAGTTTATGTTTGGCATGCACCTTCAAGTTTGTTCCTCTCCAAAGACAAAAAGGGATCTTGTTTACAACACTTGAAAGGAGAAAAGCAACAATAATTGTGGAGATAAAAAGCGATAAAATATAACGTAAAACTTAAAAGCGGGTTTGGCAGCTAAATAGAAGTGTACCTGGCTGAACAAGAACTCAAAAAATGTCAAATAGAAGAGGCACAATTAAAACAAATCTCACAATCTGCCATTAACGACCTGAGGCCGATCCTGCAAATGTCTTTTAAATCCTTAACAGTTTTCTGAAATAACATATATATACAATAAAATGATATGTATTTAGCCACAGATCCCCCCTACGTATGATCCAAGATTCCTATATGCATTTGATGTATTACCTTGTGTTGTCCTTGCTCTGGATTAAGAGCATCTGCTAAATGCCTAAATTGTAAATTGCTCGACTTCTTTCAAATGTTTTGGGTAAATAATACATTTTTAACAACTTCATGTTTATGTTTGTTCCACTGGAAACACATGGCAGTCCAATCAGATTTGATTAATTTTTATTCATTTATTAGATCCCCATTAGCTTGCTGTACATGACAGCAAGTACTTTTCCTGTACAAACAGTACACCATTCACACAACAACACAACAAAAAATATCACCTCATAGCATGTCTAATACATTTGATAGCTAGCTCAAAGCTTCACATTGACATCAAAACAAATACCATATTATATCGGGATCAGTGATTATGAATTATGAATTCACTTCTTAAGACCAGAGAGAGAAATGTTCACATCTAATAATTGAGATGACAAGCTGATGCAGACTTTGTTGTTGTTATTCTGTACCACATTCCGCATTTTAAATGCAAATAAACTAAACAGAGACACTTATTTGTTGGATGCAGATAATTTGCTGTACTTTTTTTAATTGAATGCTTCATTTCAAGTTGATCCTTACAGTTGTTGTATATTCGGGCTTCATGTCAGATAATACAGGGGATGACAGGGGACATTCTTAACTCCTCAATTGTACATTCCATCTGGCTGACATGTGTATGTCATAAAGGCAAATAATAATGTCACACATACACACATACAAATAAAACAGTGGATCTTTATCTCAATGGGATTTTGATCTGAACCTTTGCCTAGTTTGGGGAGTTGAGGATATGGCAATACACCTTGAATCGTTTATATCACTCAATGTTATAACTGCTATAGAAGATTCTACTGTGGATATGCCTGAATCCGTAGAATCACAACTCTTGACTGAATTCCCTCTACATGGTGCTACCGCCTCCTTAGAGAACTCCACCGAATCAAGAGAGATATCTGACAGTATGGGTTTAGTGGAGCTGATTGAATACATGCGCACTCTGTTTAAGTAAGCCTGCTGACTGATATCTTTTTTCTTGTAAAGCATCATGTAACACTTGGGCAAAAAAAGGCAGAGGAGCACACCAAAGTTGGAGACAACAATGGCAGATGCTTGGACAGATGAGCGCTGTTGGCTTTTTGTCACATAGATTGGGATGAAACACACCCAAACAAATAGGTAAATAAGCATGCAAAAAATAATGTAGCCCGTTTCATTAAAGCGCTGCGGAACCTTTCTAGCTTTCAGGGCGAGAATGAAGCAAATAAAGGCAAGTAGGGCGATATAACATAGCATAATGCCAAATCCCCAATTAGATCCTTCATTGCACTGCAGCAGAATGGTCATGCTTTGCCGCAAAATGTGGATCTCGACCTTTGGACCCCTAATGATCAACCATAACAGGCAGATAAGGCCCTGGATGGCTGTACCACAAATAACGATGACAGGGGGTTTATAAAGTTTGTTCAACATATGCTGCCGATGTCCATCCAAAAGGAATGCAAGGAACGTGCGGAAAGCTTTGACCAGGATACAAGAAACAGTCAGTGTGAAGCCAAAGCTGTACATGGTTTGACGAGATCTGCAAATGTGATCATTGGGCCTACCGATGAACAATACCACTGCGCTGAAGCTAACTGCTAGCCCAGCCATCATGATATAGCAGAGCTTCCCACCTGCAACTTGGAAAACAACAGTCTGGCGATTAATTACAAAAATGATCAGGACAGATAAAAGCAGCAGATACCCTACTCCAGTAGCAACAAGCAGGACAATAGCAACAATGTCATTCAGCCTCAAATAGCCTTCTGTTCTTGGTTCACATTTACTCCAACCTCTCAAAGACCATGTTCCATTTGGACATACCAGGCAGTGGTGAAGGTCTGTAAAAAAAGGTTGCATTTATATTTTAGAGGTAGTATACAGTGGTGGAAAGAATGTCAATACTGCAACGTCGAAGCGGGATATGGAACATATTTGTGATTATCAGTTGATAAAATTCGAAGCGGGTGGGGCTCCTCACTGGCAGGTGAGTCCGTAGGATATGACAGCAGTGTGTACTGTGGACTGTGGAGAGGAATCATTTGGTAGAACGACGAGAAAAAAAGGGGTGTAAAAATAATTGGCTATTCTACAAAAATAATACCAAAAGTACCTCACAATTGTACTTAAGTACAGTACTTGAGTAAATGTAATTAGTTACTTTCCACCACTGGTAATAATATAACATATTATATTAATAATGTATTAGTAGTAAGGACAGAATTGTGTACTGACTTGAACCATTGGTGTAAGTTCCTTCTTCACACTTGCTGCAGTTATAGCAGCAGTGTATCATGATGATTTTCTTGGCTGTCCCTGGGGGGCAAGATTCTGAGCATCTCGACTTTGGAACCTAAAAAGGGTCAAGTATTTCTTAATATCTTATTTCATTTAGCCTATGTTTGATTAAACCAGTGGTTTTCAACCATTGGTCCACCAGTGGTCCTTGGAGGGGTTCCAGGTGGTCAACCCGGCTAAATGATGGAGAGTTGGTAACCAAATTAACTCTTGAGAGTATAAATTGACGCTTACGGGTCCATTTGGTTTCATTGTACGCTCTCAAGAGTTAAATTATTGTTAAACACCTGCATTAGGCAACTTAATTTACAAGAGGTAAAATATATATATATATATATATTTATTTATTCCTTTTAGCTGTGAGGCGACAGCATTACCAACTGTGCCACCGTGCACCCAATCATTATTATTTTGATCAAAGTTTGCCTGTTATCTCTATGTTACCACGTCAATACAGCATGGAATTGTGGACAAAACCTTACCCAATTATGACAAAATATTCTTTAGTTTTGGGTCTGTGAGGCAAAATCTCATCAACTGGTGGTCTGTGGCTCAAATGACGAATAAATAATGGGACGTGATATAAAAGAGGTTGAAAATCACTTATTGAAAACCATGAAATAGTGTTGTACAGTGTTACTAGCGTTACTCTTACTGTTCCGTTTGGAGTTGCCCAGTTTATACTTGCTGATCTGATCTCCACAACACTTTCCATCAGATTATACCGTCCGATATCTTCAAAATGTCTCCCGTCTCCCCTCTTCGCCCAATATACCAAGTCATAGCCATCCACAAAGCTGCCAGAATCATCAAAGAAAAACTGCTTATTGTCAAGAGTGAAATTAATTTTCTTCAGTTCCTGGAGAAGCTGAAACAAATAAGAGCATAAACACATGAACATCGTCAATAATCCTAACCCTGGAAAGGATATATAAAATGTATTTCATGAAAGGACACAAAAACAACACCACACCATTCCATGAAACATTGATTTAAGTTGTTCTTACTTTCCATGGTAGAATGTTTCCCTCTCCTGAACAATTAAACCGATTGCATTTGAGAAGAGATCGCAGTGCATGAGCAACTGACCATACGGCCAGTGTCTCTGAATATGTCAAGCTCAAATCGACTGCATCTGTTAGAAAGTCATCATTTGCATTTTGGGGGTCAGGCAGCGTGCAGGCAAGTTCAGATTTCAACATCAGGGAGTATGACAAAGGACAGTGGGCAGCAGACTTGCTCTTGAGGCACTTTTTGTGATTAATTAGTTCTGGAGAACATCCAAACCTGGCATTTTTGTACTCTTCGATGAAACTGTTCACCGCTCCTGGGCCAGGCACAAGATTTGTGAGGAAATCCTTGAATCCCGGGTTAAGGCCTTTGATGAAACTAAATCCAAAAATGTCACCAATTGCATTGATACCTTTCACTGAGGCCAAAGTTCGTGACATGGACCAGCTGTCGGTGGCAATCCAGGTCCTAGAGATCCCTTTCCTGATCATCTCTTCAAACAGCTGTTCAACCAGCTCACTTCTCAGGATCAGTAAGACTACCTGTGCACTGGAAGACTGAATGCAGTCTGCCACCTCACGGATCCGCTGCACTCTGTCGCTGTGGCCCAGGTAATGAGGCAGGACCTCCTGAAAGGCAGCGCACACGTGTGCATTGTCAGCCTCTCTCAGGAAACTCTGAAGCGCATCCCTGCCGTACGCATCATCCCCTGACACCACACCCACCCAGTTCCAGTCAAAGTGAGCCATGAGCTTGACCAGAGCAAGGGTCTGGTGTTCATCGCTAGGTATGGTGCGCAAGAAGGATGGGAAACGGAATTTATCATCTAGGATGGCTGCAGATGACGTGGTGCTTATCTAAAAGGGACAAGAAAGTTACAAATAAAAGTGTTACAGCACTACATTTCAACCTTGTCTGATTTTAATCCAAGTCACATTGTCAAATTGTTAACGCTCTGCACCTGAGGGACCATGTAGATGCCCAGGAGCCGAGCCACAGCGATGGACACTTCAGAGAAGCGTGCTCCAATAATGGCCTTCACTACTGGGCTCTCGGTGAAGTCGCATTGCGTTGCCGTGGAGCCGTTGATGGCCAAGAGGTGCATGGTATTTTGGATGGCTTTGCTTGCATCCACGCATGTGTCACAGATGATGTAACCAAGACGAATGCCGGGCAGAAAGCCAGAGTCATTGATTGTATCAATGGTGTGGATGACAGCCAAGGTCTGAACAAATGACCGCAAATCAAACCTGGAATCAGGAAAGAAGTACTCAATTAAAACTATAATTCTGAATGAACCACAGAACAGCTAAGAAAGTTATCCAACCCACCTAAACATATAGTCATTACTTATTACATATTACTATATTTACAATAATCTTCAATAATCCACAAAATATGTCAAAATAAATGTGTCTGTAGGTATATATTTTGTACATTTGAAAATGTATTGAGATGCAGAAATATACCGGGCCTCATATGTCATAGACTCATAGCCAATGCCGTATATCTGCAGTAGAATATGGATTGTGAAGTTCAGAAATAACTATACGGCAAATTCCATAGTTCAAGAAAATGATTTAAATTACATTAATTAATTAATGCATAATTATTCCCAGCTCATTCTAAAATATGTGAATTCATCTCATAATGCTCAATGCAATTAAAATACGGTACGCTTTGAAAACTTACTCTGTGCAGTTGAATCTTCCTGGCTGGATTCGACTGTGCAGGTACTCACTCTCCACCTTAGCATGGCAGGCACACAGCATTCCAATTATAATGTCCCCTGGACTACTTGCCCCACATGCAGACTCAGAGTAATCACAGCTTGATCCCAAGCCCAAGAAAATGGTCGCAATCAGAATGTAACACCTCACCCAAGGGAACATGATAGCAACAGAGAGGGATTCTATCACACTGAGAAATACTAGGTCATCACTTCACTTTATAGACTGCATGCATGCTGTTCCCTATACTACACACCCACCTGTGAAATGAAGAAGGAAAAAAAAGAAAAGAAAGAAGTGATGCAATAAGTCTTGTTTGTTTAGCCTCGACCATTCTGTTTAACAGCGGATTAGGTAAAGTGTGTCATGACAAGAAAATGAAATGGGGTAAATAATACTTTGGGGACATCAGTTGGGGACATCATTATATATCATTAAAGAAAACTTGAATTCACCCATTTTCAACCTCATCTTCATATAATTGGTTGGTTCCTCACTAATACTCATTATATGTATAATAATAATATAATAGGTATAATTTCCATTAACTCACTCTGCAGACATAAAAAGTTCAATACTAATAGAAAGTATAAACATTAAAAAATTAATATAGGCACACCATCCAAAGGTAATGAAAGTACTCTACAGAATGCAAAATACATGGAATAGCTGGGGCTTGCAGATTGTTTGGTGTTTTGTTTTGTTTATCTATGTTAAATGTACGTCTGTAGGCTACTTAAAATCTTCTTTCTCAAGCCTAATTTATATGGTCTTTAATAATGGTCCTTCAGAACGCTAGAAAATAGACAAGCGCATCATCAGTGGGAGGAAAGGTGGGACTCAAAGCTGTGATGATCCTCGCAGTTGTTTTGAGTGACCACTAGAGAGCACTAGAACTTTAAATAGTCATAGTTAAATGATTTGAAACCTTCGCTTCATGATGAATATGCAGCATATGCTTGTTAATAGACTCGTCCTTATCTATGTATTTTTTAGGATCTATGGTTTAATTACATATTAATAATAAAGTTAATAGTCCATATCACTTATAATGTATTTTCATCGCTGTAAATGCATTCTTTTAATACGCCGCTTTGTCAATTTCTTATTGGAGCATGGCGAAATGCGTCATCAGTTCGTTCCAGGAAGTAATGGAGGTTGATCATATCAGAGTTAAATATTTCGTTTATTGGTGCGTTAAGAGTTAAGGCACACGTTGCACACTTCATTAATATAGACTAAGGGGTTTTGATGTGGCTTTCAGGCTGAGTTTGTTATTTGTATTTTTGTGCCAAACAAATTAAACCATGAACGAGTGTGGTATGTTCCAGGGTCACTTGGCTCTCTCAAGTGGCAATGCGGTATCGCTTCTCGGCCTTTTGGCTAAGATCAAGTGTAGTATCTGTTCTTATCAGTTTAATATCTGATACGTCCCCTACCCGGGGACCATATATTAAATTGATTTTTGGAACTGGGAGATGGAATAGGGGCTTGCTCCGTCCACTCCACGCATCGACCTGGTATTGCAGTATCTCCAGGAACGGTGCACCCCCCTGACATGTTAAATGAAAATAAGATACTGATTCCCAACTCCATGGCCATTCATGGAGGTAAATGTATTTATTATTATTGTGAGGTGTTGTAAACGGTATTTTTATTCCGTATATTTGCAGTGATGGAGACAACAACTTTACTGCCAAAAAAGAAACAAAATGTGTAACGGTCAGATATTTATATCGCTGCTACTAATTATTTAAATCACGGGTTGTGAATGATCTCCTCTTATGATACAACTGATGAAGTGGAATGCAAAGAAGATAGCCTAAATAAGCAAGCAGTAAATACAGTCAGAAACAAAACTCACGTCAACCTTTTATCTCATCAACTCAAGGAATCAACATACAGACAGCTTAAGCAGTGTTGGGTAAATGAATGAATCGAAGCGAATGTCCGTGTCTCGCGCACGCACGCATGCACGCGCTCGCTTATTGTTTAGTATTGTTCCGTGGTATGTTTCCAAACAAGTGACAGTCTGTTTCTCCAAGAGTTCCCTCCCCAACGTAAAACACCCTATAAAGCAAAGTAGATGAGCGAAACGTAATCCATCCCCGTAGCGAACGTAGGAAGAACAAAACCTCGGATCCTCGCGGGATGTTGAAATAAATAAATAAAAGACGAACGATCTCACCAGTATAGAAGAATGTCTCGAGCCTCCATAGTGAGCGCAATCGTTCTTGTAGCTATAGCTTAGTTAACGAGATGTTTAGAGAACAAACGTATCGTCCCTCGTAGACTCCCTGTTTGTTTGTCTCATCTAGTCTATGGTCTCTCCCCGTCAGGTTCCCTCAGGCCGGTAACCGACGCCTACTTTATGGGCGGCAATCCAACTCCAGACCATGTCACTCAAATTATATAAAGTGTTTAAAATTAAAAGCCCCCAAATAACAAAATCACAAAATAAGACAGCACAGAATATATAGGACCTTACCCTTGACAGATGGCGTTAATTAGAAATATTAAATGTGTACGTACATATGTATGTATGTACTTTTAAATGTTGATATTAAAATAAATGTTTAACTTGTGTGGCAGTTGCTACAAATGTATCAAAGAACAGCATGAAATCTATTGCAAAAAGTGTAATAAAATTTATTTAAAAAGAAAAGCGGACAGATTTGTGTTGATCGCATGACTATGGAGATAATTAATACTATAGGCCTACTGTATACCAATAAGCCCCATTCACGGCACTGTCTAGTGAGCTAATCTAGTGAGCTAATTTAAGGCTTCCGGTGGACGATCTCTTCAAAATAAGAGTACCTCTAGAGTATTGAAAAAAAGTTTAATTTGCACATTAAAACTACAAATTAAGCATTTAAATGATGCTATAAGACACACATTATGTTTCTGTGTAAAAACAAGTAATTAAATAATAATAATAATAATAAAGTTATCTAAATGGATAAATGCTATTCACTGGAGTGCATGGACTTCATAAAGTGGACACTGGACAAAAGACGGCTCCGCGAGGCAACTATCTGGACATACCCACGCGTCCGGGGAGATGTCCTCTACCACACCCCACTCTCCGCTAAGCGGGAGAGGTGTAAAATTCACAGCAGCAGAGCTTCTACTGGGGTCAATGCAAAAAAATGTACCGTTTCCGGACCCAGAATGGACACTGGACAAAAGACGGCTCCGCGAGGCAACTATCTGGACATACCCACGCGTCCGGGGAGATGTCCTCTACCACCCCACAGTCTCCGCTAAGCGGGAGAGGTGTAAAATTCACAGCTGGAGCCCTTCTACTGGGGTCAATGCAAAAAAATTACCGTTTCCGGACCCAGAATGGACACTGGACAAAAGACGGCTCCGCGAGGCAACTATCTGGACACACCCACGCGTCCGGGGAGATGTCCTCTACCACCCCACAGTCTCCGCTAAGCGGGAGAGGTGTAAAATTCACAGCTGGAGCCCTTCTACTGGGGTCAATGCAAAAAAATTACCGTTTCCGGACCCAGAATGGACACTGGACAAAAGACGGCTCTCAATTTTTAAACAGGTGCCATCTACCTACAGCCCACCTACTACAAAACCGTATCCATAATATAGTACACACGATTCAGCTGGTTCTATAGTATGGAGTCTGTGCCATCACTGCCATGACAGACACATCGGCCAAGTGGGCCAAGCTGCAGATCACTAGTATCCCATGTAAGTAAGCCCATACAGGGCAGGAGCCCATCTCCTGTTTCTGTAGCATGAGGCAGCTTAATAAACAGAATTAGTTTGGTGTGACCATACCCTACCAAGTTCACAATCAAATCGGCAGTGAGGGACAAAGTAGTCAACCCCAGTCCAATATTTACACAAGTACACTTTTCCTACACATCAGTTGCCATGTCAAGTGGTCAAATGTGTGCAGTTTCATAGCATATCAAGCAAGACTCATTAGAATTAATACAACACTTTAACCAATCTGTAAAATGACAGCCTCATCCTTAGATTAGGGGAAATGAGCCCATAGGCAACTAGGAGCTACTGTAGCAGCATCTTGGCAAAATAGCTTTAGGAATCATTTCACAGACATGGGAAGACTCCAAAGATAAAGACAAAATTACCCAAGTAGTATGACAAATTACTTTATTACAAAACACATTTAAAACCTCAACAGAACAAAACACATTTAAAACCTCAACAGAACAACTCCAGTTCTCCAGGGCTGCTCAGCGGCGGCGGGAGCCTGATGGTTTAGGCAGACGTGACACTCGCTCCTCCTCCACAGCAGCCTGCAGAGCCTCCACAGCAGCTACATGGTGACAGAGGAAAACACAATTATAAATCACTAGAATTTCGTGCGCGCTACGCGCGCACTCATCCCAGAGCGACTTTGCCACGCACTATGGGAAGAAATAAATGGCGGGAGTTGACTCCACATGTAGTAACGAATGGGTTATTGGAAATGTACCATTGTTTTGTCCTGAATATTTCCACAGCCTAAGTACTAAAGGATTGTGACTGTGGGACAGACATACAGTCTGACATACAATAGGCTACACGTGTGCACAGTGAATAAACAATGACCTATATGCCCAGAGTTCTTAAATTAACATAGTTGGATTTTAACAGAAAGACAATGCCATAAATCAGTCAAAGTAAGTGACAGACTCAACAGTAGCACACAGCATGCAAGGCAGCGATGCATGCATGCAAACATGTTTGTCCAGCTGAGATTTAGTGTCTCCATCTCTCTGTGGAAGAGGTTGCACATGACCTGTACGGCCACACTGAGGCGCCCCAACACAAACACAGACACAAAACAACACCACGCTGTTTGTCCAGTTGACCCAAATCAACACCAATACCTAGCCTGTTTGTCCAAAACACAGTATCTGCTGGCCACGTGTCTACTTCGCCACAACCTAATGTTAGTAACAAATGTAGGGGAGAGCCGCCAAGGTTGTAACGCTTCACGGTTGTAACATGGACGTTATATCTTGATTGGTCAACGCCACCATGACGCCATCGCGTCAGTATGTGTACAGCAACGTACTCTACGTGGCCAGGAGTTTGAAGTTTGAAGTGTTTACCTTCAAAATGCGTCTAATTTTACACCTGGAGTATATGTGTGGTACAATTTTTGTCTTTGGTGTTGGTGAATAAAAATCCACATGGATGTGTTCATGCTTATGTTCTTCATTAGTTTGCATCGTGTTTAGACGGAATTCACGTTCATTCTGGTCTGTAAGCAACTGCAAAGAAAACTTGCAAAAGCGGGTCATTTGTAACATGTGTTACAAATGGTCCGCTTCCATTCAATGCCATTATATGTAATATTTACATATTTGACATATTGGCCAATATTATATGTTCTGAAATGGTATTGTATCGTGTAGTGTATTCTGAAATTAGTTTAGGGTTGTATAACGTTGTACAACTCAATCAATCAAACGTTTGTTTAATCAATGTATTGCCCCATTGAAAAAAAAGAAATGGCCAAACTGGTACTGGTACACCCGATACTATTTAATATTTCCCTTATGTTTGATACATTTTCTTATCACATCCATGGTATAAAAACAATGCTAAGGAGTTGCTTCAATGAAATGTAATTGCTTTAAGCTGAGAACGATATGTTTAATGGTGTTTTTTAGCGTTGTTACATTTATCATGCATGCCGTTACAATTGATCCGATATGCGCAGCAAATGTAACACTGAAACAGCGTCCACGTTCGGTTGAATAACTCCCGACCTGTTTTATCAAAAAAATAACTTGAAGTGGTTTATGGTAGCTGACATGTGTAGGTCCGTTGCCTGAAAATATTACATGTGTAGCTAAACGGATCTCTGAGTAAAAGAATGAAACGTGCAAAATGTTACATCCTTGGCGGCTCTCCCCTATTAGTTTACTCACAGCACAGCACCGTCACTCCTGTCAGTTATTTCGTCCTAATAACTTGAAGTGGTTTATGGTAGCTGACATGTGTAGGTCCGTTGCCTGGAAATATTACATGTGTAGCTAAAGGGATCTCTGAGTAAAAAAATGGAACGTGCAAAATATGTTCTAAAATTGTATTGTATTGTGTAGTGTATTCTAAAATTAGTTTAGGGTTGTATAACGTTGTACAACTCAATCAATCAAACGTTTGTTTAATCAATGTATTGCCCCATTGAAAAAAAAGAAATGGCCAAACTGGTACACCCGATCCTATTTAATATTTCCCTTATGTTTGATACATTATCTTATCACATCCATGGTATGAAAACAATGCTAAGGAGTTGCTTCAATGAAATGTAATAGCTTTAAGGTGAAAACGATATGTTTAATGGTGTTTTTTAGCGTTGTTACATTTATCATGCATGCCGTTACAATTATTCCGATATGCGCAGCAAATGTAACACTGAAACAGCGTCCACGTTCGGTTTAATAACTCCCGAGCTGTTGTGTGTATTGCGTGGTGAAAAGGCCGTGTGTTTGTGTTGTAAACAACTCATGTTATGTCTGCGCACACTGTATGTTGCTATGGCTGCTGACGTTAGCATGTGTGCTATCAGGCAAAAGCTGAGATAGATATGCAACTACTACTGGGGAAAATGCCATACAAAACACAACACCTAATTTCGGAATGTTATTGTGACCTATTGAGCACAATCAGACCATCATGATTTGCTTGCTGGACCTATAATTAATTTATTAGCATTAAATGTCCACTCGCCCATCCAAAAGAAAAGCAAGATGGCTGCGACAGATTGTGAGCGCGACGGACTACGGAGGCCAGGAGGAGCAGAGCTGGTGACGTAAGAGGCAGGCAGTGTTGCCAGGTTTGCGAATTGTAAGCGAGTTGCAGTGTATGCAAGTAGCGTGGTTAAATTCCTTGTTTCTCGGCGTGTTGTGGCACCCGTTTATCTGCTGGCTCGATCGTGATTTTCATAAAAGTAATATTTGCAGAGTAAATAAGAAACTTGAACGGCTAAAAAATAGGCTATGTCAGTTCGGGGAGGGTGGCGAATTTATTTTGCATATAGAGATGTGTGGTAAAAGTGTGGTTCGGTCGGAGATAGAGCATGAAGAATGAGTATGGGTACACCTTTTCACTTGTATATATAGATAATCGTACCTTGATCAACTTTACTACAGCATCAAAAGTAGCAGATCTGCAAGCTCGAAACGCAGCACAGACGTGTTGCGTGCCGATCTACTACTTTGCCATGTTTTTACAATTTAATCTTGAAACTGTTGACACATTAGGGGTGCGTTCGGAAATAACGCACCGGAGTGCACTCGCCTATTAGTTTGCATTGCACAGTGCGCCATTTCTGAACGTGCCCCAGGTTTCCACCCGACAGACACATGTCAGTTTGCTAAAAAATAAAGACTAAACACAAAAAGGTCAAGGCTGAAGGCACAGAAAAATTCAAAGACGAGAAACGATAGCATTCAGTTGATCTTCATGTTGATATGGTGTGATAAAGTTGCTACACCTTCAGTCATGTTGTTGGGCAGAAACTAGACTAGTTTAAGACCTAAACTAAAGCCACTGAGTGTTGCGTTACACAAGGCCTTACTAAATGGCCAAACATGTTACCTTCAGGACAAGGTATAAAAAATAAAATAAACTGTTCCAAGGAGCCAATATAGGTCACAAGCTCTACTTTTTATAAGACCAACTGACAAAAACAAGCTTATTGAAATGACACGATCACAATGCTATACATACTTTGCTACTTTTGCATGTTCTATGACCAGGCATCAATTCCCCCTCCACCCCAATAAAACAGAAGTTGAAATATGGATACAAGGTTTCCAGACAGCAACGATATGCCCTCACTAGCCTATTCATTAAAATGGCAGTCACCATGGCTTGCTTATGCAATGCTTTTGGTCACAGTCAAGAAGTATCATGACACTCAATCTAAAGAGTAATAAATAACTCCAACCTTGCAGACTGCTGGAATATTCTTGCACACGTCTCGAGTAGTCCAGCAGATCAGGGAGGGCAACCGCCACGTCATATGAAATGTGCTTCATTGGTTCAAGAACCTCACTGGCTCTCTGAGACACTTCACTGAATCTCTGGAAAACAATCAAATCAAGATGCAATTTTATGAACCATATGCATCCCTCTCCTGGACATTGATAACACTGGCAAAAATTGCGTTACGAGAATTGGTAATGGAAAAGAGGGGGCAAAGTATACCCAGGTCACCTAACATAAGTATATAGAATTTAAGTGGCCAAATTCCAATAACGCAGCTATGACTTGAAGCGTCAAACACCAAGCCAGAAACTGTCTCAAAAAGTAACAAGGACATGTTATTAGTCAAGGGAAATTCTACCTCTATCTCGCCCTGGACCTTGTCCTCTAGCTCAGTCACCAGGGCGTAGGGGTCAGATTGGATCGAGTCCTGCAGAGGAAAATAATCAATGTCAGAGACTAGTATGACTTAATATTTCAGTCAGGATATTTGGGAGCCGTGTCCAATCTGACCTCCTCCTCCTCTTCCTCCGATGAGCTGCTGTCTAAGGGTTTTGCTGCCTTGGCGGGTCGCGGGGCCTTGGGACCGTTCAACTCCTTCACCCTAATAGAAATGACAAGAAAACCCAATCAAGAGGTGAATTGTATCTGTATGCATGGCCATTCTGTGTATATGCATGGTAAGGGTCAGGTGTAACGATACATGGTTGATGACAATTTAAAATCCACAGTAACAAAGAAATTAAATCCGTGTGAAACGTGTGGATAGTGCAGTTTTCTTTTAACCCATTTAGCTCCCGGATTCAAAGGTACCAGGCACCAGGTCTAAATGGGTTAAGGGAAACATTATGGATATACATAAGTAAACAGTGGTTCTCTGGCATACATGGACATTGTATTTGAAGTAACTAACATATGGACCAACCCACACCTTGACATGAACAAATACACATTTATCGATAGACAAGTGTAGCGATATTGAAAAGTAACCTTTTCTTAAAATGTTTAAATACAATGCACACGTACTTAGTATTTTGATCAATAATTGATTTATTTGCATTGCAAAATGATTTGATACAAAGTTAAACGATATTTACAATCACATTTGTTGATTGAGAGAATTCTTCAGTGTAAATACCATTTTCTAATTTTACAGAGTCGATTCTATACACTGTACAGAGTAGATTCTATACACAGTAAATACTAAGTGGTAAGTGGAAGAAATGATCTGGAGAATAGTTAACATTATAGAGTTTGCGGTGTACCAATTTCCAGTCGCACTCTGAGTGGACAGAAACTCAAGGTCCAGGGACCCTCAGGGTTTCTAGAAAGGTTCCAAACAGGTCCAGAACCAACTCTGTTAAGTGTACAAATGGGGACCACAGGTGTAGTTTCATGACATAAATGTCTACCTGTCCGCATAGCGCAGCGTATTCATGGTGTAGTCACATGAAGCCATGCCTGGAGCGCACAGTGCGATCTGGCGAGAAGGAGGAAAGGTGCATGTACGTTAATATTCATGGTTAACCAACTGAGCACCAGTCATTTGCATGGTTTTAAAGCATTTTTCATCCGTCAGGTCTTTTTACTCTTCTTCAATCTGTTGGCAGCAAAAATACTCAAATACCAGTGTATATGTAATTTTGTAGGTTGTGGGCACTTCCAAGTAGAGAAGTCCTAGGCCAACAGAATTGCTAGCCTATGGTGCTTTATAGAGCCTATACAAAACTTCTAGTCAGGAGACCGGAGTAATTTCTAGCATACATTTTATTGCCGATACTAATCGACAGTCATTTGCAAAAACAAAGTGGCCCAGATTCCTTTTTGTCTGCGTATAATACAAATAAGTCTGTTTTTGCAAATGGATTTCCAATTTCTATAAACAACAAAGTAGGAACTAACAAAGTGACCGATTAATTTTTTTCCGAGTAAACTGCAGTATGAGAAATGGTGCATCAGTCATGACTTTTGCACAATTATTTATTTAACACTTGTCACATGTTGTAGTCGTGCATGTTATTACTGAAGGAAGGTTGCCTTTTGATTGATATGCACCTAAATATTTAAAACGCATTGCTTTTATTAAATGTATTTATTCCGAAACACGCTGGATGCCAGTAGGCATTTTAATGGTTCCATGTTTGTATACATACCATGCAGGTCCTGGACTTCTCACCGATGAAGGAGTCTCTGAGTACCTTGGTCAAGGTGCTCAGTCTGAACGGCACATGGTCCCTGTTCCTCCCCAAGGAGCGAATGCATTCCTGTGGGAGTGAGAGAAACACTTTATTCATTAAAAGCCCAGACTACAAATTACTGGAGAAACATTTTGAAGTGCATTTTAGAATTCAGTCCATTTTGCAGCTCATGGATTTGTGTAATATCCAATCACTGCCTCTAGATGTCACTAAAGGACCTCTGAGATGTCAGCTTAGATGTCAATAAAGGACCTGAGATATGTCAGCTTAGATGTCACTAAAGGACCTCTGACATATGTCAGCTTTAACTCAGCATCTAAAACAGTAAGGTGGCAAGAAAGAACTTCTGGGAACTCAGAGTGCATTTGGGAACTCAGAGTGCATTTGGGAACTCAGAGTGCATTTTTGATGCCATACCTTCGTACCGAAGTAAAATAGGGTTGGCTAGTTAGATTATAAATAACATTCATGTTAACTAAAGCAGATTAATAGAGTAGAAGTAAAATATTCATATCATTTCCAGCATTCAAACTCTGTAACAAAGCAGCAGATCTACACACTCGCAATGTGGTTTAGATGCTTGTGTGATGTTGTAGTCGAGCGTTTAAATAAAATGTTAAAATATAGAGATAAGGTTTCTGCCCTTTCCTTCCCCACTGTGACTTCAGAGACAGTGTGCAGCCAGTCTTAATACCATAGACATAAAAGGTAGACGCCCCTTTCCGGCTCTGGAGCGCATGTGCTCAAGGGAGGGCAAAACTTTCCCAAGATTCCTTGCGAAGCATGAGCATGCGTCACAGAGCGCATGTTCGGGTCTGATAAGGCCAGGAAAAAATGCGCTGTGATTGGATAGAATGTGTGGTAGTGTGACGCAACGTGCCTTCCACACTACCGTGTACTTCCTGCCCCAGTGTAAATTCTTCCGCCCCTCCTTCAAAACACATCGCTCCAACGAACTGCAGCGGCCAATGAGGCATAATTATTTTTATATCTATGGTTAATACCTTCAGGGCCAGCAGGCTGCGGTTGATCTCATTGGTTTCCACCATTGTGGCACGGTCGTTGCTGCTGACGTCCGAGCCCCGCTCGTTCCCAGCCAGGTCGATCAGAGAGAACTTTCCATGCAAGGTCCTGGCGCGGTTGTTGCATCGCAGGACAATCTGGAGGATGGCGTGGGAGCGGGACGAGTTGGCATTCGCAGACGTCTGGCCAGACGTCCTATAGGAGTGACAGAAGAGAACAGTCAGTAGAACAGAGAGTGTGTCGGCTTAGCTTTTAACCATTATTTTTGTAACTTTAGTGGTTGAGAAATGGCTATTTTGGAGAAGAAAAAATAATAAAATGTGCTAATATTCTGGGGGGAAAAGAATAATCACAGTGAATATTGTTAACTCAAATATTTGCTTCTGGGGTGACTGGAACAACATATTTTCAGATGGGGGTCTGCAGATAATTCTGTTGGTCCTTGACATGAAAAGGTTTGAGCATCAGTGCACCACCTATCCGGTCAGGATTTGAAAGACATTTTGTAGAATCTGGTCTCAGGTCTTCATGGGTTAAAAATGGAAGTAGATTGGCTTGTAGATCTGCCATTTTTGAAAACGAAGACTTCACAAACATTGGTGACATTGTTCAGCATTAATATACTGTACCTGCAAGCACTGCCAACTTCTATGATCGTGATGACGTCCTCCGCTGCAGAGACACCCACTTCCTGCAGGCCGACCACCTGAACCTGCTGCCGATCATCCTCCAGAACACGCAGTTGGGTCTTGTCGTTCAATAAATCATAGACCTGAAATGACAAAACACTTTGTCATGTTGGTTCATTTGGTCCACACAGCCCACCAATGGCTTTGTTGAATGCTTTATTCCGATTGGTCAATCGGTGAATTCAGCGGTCTGTTATTTCTGATAACATACTCTAATACAGACCGATGCCTAATCAAACCCTCGGAGCACCAGCTGCGCCCTGCTGATTTACTGCCGTTTCCAACATGACAGCCATGTAAATGCACACAATGTCATTTGCAGCTAAACATTGCTCTCAAAAATGTCTGAAAATATTCGAGCGAGAAATAGACGAAGCAGTAGCGAAAATAGATTGCATTTGATCAACTCACTTCCTCGTTTTCCGACAGGGCTCCAGCCCTGCAGCTGGGCAGGGAGTTCCAGCCAGATATTAACGCTTAGCCACTTCAATCTGCTATGTCATTATAGACACTATTCAAGTGTTTTTAATACAACTTTTCTAAAAACAGATAACTGTACAAGCCAAGGGGTATCGACTATTTTCCCCCCTCCACACAAGTCCATAATGATGTAGGACTTCAGGACCATTCCAGCCATGTTCCATCCCTCTTTATAATTAGGGGTGCACGATTATGAAAGATATGATCCAATCTTGATTTGCAGGGTCATATCTGCCGATATTATACAGAGGAACACAATGGAAACAAACCTAGGCCCTAGGGGGCTTGGCCCAAAGACTATCCGTTTTCACAACTGAATGAATTTTTACTTAGATTTTACATCAAATTTGGTTAGGCTTTTGTTCTAGACTAGAGATACTAGAAACCAGATACGAAGATTCGGTTGAAAATGTAAGTTATCGCTACACATTTGGGTACAACAGCACATGTTTATTAGATTCATACCTTGCCATTGTAGATCTCAAAGAAGGAGACGTATGGACAGAGAGCCAAGTGGGCATACCTCCGGCTGGTAATTAGGCTGAACACATCGTGGGCTGTGTAAGGGACAAAACAAAATTGCAAGTTGACCCATTTCTGCCCCATATAGCAGATCTATAAGCTCACAGCGCAATGTGAACGGTCAGCGATCTTCAGCTAAGATAATCAGATTTTCAGTGAAGCTAGGGAACCCCGTAATATACAGGATTAAGTGGTTTAACTAGCCTAGTGGGGGGTCACATGAATGAAAGCAATAATAAAATCTAATTACTGAAAGATGTTGCTAGGTCCAAGTCCTAGTGTGATTGGTTTGTGAATTAGCAAAGTTTCATAAACAATTAGCATAATTATGTTTAGTTAGCCTGCCATAGCCAACCAGTTTAAGAAATCGGAGATTGAGGCTTTAACCTTTGCTTACATATCTGAGCTCAATAGGATTTTCTGGAACATTAACGTTGCATTTATTGCAAGTTTTAATCCAAAATAATTAATACCAGCAATGAGCCATCTACAAGCATACAATGTGTGGTGCCGCAATGCATTTTATGCTTGCCTGAGACCTTTAATCCATGAGGTAGCCATTTTTAAGACATAGTTTTTGGTATGGAAATTGTATGAGTATGGCTTACCTGCCAAGGCATAGATCCCTTTAGTGCTGTTCTGGCGCTTCCCAGAGAAGTCACCTCCCATGGTCTGGAAATAAGTAAAGTGCCATACCATAAGCACATGGTACATTTTAACTACTGCATTAGTAGGCTCAAAGATTCAACCCATAGTGCATAAAATGTGGATCATGTGCTCTCCGGCACTATGAACAGACTGCACACTTACATGGGTCTTTCCACTGCCCGTTTGTCCATACGCAAAGCAAGTTGCCATGGCACCATCAAAGATCGACTGGACCAGGGGTTTGGCTGTGAACCTATGGGGGGGGGGGGGGGGGGGGATAATTAATCCTGTCCTTTTAACCACTTCTGCTGAATGTTGGCCCAGAACAGGGATGCCATGTTTCCAGTGGTTAATTGCAATCTAAAAACCAATGACGTGTAGGGAAATGGGTCCTACAAAGTCACAATACCAGAGCATAGAGATGGGAACTGCTAAGATCTAAAGGCCTCGTCTGGTGTTCTAAACAGTGGCATTTCAAACTGAGAGGTAATTCAGACCAATGAAAGTTATCTGCAACATTCTGCTCAAAAACATATGCCGTCATATGGAGCATGAGTTGGTCTTTTGTTTAAAAATAAATAATTTGGACCCGTCCGTGGCTGTATAGCACGTTGGGGTTTGAGAAGCACTGGAGTAAAGAAATAGGCCACATGATTACCTGTAGACCATGTCATTGGTGGCGTTCTCATCGAAGGAGTAATCAAAGTGAAACTCCTGATTCTCCAGGTACTTTGTGAGGTCCACCTTGGTCTTGAGTTCGTGGACCAGCACAGTTCCATTGCCGGGCACAAACACTACATCAATCTCCCTTCGAGCCAGTTCTGGGAACATGACAGATCAGGGAAAATAAATAAAGCCGTCTACTAAATGTAATTCCATGTAAAACTGATTACAGGTTTTGATAACACGTTTCTTCTTTAAACATTGTTGAATGGACCGCTTACCTTTATTGTTAAACGGCCGCTTGCGGATGCACACGCATAACTTTTGATCTTCTACCTGTACAAAGAAATAAAGATCAGAATTGAGAAACTGAGATCAGCGATAAGCCATCAAATATGTGCCAAGCTGACATACTAGGTCGTACTGTAGGTAGGGCTACAAAATAATCCATTACAATTCAGGTTATGTTTTTCTCTTCTTTTAGACCCAGTCACGCAGTCGCACACCTGAGTTCCATGTGAGCAGCAAACCGGATCATATCACAATATTCAATACAGTTAATGCACGCTTCCCAATATCTTGCAGCCCTAATAAGTACAGCTCCCATTAGTGATTCTGGGTGAATGCTACAATCACCCATATACACGTTACAAAATAATAAAGTTAACATCTTACTTCGCATGCACCATCCATAGGTTTGGGAGGGTTCATGTCCAGGGTCTCTCTGAACTCCTCGATCATTTCATAAAACCTCTGGTGGGGCCGGGACTGGAAGACCTCTCCAAACTGCAGGAAACAAATGGGAATTAAACCAAAGGACAAATGGAGTCTACCAGCACGCCTCAGCCTAAATCTGCCAGTCCAGTGAGTGACAATAGCAGGGACAACAGTTGCAGAAGGCATAGACACTGGACCAGCTACTTTCACCTGCAACTACTGTGGTTAAATACAAATATACAAAACAGTTGACTGCAACCATGTCTACATAATATACAAACTAACTTCCATAATTGTTTGCCTTTGCATACGCCTGTAAGGCCATTATGGCTAGGGCAAGTGCATGAACATAGTTGACGTAATTATTTATTTTGCTACTGAATGGCTGGACAATGGAAATTAAGAGTTTACAATACATAGTACGCAGTCGCACAGTACACACATAATTTATTTATGATGTATCTATCTTCTCTATTATTAAGGTTATTGTAGTGGTCAATTTGAATTGGGGTGGGGAGGGGGTCATGAGACATGCCGAAGCATTTCCGGGGGTCCCCGGGACAAAACGTTGAGAACCCCTGCCTTAGACGAATAACTGGATTCCCTTGACACAATTACTAGGCAATTTGTCTCACCTTCCGCCTCTTCATTTGAGCATCAGGGGGCTTCGCAACACCAGACATCCTTTTATTGGGCTTGATTTTATCCTTTGGAGCCATGGATGGTCTTGGGCCTGTATACAGAATATGCAACATTACGGTCAGTAAAAGAAAACAAAAAACAAGTCTAGTCCTTTGCCAAGAAACATTTTCTTGTAACACATGGTTCATTGTCAGTTGTAGTTCAGCTAGTTGACAGAGAATATGATTCCACCACCCAATCCTGACCTTTGACCATGTTGTTTACAATGTCCTGGGCCTCGTCGTTCTCCTTTGCCTCCTCGCGGGGACGATTATAGCCACCGGCATCCTTCCTCACCTTTTTGGTGGCCACTAAGGAGAGAGAGATAAGAGTCAGTTATAAATATACAGATGCATGCAAGTTAGTCTTATGTAGCCAGATCAGGGGCTGAAGTGAATACCAACCAGTTCCAGTTGAGGGGAGGGCAGAGTTTAGAGGAGTTGGCTCTACGAATGTGGGTTGAAGTGGAGCCTCAAACATGCATGTTTGCCTTGTCGAAGCCCTGGGAACTAAAGAAGTGAAATGTAAGTCAAACAGCAACCCGAGTTGTGATAGTAATGATTGAACTTTACTTTTACACAATGTGGAAAAGGAGATTATTTCAAAGTAAACTAAAGCATGCACTTGGGGAGAGAAACAAAGACTTGGGGTTTCTGAGCCACACAGCAAAAGCAGTTTGCAAAAGACAACTGCAAAGGTGCTGGAACAGCAGTCTACAGTAAGTGTCATCAGAATTTCAGAGCAACATCACAGATTTAACAGTCTGGTTAAATCGGCAGGGCTGCCCTTAAAGACTGACATGCACCCCCACCGAAAAGTGAAAGGCTATGCTCAGCAGGTATTAAAATCATCTACAAGACTGAAACGAAAAGCATATTAAATCCCATTTGGTGATTATTACTTTATCAATTGAATGCAGCATTTCATGGGGTTGCCTATAAGGGAACATGCATAAAGTCATTGCATAGTCAGATGTTATTAACTGTTTTCACATTAAATTTAAAACATCTAAACAAAATGTATTAAAATTAGCTTATGGCCAACTCTGGCTAATTTACATTTGCAAAATGACATGTTGATTAATGTGCATTGTCCTTGTTAAATAATTTAAAAATCTACACATGTCCCATGTGATGGTACAATACACTCCTTTCCTAATAGGCTTGCATAAAACCATTAAATTACGATTTCATTTCACCCCCTTAACCTGTAACGATTAAACTGTTCAGATATGATCATCAGCTACACAATGACTTTACAGGCAATATAATCCCAAAACACCCGTTCATGACCTTATGGAGAATAAGTGATTGTGATTATCAGCTTTACAAAGAGAAACATGTATAGCATGCCAACCTGTCTGTTCAGCCACAACGGCTGCTGGAACAGAGGCTTTCGTTTTAAAAAAGAAAGAAATTGTTGGGAGAAAACAGTCAATATATACAAATGCCAAAATGGATGTGAATCAGAAGTGTAGTGAAAACCAATTTACATACCAGTTGGAGGAGCTATTTGGAGGTATTTCTGCAAATGGAAAGAAAAGAGACAGGTGTACAGTTATCATGACAGACATGACACTGAGCTCATGCAACAAGCCATATCACTCATGGACAACTTCATCCATATAGTGGTCCTCATTAATGCTCATGATAAGTTTCTACTCTGCGTTTCATAGGAGCGATTTACCAGACCACCATTAGGCAGTTTTTTCCCCAGCAAACAATTTCAATGTTTTAGATTAAGTACAATGGATTCCATTACAGCATGCCAACTTTCCAGTAATAGAAAGCATGGAGTTCCTATTAGATTAGATTAATCATCGATTATGTCACTGGTAAGCAGGTTTTTTACGTGTCTAGTCCTCCGAGACACAAAATGATTATGAACATTAGCAAGGCCCAATTATAATGAAGCTCACACCCATGCATGCAGTTTCATCTCCGGTTACAGACTCACTATGTGGATATTCCAAAAGGGGGAGAACAAAACAAAAAGTACATCAGTACAAACAAGGCTAGGGGAAATCTCCACTCTCCAGTGCAGGCCACCAATCGGTTTCACTTTAAGGGAAAAGCCAAATAAGCTTGATTGCATGGAAACCTTGTTCACACTTGCCTTGTCCATGCATGGAGCCTCTTTCACAACCAAAGAGGTGAGGTGAAGCAGCAGCTCCTTGTTGTAGGCGTTCAGGTCTTCAAAATCCACCTGTACACCACAGATGAACATGGGTAGAGGTTAGGCAGGGTTTCTGTGAAACATTTGTCAACCAAGGGTGAATACTTGTTGACCTGGCCGACTTAACAAATCCATAAACACCAGCTTTGACACTTGCCTGCTTCCCTTTGATTGCATTCCCCTCTGTCCACTCAACCATAACCGCACCTTTGGCTTCATCCACGGACTTCACCACTGCAGAATGAACTCGGCCTAGTTGCATATAGATTCATGAAATGGGTATGAACATACATTTCATACATTTGTTTTAAAGAAAATGTATCAGAGAACTGGATCGCTCACTACAACATAGGGTTATCATGGCAATGATATTACAGTAGACCCAAAATCAGGGATATGTTCTTTAATGTCATGTCATATTCAATCATTGTTGGCCATGTCTTCAGTCCTTTTGTCCCTGGCTTATGCAAGTCTGTCATATACCCAAAGCCCTTTCAATAAACTCATACAAATCATGCCCCTATTAAAAATACACAGCTCAACCAGGGCATACTTGGACCATTACTAAAAAAAAATGTCTGAATTATGCTCTTACAATTTATATGCACACAGAAATAGTCATACAGCAAGTAAGCTCTGGCTAAGATACAAGTGCATTTTTAATAGGGGCAGTGGTTTGCATGTATATTAATTGAACTTGCTCTGGTCCATAGCCTACAGTTGAAGTTCTCCTACGCGACCCCAATTGAATTGTTGATTGAGATAATCAGCTTCAGGTGTGAGACGTACTTGGGAAAGGGCTGAATACAAATAGCCGCTACAGAGGAAGGCATCGCTGAAACATTTGCTGAGTGAACAGTTGAAGTAAAGTTGAAAATAGGATAAATACTTATCCCATTTTAAAAAACTTTCCCACAATTACACAAAAAGACTAGTTAGCATTAACTGCAATGATTATGGGAATATAGAGCAAAGAAATGACATGGACTGACCATCGCGCCTGCTATATCCTATGTTCACAGTCTGGCCGAGCAGACTCCCAATAATATGTGCCTCCATTTCTTCGAGGTAAGTGGTTATGCCTGCGCCGAAAACACTGTAAAGTAACAAACAGTCGTTAGCCGAACATGACTTTTTGCGAAATTTCAATTAACAACACTTTAGCCATTTAGCAGGGCCTTTATCCCGATCGACTTATCGGAATAAGCATGAACTCCTGCCAAAGTTCTCCACGTCGCAGTGGAGTGCCGAGAGAACAAAATCTAGTGGTGCCTCGAATAAACTATACACCGCAGGCAAAATATTGCATTTGTCTAAACAACTGGCCATCTAAATAACATTAACATTTGGTCAAGAAATAACAACAGCATTGGATTACCGTACTTACCACTAAAAAGAAGACTAATCGAGCGAACGCAGAGTATTTTATTTTGCAACAAAAACACTGATTGAGAACGGCTGATGATTGGCTGCGTTCTTCTTCTTTGGCATTTTATCAGAATTTGGAACACGTGATTGGCATAGAGTATTAGTGATTGGTCGAATGACAGGAAGTTGTCATGATCAGACTGATGACGATAAGCCCTATTCACGATGACGTTCCACAACTTCCGGTTCACGTCCGGGTTTGGCTTTGAAGGGGAGCGGCATATTTCGCCCATAGGGATACATGCAATTTTACAGACTTTAAGAGGACAATATCGTTTCATTCCAAAAGGTAAAGTTAACATTAATACTGTTTTCAGTTTTACCATCTTTTTGTCTTGATAATGGTATCCGTCTTTTATACTTTACCATTTTTGAATTGCCTTAAATGTCTTGTTTGGATGTGCGTGTAACTTGTAAGTATCAATGCTAATGCTACTGCGGCTGCTGTTTGCCTTTGTTTATCTGATTTCTTTTTTTAAATAAACGGCAGGGAGTCCGTTTTGTTTTATAACTAGATCCTTTAACGGTTGAATTTAATTGTAACCCCACATGATGCAAACTAATCATTGGTGTTTATTTAGCCCTCAGGACTTTTTGTGTTATCATTTTATGTGACTGCACCTCGATCGTGCTGTTTACATTTCTGCTTAATACAGTATTAAATAAATCTATCATCCATTCAGTCAGTGTGTATCCAACTCTGTATGTACATACTATAACCAAAATTAGCCTTACATTTTTAACAGAGGTTAGGGCACATAATCTGTTTCATATAGATAGACAAGTAGGCTATGATGTTTTTCATTTTAGGTCTGCAAGCTTACGTATTCTTTATTAGCGATTTATTATTTTTTAGTGAAAATACAATTGTATTTATTTTATATATCAATTATTTGATAGACATCAATCCTCAGTGGATATCCATCATTATACTAAGTTACTGACTTGATCAAAGCTCTTAATTTAAACCATTTCCATGTATATCATTATTAATTTCAGGGTATGGAATTCACAAAATCCCTTGCCCACCTGCCGCAAATGCGGTTCAATGATGTTGAAAGGCTTGCTGCTCAGTTTTCAGACACACCATCTTCCAAACGGGAAAAGGGGTACAAGTTCTTCATTGAACAGTATCTGTTTGATTATGAAGGTAAAGTGCTTTTGTCTTTGTTAGTAAAACAGGACCCCACTTTGAGAAGTACATAATTTCATTCTGTATCATGAAATATAATAATTAATTAATATGCATTGTTAATCTTGCACACTTCGCATAGTCCAATTAATCTAGAGAGAACGGGTGTTCCATTGGTCAGTCTTCCATTCAAACTGTCTTAGAAAAATAATAGATTATGTCATAAAATTATCAATAATGTGATAAAATCACATTGGGGCAAAAAAATGTGAATTATGCTTGCAATACACTTATACTGAAATTATTTGTATTTGTTTGTGCTACAGTGTGTTAAAAGGTTACATCGTCCAGCACCTCCCTGACAGTACGGTCATGGTGGAATCTATAGTCCTCAAAGTGTCATCTTCAGCTGAAGACACCAACACAAAGGTTCTCCTGGAGTTATCAGGTAATTCTAAGCACATTTGGCTGAAATAGTTTTTTCTGATATCTGGCGTGATCATTTAAATCTAAGCTATTAAGGGTTGGTTTTTCCACACTGTTAAATCACTCTGGATTTTACTTTGTAATACTGAATTTTTAACCACTTGGTGTCAAATTTGTAATTACCTTTTTTTCTTTTCTTTTGGTATTCAGACAGCCAGCAATGAGTAATTACATTTTTTTTAAATACTGAAAAAATATTGCTTATAGCAGCTTTAAACCCTATATATTTTGTGGACTGCGGTCCCCCAGGGGTCTGTACTTGGTGCTCTCCTTTTTGTCCCTGTACACCAAATGTCTTCGCTGACAATAGCTGATCTGAAAGTTCACATCAGCTAATCTGAGCTTGTAGATCACCTATTTCAGCCAAATATTTGCCTACATGCCTAAAATAAGGATTAATGATGCTTGTGGGGGTCATGTGGTTAAAAACCTAAGGGCTGAAAGCAGAGAGACTTTATTTTAATTATTTTCTAGTAAGTGACATTGGTGGGCTCTGTGTGCTTGTGCCATCTTCCCAGAGTGCTGAATAAGCAGTAATGCATATTACAGTATGCATGGTACAGTATCTGACACCAAAACGTGTTGCAATGTTTCCTCGTGATTTCAGGTTAAGAGTACTAATCACTACTTACACTTACAGTATCTATAACCACAGTGTTATATATAATACCAAAGTGTTATTGTTTACAATTTTGTGGCAACAAAATTGGAAGCACACCGTTGTCTATAGAATGTAATTGTAGCTGATATTTTCCATTCACTGAAACAAAGGACACTAATTCGAAACACTAAAGTAGAATAGCTGTTACGGTTTCACCATTCGATAGGGTGTGTGTTCTGACTTTTTAATCACATAGTGTATTTTTACATTTGTTATAACCTCAAGTTATTAACGCATGAATCATCATACTGATGATTTGTTCTAAACCGGAAAAAAGTTTAAAAGGCGAATCAAATAAATTCTCCTACAGTGCTTATTATTAACTTCCTGTTCTGCTGTACTTTGTCAGGATGAAGACCTGGGGAGCTTCCTTTCTACTCTCCTGAAAAAAGGGATTCCTTCTGGATTGTGCTGAAATATCACAAACCAAAGATCGATGATCAAACATCAAACTGCATCGTCAGTGATGAAGGTCATCCAGTGTAGGCACATTAACTGAGCCAAGATGGACTGTATAGTAGATCTACAAGCTTGTGTTCTGAACTTGTACATCAGTGATTGTCACCAAGAGATTTGGTGTTTGGAGGGGGGAAAAAAGCAGACGAAGACGAGTACAGCACCAACTCGGGTCAAGTTTCTTAAGTGGAGAGTCTTCAAGGGGCTAAATGTTCCCTGACATTATGTACATTTTATTCACTGTTGTTAATTTAGATGTACCTGCCAAGGGCCTAGAAATAAAACATGTAAAACATTTTTTTACTTTGGATATTGTACAAATGCCAAATTCACTAAACCTATATTAAAAAAAGACAGTTTAGAAATACTTCCATTTTTGTGTGTGTTATCTTTATACATGCTAGATGATACGTATGAGTATATTACATTTGATTATACAGGAACAGACATCAAAGCTATCAAATAGGACAAAACAATTACAGCTGAAATCAATAATATATCAGTATTCTGATATTAACCTGTGGGCCACATGAAGTGTAGGTGGGGGCGTCGTGTGTGGCCGCCAGTTGCCCATGTATGCTGTAGACTATACTGTATACTTATTGATTAATTAACAAATTGTGGTAACAATTTAATTCCACTGGCATGGTGTATACTGTAGTGTAGGCCTACATTCTTTCCCCTCTGTACCTGTTGAAGTTCTCTTAATAGATGTATGCACTAGAAAGCAATTGATGTTTGTATTTTATGGCTAGTTTTGTTTTGATCTGCTACTTTTAATGCTTTTAGAATACGGATAGGAGATTTCTGACCCAGGCAACAATACTGTCACTGAATATGCTAAGGCCCTGCCCAGACTGGCATCCCAAATCTGATTTGTGGGCTATCCAGATTAGAGTCGCATTGTTTTTATGCAGTCTGAACAGCAAAAACAGATTTTAATCACATTCCTCAGCCACTCCATTTCAATCCACTAAGTAGTAATTAACCAATCATTAAGCCATATTTCAAATATAGTGGAAATAAGATCTACAGTACAAGCTCACAATGTGTTGCGATGCATTTGTGAGCTTGTAGATCAGAAATATTTTAAGTCAAAATTGTAAAACAGCAATGTATTGATAATAAACTAAAAATTTACTTTGTAATTTGTGCTGTTAAATTCTTACTGTTTAAACATTTGCTCCAGTACTCAAGTAGGCCTACACATTTGTTTGACAAACAACTTTCACTTGTAGTAGTCAAATTTAACCAGGAGTAATATTTTGACTGTACTGCCGTTGAGAACTTTGTCCAACGCTGGTTATACTGCCAAGAAACATTGTGAAATAATCTACCAAACACAAATGTCATTTTTTTTTAGATTAATACACACTATTTATTTGACTAGAAACAGAATTGTACTAGAAACATGTGATTGACTCAAAGTAAGAAAAATAATACACACTTTATTTACACTATACAATAATAATAAAATGAATATAGGCTATTATAAAGACACTATTTACAATGATAATTGATCGAGTGGGAATTTTGGGAAAACAGCACTTCCAGATGCTCCATGTCCAGCTCCAACCCAGGTCTGCTGACTGCACAGCTCTCACCTCCTAGTTCTGGAAGGAAGGGAAAACATGTCAGCTAAAAACAAAGGACTCCACAATTGTACTTTGAAGTGCAATACTTATCGACCTACTGTAATCTTTCTATTAATTTACCAATCTGTGTGTGTGTGTGTGTGTGTGTGTGTGTGTGAATGAGTGCGTGCGTGCGCGCACAGGCTCTAAGCCAGGGGTCTTCTAGGCAATGATACAGAAAGTAGGCAAAAGCCATACAATGGAAGAATGAGACATGGTACATGTCCTTTAATGCCAGGAACACAGGAAGACGATGGCTGCTCTAACAGAATGACACAATGTAACTTAAGTACTATTACTTGCCCTGCTCTGGAACGCTCTGGGGGCGTTGTTCCTCTGGAGTGCTCTGGGGGCGTCCATGGGCGCTTCAATCAGGATGGCAAAATGTGGTTTCCTCATGGGCTCTGGAACCTTATGTGGGAGAAAATGGAATAGTTTGTAACTTGAACTTGGAACAAATTTTCAGAAACTGAACTGCTAGAAAATCCTTGTTCTGTTCTACAGGTGCATTTTTTTATGTCTTTGCTTACAGTTTTGTTGAAAGTGAAGTATGGCCAGCAAGGTGCTAAACAAGGTCTCCGGACTGACTAAGTTTCTAGCTCGAACAGCAAGATACATGGATAGGGAGACAAAATTAGTGGTGGCCAACTCCCTTATCCAGTGCCACTTTAAAGTGGCACTGGACCACAGTAAAGTGGGCAAAGGCTCATTCATTTATATAGGAGCCACACAGTGGAATAGCCTGTGTTAAATCCAGTGTTAAACTGACCTCCAATTTGAGGACATAAAACTAAGACAAAAAAAATGGCTACTGGAAAAGGTTCCCCTATAAGGGGTCATCTTAGAGACTTAGAGGGATGGATAGGGATGTATTTGTGATGTATTTTAAAGTATTGTTCAGTGTGAGAGGACCCCAGTGGAAATAAGTCTTTGGACTTTACTGTGTAATCCTTGAATCGCTGATTATAATGTTGTATTATGATTGCTTTTCTAAATAAATCAAATCAAATCAAATCAAAGGCCAAATGTTTAACAAAAATGAGCATGAACGAGAGGCTGTGTCAGCGTAACTAAAACTAACATTGTTCAGCCCCCTAGGCTATGCATCACAAGAAAGGTGTCAGGACAAAATCACTTAAACAAATGACTAAAATGATTGATATATATGGAAACAGATTATATTAAAAGCTTTGGACAAGAGTCAAATGTATGGTGGAGGTATAGTGATCATTATACATTCATATAAAAAGGTAAAGCTTAACATAAACCAGGCTAAATATACAAGAGGAAAATCGCTAGCATTATTAGCATTCGTTAGCTTCCATTTCCAACTAACGTAGACATTTTCATAACAGTAAAATGCAAAAGACCGATAACATTAGCAAGACAGGATCATCGCAAAGCCATAAATACCATTACCTTATAATGTACCGGTCGAAATTAAATATTGTAGCCGTAGATCAGAAGAGGTCCATAGAAACTCAATGGAGAATTAAATATTATCCCCTACAAAGTCTAAACCGGAAGAGTAACTGACGTCACGTGAATAGGGTCTATCAGCGTGATGTATGGATAAAATGGGTAGGCTACGAGTAGCCTAATGATTAGGCTACTAAGATTGACTTCCAAAATTTGCAGGATTGCTTCAGATTTTTCCCAGTCCTCTACTCTAATACTTTTCAACTTTACCTAACTGAAGGCTAAAATACAACAACTATGAGAGATGGTGTACTGGTCTGATGATCAGGCTCTCAACACAGAGGTTCCATGTTCAAGTCCCAGATCTCCTAGTTCAATTCTGGAGAACTTTTAAATATATATATTTCTAGTAGTGCACGAGCCAAGTATAAATTCAACATTGCACAAAGAAATTAATATCACTTTTCTCTCTGCACAATTAGCCACACGACGTCCAAGTCAGACGCATGCCAAACACTCAGTCAGCAGTCTCAGCCTGAGCTCACTGACTCTAATTCAATGTCTTATGAAGTTATGATTATGAATATAATTAAATATAAATGTGTCTTATAAACCCATGGGGGTTGGGCACTTTGTGTGCAGAACACGAAAATAAAATAATCAATCAAAAATCTAAGTGAACAGCGCCAACGTTGTCCAGGTGAAAATGAACTACGCCGACACGCCATCCATACGCCGTTGATACGCCGTCTCTCTCTGGACGGCCTATCAACGGCGTATCAACGTCCGCTCACGCCGTCGGACAGTTTTTGACTATTTTTGTGTTTTCAGACAGTTGAAAATGAACTACGCCGACACGCCGTGCACACGACGTTGATACGCCGTCTCTCTCTTGGACAGCGTAGTAACGGCGTATGGAAGTCCGCTCACGCCGGAAATGTAAGAGATTTCCTCAGTGATAGAATGAATAAGTTACAGCTATATCTTTAATGCATTTAACAGATGGAATGAATGAATTATTACAAGTTACAACTAGGCCTAGTCTTTAGTGGATTTATTTGATACAATTAAGCAATGGAATTAATCATTATAACTAAATGTCTTTAGTAAAGAAGTCAAATGTAAATAAACATTTATATTAAAATAGCTTAAAACGTGACAAATGTATTTGTCTGTGCTTGTTGACTTTAGGTTTGGTTCTTCGTCAGGTCTGGCTCTTTAGTCCATGGTAACGTATTCGCCTTGTTGATCCGGGGTCCGGGTTCGCCTCCCAACTGTTAATGAACTCAATTATAACTTTTAATGATTTGCGAGTTCAAGGTTTAAAGTTAAAGTTACATTTTGTTATCTAAAATGCCTAACAACACCAACGACGGAAACATCTAGCTGCCCTCTGAACAATGCTAGCCGCTTTACACGGCGAGTGAGCTGTAGTAGGCCCTACACCTACATAAGAAATGCATGCATTCGTTATTTGATCCCTGCGATTAAATCCAACTGGTGTGATCATCATACATTATTACAGTCACCAGGGGGCGCTATGTACCAAGACGATCTGACGACGAACTGGAAGAAAATGTATGGTGTGTGGTCCTGTTGATTGAGCTGAGCAGGAGCCTGGAGGACATCAATCCATCCATGGGGAGGTCAGAAGGTGAAAAGGAGGAGGAAGCAGCCATGGCGTCGCATTCCCCTCAGCTGTATGGATGTATTGTGACAATCCACTCTCTGGAGTCTGGGAGGTGATGGAAGGAACCCATCATCAGCCACACTCAGCGACAGATACAGGTCCAGTGGACACCTCAATGTTAAATTAGCATCCCCAAAACGTAAGTCTATGCTTTGGAAAATCGTTGGAATAATACATGTAAAGTATATGATTTGAACATGCCCAGTACATCTTTAAAATAACTTTATTGACCCTTCAATTCCTTGTTTATCCCCAAAATGACTGTACATAAAAGGTTTTTTATTTTGTAGAAATATAGGGCCATAAAACATATATAGTGTATTTGGCCACTCATTTATCAAACAAATCAGGTGCCCACTGTACCGTTATCCATCATCTAACTGTAAGACACATGCAATCAACATGCTTCCTATGCTTATACATTTATTTAACGTTTATCCTTTCATTCATCGTTTATTATAACTACACAAGCCTTACATTATATTTGGGCTAATCAAAATGAGCGGATCTACAAGCTTACTTGAGTTTACATGATCTTGTAAATCTATTTCTTCTATTTTAATGCCTGGATTGACTGAGATACAACTACTCTCATCACAGCTGCCTAGCGTCATCTTCTCTGAACCACAGCATCCTCTGGTGTTGGCAGCGGTTACTTATCTTTCCACTGGCTGCTCACTGCTCCTTCCTAGGATGGATAAAATGCAGAGGACAAATTTCCCGTATGTGCAAATACACAGTGACAAAATTGGAGTGGGGACCAAATTATAACCACTTAAACTCTATATACTTTGTCATACAACTAATAGTGAGGGTTGACAATTCATTTTGATTTGTAACATTTCTGTTGTCCGTATGCAGCAAAATGGTGCATTTATATAGCACCTTTATCCAAGGCACTTTACAGAGATTGTGCATTACATTCACAGTCACACACCAACGCTGGAGGAAACCATGCAAGGCACCAACCTGTGTCAACGACCAACCAAAAACCAGCAGAGGAAGAGATCCTCAAACCAGTGTTGGAGATGGATAGGTCATTCTCTCCGTAAACCAGCCTCAAACACCACAAGGCAGTCACCCAAGTGGAACCCCCAAGGGAAAAGAAAGAGAGGTCGGCCACGGAAACACCTGGTGCAGAGACCTGGAGAAAATGGGCCACACTTGGGGACAGCTGGAGGTGGTGGCTCAGGACCGAGATGCTTGGAGAACTCTTGTAGACGTAGACGGCCTAAGCCCCAGAAGGGGTAATAGGCGAAAGTAAGTAAGACATTTTATAGCAATCCAGCCAACTTGATACCTCCTCGTTTGTCTTGAGGTCAGGTAACCTATTATGGTTAACACTTGGTTTTGGTCAATAGAGAATGCACACTTCGATAGAAAATACAACGTAAATTACCCTTTAATAACCTTTTTGGAACACTACAGAACACTTGAATTTGATGGAACGGAAAATAAAATTAAAACGTGATGCACATCCAAACACCCCTGCAAAATAATAAATAAGTGCAGTGGGTAGTCTCTCCCGAAGTGCCCACATAGGTATTGTTCTCTGCGATTCAAGTTGTCTTTGTTAGAAAACCGACGAGCACCTCTACCTTCAACTGGCTGAAGCAAGCTGGCTGGACTTCTCTTTGTACAACCAAACGGACAATTGAAACTTCAGATGTGATTTGATAATACAAGGTTATTTATTTGAGCCTGTTGCAGGAGGCAGCAGATACAAAAACTCCTTTAAATCTCTCTGCAACACTGTAGTATACAAGGGCATTAATTAAGGCCCTATTCAGACCACCAGGCCAAATCTATTCCAAATCCCATTGGTGGACAATCCGGATAAGATTGGAGTCGCATTGTTTTTATGCACACTGAACAGGGGGAAACGCACACACACACACACACACACACACACACACACACACACACACACACACACACACACACACACACACACACACACACACACACACACACACACACACACACACACACACACACACACACACACACACACTGTAATAGTGTAATAAAGTAGTGGTTCCCAACCTGGGGTCCATTATTTTGGGCATGTCATTATTATTGTCATTATTGGGGGGGGGGGGGGGGGGGGGGTATGTAAGAAGGGGGGCTCCAAGTAAAATAGGTTTAATAGGATTGGGAACCACTGTAATAAATGACAGAGCATTGGATGAGTGTAAAAACTGTAACCATCTTTCCCCAGCAGAGGTCACTAATGCAGAGGAGATGGGCACGTCATGAACACCAATGTCCTTATGAGCACTTCAACAAAGGTCTTTAAGCACTTAAGCCCTAAGACAGTGCTGACAACATCAAACTGGATTGGATTGTAATGGGAAAAAAGGACAAGAAAAGTAACAAGTAAAAAAGTAAAAAGTAGCACGGTGAGCTTGTAGATCTGCTAGTTTAGCTTGTTTATATCTTTTCTTTGGCCTAAAATGACATTCCAAAATATGGACACCAGGTTGAAAGTGAACCCACTCATAACCAAAACCCACTGATAACCCTAGCCCGTCAGTGGGTGATTCCACGTCCTGATGCTGTTGTTGAACCTCTCCACATGATACTGAAATGCAACTAGGTGCTGCCGAGACCGAAAATATCATGCTGCACCTCCATGACAGCCAGGATACGTGTGAGCATGCTCTGTAAGGTCCTTCCCTCCAGTGGCTTGGCGGTATACCAGTGGGAACTGTTGAAGAGAGAGAGGGCAATTCATTCATTTCATTAATTTAAAAAATCCTTTCAATCAAACAGGTTAAGTTTGAAGGCGGAGGAACAGCTCTGACCTGTTTGTATGGACAGACCCTTCAGGTTGCAAGTAGAAGATATCAGTCCTATTCTTGACCGTGTCTGGGCTGGAGCAGAGAGGGGGGTGGGTCGAGATTCAGTACAGTTTGAGAAAAACTCCAGCGCAAACAGTTGGTATCATCATGCCACTTTGCATGTACTGTGTGAATGTGTTTCTGACTAGAACTATGACTAAAAAGGTCCGTCGACTACCTTTTTTCACAAAAAACAAAATAAATATAAAAAATATAATATAATTATATTAACAATTTGTCCACAAATAAAAACTAGACAAGAATAGTTGAGAAGATTCATTTTATGCAAATCAGGCATTACGACGCCATCAAAGCCTGCCGAAATACATTTTAGTTGACTAAATCAATCATATCAGCGCATAATGCTTTTGTGCTTGTGTGCTTTTGTATGTATCTGTGTATCTTAAGTGCGTATGTATGGCATTTTATGTTACCATTATGGTTACGTTCGTCTGCCGGCACTGATGTGTGAGTGTGTGTGTGTGTGTGTGTGTGTGTGTGTGTGTGTGTGTGTGTGTGTGTGTGAGTGCGTGCGTGCATGCCTCACCATCTAGACATGTAGAACTCATAGAGTCTGACAGGACAGTGGAGAGGGCTGCTGATGTTCTCTGGTATCTCCAGGTCTTCTTCTGGGAACAGCACCAACAATGTGTAATCACAGAAAAAGAGACAGCATTATCAGGTTTGTATATAATATGTAGTGATTAGTACATTAGAAAGTATTGTATCGTGATTCGTGACATATTGTATATATATTATATTGTTGCTAGTCTTGCGTGGCCAGACTGTTGCCTCTCGCAATTTTCCAATGCTTCCGTCATACAGTCTGGAGAACGGAAGCTCTGATCATGAGTAAGCGATAAAGTTCAATATTTACAGTCACGCAAATTTATCCTAATATAAATCTAAATCATCTAAGCATATTATGCTGCTTAGCAGAAATGTAAATGTAAAAATAAAATGTAAAGATATCTTAAAAATATATTTTCGTGAACGGAAATAACAGCTTCCAGTTCCAGACTATATAGAGGGTATGCACAATTGCACATGCATAAAGTGAATGGATAATTGAGTGGCAAAGTGAGTGAAAAGTGAGTTTAATTAAATACAACTTTTCTGCTTGAATGTATGAGCTGTCAAGGCTAGAAAGTAGTTTTGCCGCATAACTTCCGGGTTTGATTATGTTGTCACGCGCATACCCTCTATAGCATTGGGAGATTGTGGAATAGGTGTCTGGCTACGCAAGACTATATTATTGCTGTCGGGCAGAAACCTCAAACCTCTTATCTCTTCATTTTAACTTTGTGTTTTTCCGTAAATTAACGCCCTATTTGATCACACTACACTGTCACTACAGCGTCACACAAAAGTACCAAAAGTTTGTTCAGTTCAGTATTTTGACATAATGAGGTTTCCAAGAACAAGCCCAAAGTCACTTGTGATAAGCGGAACATAAAACATAAAACGGCAACACTGCCTCTCTCGGCATCATCCACCTGTAGCCTCGTGGCCGCGGCGGTGCTGGAGGTAGAGGGTCTTGCCCCGGTGGCTGCAGGGCCTGGAGCGCCGCGTGAAGTTGGCAAAGGACAGCTG